>NC_134137.1:109997045-110300075 GCF_033958435.1 Carettochelys insculpta | reverse complement strand
CGACATATGGAAGTTCCGCAGCCACCTTTCTTTGCCCCACTCTCCTAGCACCACGCGCTTCCACCAGTCAGTGCTGCTGGGGTGGGTCTAGAGGCATTGGGGCACTGGGGGGGGTGCCCGGCAATGACTGCAGGGGGAAGCCCCGTGGCCCCAGGGGGACTGCCCAGCCACCTGATAAGCTCGGGTGCAGTTGCGGCGAGGGTGCACAGCACTGCCAGCAGGGCGTCCATGATGAGGGTGTCCTGTAGGAGCTGTTGCTGGGCCTCCATGGTTGACATGAGTCGGCTCTGCCAGGCTGGGAAAGACTGGGCAGCACTTGGCTTGTGGGGAGGGAGGGGACCTTTAAAGGAGGTGGCTGGCTGCGGCCCCGGAAAGGCTTGTCGGCCACGGGACCCCATCTGCGGTGTTTTCTTCCTCCCTTCTTTCGAAAGAGGGCTTGGAGCCATGTGGATGCTCTCTTTTGAAAGACCTCGACGGCGCTTGGAAAGAGCGGATCTAAGTGCTGATCTGAAAAATGGCAGCGGGTGCTCCCTTTCGACAGCCGCTATTTCGACCGCTGAACTTCGATTTTCACCCTTTAGAAAGGGCACTCATGCGTAGACACAGCTTAAGGGTGCGTCTACACTTGCATTCCTCTTTCGAAAGAGATATGCAAATGAGGTAAATCGAAAATGCAAATGAGGTATACATTTGCATGTTTGGCACATTATTTGCATACTCTTATTTCGAAAGAGCTCCTTTCAAAGGAAGAAAGCCAGTGTAGATGCTGCTCTTTCGAAAGTAAACCCATCTTTAAAAGAATCCTTCTTCCCTCAACGGGTTTACTTTCGAAAGCAGTGTCTACACTTGCTTTCTTCTTTTGAAAGAAGCTCTTTCAAAATAAGAATATGCAGAGGAAGTGTCAAGTACACAAATTTATACCTCATTTGCATTTTCAATTTACTTTATTTGCATACCTCTTTTGAAAGAGGACTGCCAGTGTAGACGTACCCTAAGGGATGGACAGTTTGCATCTTATCTCATAATCTAAATCAGGAAAGTCACACATGCTTATTGCTGTAATTTGGCATAAAAGTTGCTCCATATCACATTTACCATAAAACTAATATTTTATGATCCTTGTGTATTTCCTTTTTAAGCAGAGGGCTGGTCATTCATGACGCAAAAGTCTTTTTCAAGGAGTCATCCTCTGCCAGGTATTTTGCAGAGTGTGAGACATAAATGGCGTTTACCATCTTTCCTTTGTAGCATAGCACAAGTGCGACCTGCCATTTTAAACTTGCAATTTGACCTGCTGCCACCAGATCTCTAAACTTGCTTGTTCATTTATGCCATCATTAAGCAACATCTTCATCCTGTTGGCTCTTAAATGTTGGCAATTAACTTAATGCCATGATGTTTTTCTCTTGATACTGCTTTTGTTTTGAGGCTTTTAAACATTGTTTTCCCCTACTAGTACCTTTATATTGTTTTCCTTCAGCCAAATTATTGATGTGTTTTATCTTAAATCTATGCACCATAGTTACTAAAACTGTTATTAGCGGTTTCTGTTTAAAGCCTCAATTTATGAATCCTACCCCCCCGGTTTTTTTTTTCAGGGCAGCTCATGCACATGCATGTGCTCAAGTTCCATTCAGATCTGTGCTGGATGACTTTTCTGCATAGAAACATCAGTGCTTTCCCATATACTTAGTGTACCATTGCTTATATCAGAGATGCCCTTGACAAAAATGTCCATCGCATTTTTAGATCTGGAGCCATAACCATAATGAAATTCAGCAGTTTTATTGGTGGGTGCCTCTTAGCACAGTAATGTTTAAGTGTTTAAGGAAAAAAAATTACTGTGGGCAAAACTGAAAGATTTCCATTCTGCAAAATAATATATGCTTGCATTTTCACTATCAGGAAACTAATACATTCCAAAATGTTATACGTAGAAATTGTTTCTGTTCTCTCCACTTTTAGATGGTTATATCACTTTCCATTCACTGAAATTGTGCTGCTACTGTATTCTTTGCAGTCATCTAAGATACCCTTTTTATTGTGAGCTGCCAATTGTGCCAATGGCAAAGTGCTACAGGAATAATTGCAAGTTAAATTAGAAAAATAAGCATAAGTATTAATCAGTAGCTATGCTTTGCTAATTAAAATTGTATTGAAATCAGAGTTTTTTGAGGAGGCAGTAACAGTTGTTCTTTGTTCTGGATTTTGGTTATTCAAATACCCTAAGTATGTGTGCTCAGCCGTGACAGATTATGTTTATATTTACAGCGCTATTCAACCTTATACCAGTGGGACTACGAGTTGTCGCTATCCAGGGTGTAAAAACAGGATTGTATATTGCCCTCAATGGAGAAGGATTCCTCTACACATCAGTGAGTAGCATGCTGTAGATATTTTGAAACCTTTTGACACACATATCCAAAACAGAAATGTGTATGGGAATGAAACATACCTCATTTACAATAAGCACTATAGAAATGAATGGAGATTAAACCAATATGTTTTTAAAATTCTCTAAAATTGCTCTTAAAACTTGTAGGGTTTGACAGAAAATGCTACCCTTACTGTAGAATTTTCTTAAAAGCATTCCACAGATTTCTGTAGCTTGGTTATATTTAGCTACTGAAATCTGTGGGGTGGTTCAGTAAAACCACAGATAGGTTATCATTTTCAGTTAAATACTCTAGAATTTTCCTGTAAGTATCTGCAGTGCTTTCATTACTGGCATGTTGTTTAGGATCTAAACATTTGCTACAGAAATTATTTAAAGTATTAATGTTCAATAAAATTTAAGGTACTTCTGTAATGTAATTTACATTTGTGTCCTAGATCAATATCTTTTGATTATGTATACCATATTTTTTTCCTGAATGGCTAGGAATATTAGAATTTGAAATATCATTTGCATTAATGAAATATCATCGTATGATTTTGAGGCTTTTGACAAATTGTTCAGTAAGAATTTCATGGAATAATACACTCCAAAAATATGGCTAAAAAAAGATAAAATAGTTCCTTCAGGCAAAATAATGCTGCTAAATAAACTAGCTTAAGGTATTTCAAATCAGTTAATTCTAATACATCAAAGTGTGGTGGTGTTATGGCTGTGAAAAGTCTCAATGTTATAGTAGGGGCTAACTCAATGGCAATATCATCCAGGTGTTTACGGACTTTTTTTTTTAAATTTCACTGAATGTTGTTTTCCCATTGTATCTCATGCTTTTTAAATGTATTATGTCAGATGATATTCCAGTCTGCACTGAGTTAATATATAATGCTCTGTTTCCAGTGTGTCTTGAGAAGAAATTGTTAGATTTTGCTTCTCTACCCTGAAGGAAAGTATTCTCTTTGTTTTAAATATGTGGTTTCTCATTGGAAAGTTAATTAGAAGGCAAAAAATGTATCCTAATGTTGAATGTCAACACCAAGAAAAATGCCTAACCATAGTATGTCTTTTGGGCTACGTCTACACGTGAAGCCTACATCGAAGTAGCCTATTTCGATGTGGCGACATCGAAATAGGCTATTTCGATGAATAACGTCTACACGTCCTCCAGGGCTGGCAACGTCGATGTTCAACATCGACGTTGCGCAGCACCACATCGAAATAGGCGCAGCGAGGGAACGTCTACACGCCACAGTAGCACACATCGAAATAAGGGTGCCAGGCACAGCTGCAGACAGGGTCACAGGGCGGACTCAACAGCCAGCTGCTCCCTTAAAGGGCCCCTCCCAGACACACTTGCACTAAACAGCACAAGATACACAGAGCCGACAACGAGTTGCAGACCCTGTGCATGCAGCATGAATCCCCTGCTGCTGCAGCAGCAGCCAGAAACCCTGGGCTAAGGGCTGCTGCACACGGTGACCATAGAGCCCCGCACAGGCTGGAGAGGCAGCGTCTCTCAACCCCCCAGCTGATGGCTGCCATGGAGGACCCCACAATTTCGACGTTGCGGGACGCGGATCGTCTACACTGTCCCTACTTCGACGTTGAACGTCAAAGTAGGGCGCTATTCCGATCCCCTCATGAGGTTAGCGACTTCGACGTCTCGCTGCCTAACGTCGAAGTTAACTTCGAAATAGCGCCCGACGTGTGTAGCCGCGACGGGTGCTATTTCGAAGTTAGTGCCGCTACTTCGAAGTAGCGTGCACGTGTAGACACAGCTTTGGATATCCCCAACAAATGTGATGTGAAAGATTTGTTTTCTTTAGCGTGACACTGGAAATTCTGTCACAGAAAAATATAACACAACATGCAATATCTCCCTGCAATGAAGAAAGCTAGAGCACAACTGACTTCTCCTTTCCTCAAGGTTTTATGTTTATGGAATTCATGTCATGGTGATTGTTTCTTCAGTGTAGTATGACTATCCTGCTGCCCAACAGTAATGCTGCGGTGTTCTCATCCCTGCCTAATGAACACTAAGGAGTGTTTTCCAGAGATGTTCTCAGGACATGATCTCTTTTCAGAACACGTAGCAGCTTATTGGCTAGGCTGTAATTATGGAGAGTGGGAAAATGTATGTGGCTGGATTGTCTCACTCTTTGTTCACGTATTGCTCCAAATAGAGTCCCACTGAAATCACTATGACTAATTGCTATGCAAGGTAGTAATCAACAAGAGCAAAGATGGTAGAATAAAACCCGTAGTAACTATGATTCCAACACCGAGAACACTTGACTAATAAAAGTTGTGTGTGGCCACATCTACACGGAACTGCTTTCCTGGCAGCTCCATGCTAACGAGCAATCTCACAATTGTAAATGGTTACTCATTAGCATACTTGCATGGCTAATTAGCATAGCCATGTGAGATTTCACTTTAGGCAGAGGATCCTGCTGGCAGTAAATATGATGTGTGGATGTGCTTCTGCCAGCTAAACCCCACTCTGTTGCTAGTCCCTTATCCCTGAAAAACTAATATGGAGCACATCAGGAATAAGGGACTGGCGACAGAGGAGGGTTTAGCCAGCAGAGGCACGCGCACACGACATCTTTACTGCCAGCACGATCCTCTGCTGAGAGTGAAATCTCACGCAGCTATGCTAATTAACCATGTGAGTATGCTAATGAGCAGCCATTTGCAATTGCGAGACTGCTTATTAGCATGGAGCTGCTGGGAGAGCAGCTCTGTGTAGATGTGGCCTATGCATATAAGTAGCTCCATTGATTTAAAGGGAACTAATCATATGAGAAACGTAATGTGGATGGGTAGTGGTTAGGGCTTTGAGCCCATTGTATGCTCTATATTAGTTGGATTTTCAGAACTTAAGACTTACATATGTATTTCTGTTCTTACTGACAACAACTCTTAATTGCATTTTTCATGCCATAATGTAAACATTTGTATTTTTACCATTTTCTGCTACATTGATGTACTTTAGGGAGAGTGGCTCAGTCTGTTACTCTTCCTTATGTAAGGCAAGGAAAACAATATATACTGTTTTGGGAAGGTACTGTTTTCTCCTTTTCCACATAAATATGAAATCAAAGGAAAAAACATTATTTGTGAAGATAAATTAAAATAATACCAAATACAGTGAAGAGTCTTTAGGTTCAATGCATGCCAAAATCTATCTGAAAATGACAATTTTTTATTTAATAGAAATGAGAACATGAGTGTTTCCCTTAAGGGTCAGTCTATGGTCTATCTTGCCCAGTTTGGCACAGTCTGTAGTCCAACAGTGCCCTGTACGAGAACTTAGGGCAATGTACATTTCAGTGCAATTATGGGCCAGTTCACCCCTTCTTCCACTTCCAGTGTCTGGCCATCAGAAGTTTAGAGACTCCCTGAGAATGGGGTTTCATCCCTGATCATCTTGGGTAATAGCCACTGATGGTCCTATCCTGCATGAATTTATCCAGTTTTTTTTTCAACCCAGATATATTTTTGACCATCATGGTGTCCCATGTCAACAACTTCAACAGGTTAGTTTGTGATATGTGGTAATCTGTGGTAAGATTTCAGACTGACAGTTTAAAAAAAATTACTAGGAAAACACTTGTCCATTCCAAAGTTCAAATAAGTATTTTTGGGGTAAGAATTATTATTGTGCTTTCTTGAATTGGAATCAGATATTTTGTGAGTAGAGACTAATACATTTGAAAATAAAATATAAAAGCATGGAAGGGAGCACCTGTTTCAGAAAGAAGAGTTTGTCCTTATCTCAGTGAATAAGATACGTTCATGTCCCCTTGAATCAAGATTAAGGTACGCTGTACCCAGAAGCTGTGAAATATCGTCCTCTGGGGACAAATATTGTTTTTATAGTTGTAGAGCAAACAACATATATCACAGTCTTTTTGTTGAGTTTTCCATTTTTTGGCATTATTTTTCACCTCAAAATACTGAAGTCATATTTTATAATATGGCAGCGATGCTCATGTAAGTGAAGTTCTGGTTGTGTTACAGTTCCTATTTCAGCTTAAACATTATGGCTAAAGCTTATTATGAAACTTTTGGAGCAGAAGCTGTTTTTTGAAAGTATGATTCCAACACTGAGAACACTTAACTAATAAAGGTTGTGTGTGGCCACATCTACACGGAGCTGCTATCCTGGCAGCTCCGTGCTAATGAGCAGTCTTGCAATTGCATGTGGCTGCTCATTAGCACACTTGCATGGCCAATTAGTATAGCTGCGTGAGATTTCACTCTCAGCAGAGGATCATGCTGACAGTAAAGATGATGTGTGGACATGCCTCTGCTGGCTAAACCCTGCTTTGTTGCTAGTCCCATATCCCTGAAAAACTAATATAGAGCAAGGAACAATCAGTTTCACATATACAAAATGGGAAGTAACTGTCTAGGAAGGAGTACGGCAGAAAGTGATCTAGGGGTCATAGTGAACCACAAGCTAAGTACGAGTCAACAGTGTGACTGTTGCAAAAAAAGCACATATCATTCTGGAGTTTTGTGAGCAAGACACAAGAAGTAGTCCTTCTGCTCTACTGTATGCTGATTAGGCCTCAAATTGAGTATTGCATCCAGTTCTGGGCACCATATTTCAAAAAAGAAGTTGAGAAATTGGAAAGAGCCCAGAGAAGAACAATAAAATGATTAAAGGTCAACAAAACATGACCTACGGTGGAAGACTGAAAAAAGCTGGGTTTGTTTGTTTAGAAAAGAGAAGGCTGAGAGGGGACTTGATAGGAACTTTCAAGTATGTAAAAGGATGTTGAGGCGTGAGAAAAATTGTTCACTTTGGCCTCTGATGATAGTGTAAGAAGAAATGGACTTAAATTGCTGCAAACAAGGTTTAGGTTGGATGTTAGGAAAAACTTCCTAAGTGTCAGGGTGGTTAAACAATGGAATATATTGCCTAGGCAGGTTGTGGAATCTCCATCATTGGAACAGGTTAGTTATACATCACGGATAGTCTAGACAATGCTTGGTCCTGCCATGAGGGCGGGGGACTGGACTTGATGACCTTTCAAAGTCTTTCCCAGTTCTAGCTTCTATGATTCTATAAATCTCTGATTGCAGCTGTTCAGGGGCTCAAGACCCCTAGGACAGTAGGACTTTGACTTTGTTCTCCCTGCCCAGAGTGTTGGGACTTGGGCTTTAGTTCACTTTCCTGGGGCTGCGTAGTAACTTTAATTGGCAGAAGAGGGTTGCAGTGCAATGATATTTGAGATACCCTGTTCTAGAATTTAACTCAGTCTGTGAGCAGCCAAGGACTGGCTATTCTGCTAGTCTTTTCTTGCCTGAACATGGAGGTGATTTTTATCCCAAGAGAGTAGTGAGGTCAAATACTGAGGACTTGTTTACACTGTAAAAAATCGCACAACAGCCGTGTGCCCTAGCTTGGAGGCACTAGCTACTCTGTACTCCTCATAAGGAGGAACACTCTTCTGTGCACTAAGAATGCCTTTGTGTGCAATAATTTAGTATGTTTGGAAGTGTACTAAGCTAAACCGGCCACGGGCATCCTTAACACACAGTAAAAGTATTCTAATATTGTGGTAGTAAAAAGAAGCCAGTGTGCTTGAAATTCACACTCTGGCTTACTGCATACTATATCTAAGGCTATATCTAAACATCAGTGTTATTTCAAAATAAGCTGTAAAATATTTTCTGGAATAGCTTATTTTAAAGAGCGCATCTACACACAAAAATGCATTTCAAAATAGCCCTCAGCTATTTCAAACTAGAGTGTTTAGGTATGGGGGAGGGGTACCTCAGTGGTTTGAGCATTAGCCTGCTAAACCCAGAGTTGTGAGCTCCATCCTTGAGGTGGCCATTTAGGGATCTGGAGCAAATAGCTTTTGGGAATGGTGCTTAGTCTTGCCAAGAAGGTAGGGGATTGGACTAGATGACCTCCCAAGGTCCCTTCCAGTTCTAGTAGCTGTGTATCTCCAACTTTATATACATATATTTTTTAAGTAGAGTCCATTTCAAAATAGATCCCTTAGGCATACTATAGCTTATGTAAAAATAGCTCCTACTTCCTATCTACACAACCCCTATTTTGAAATACCTATTTCAAAATAGAGACAATTCCTCATAGAATGAGGTTTACCAAATTAAAAATAAGCCACCCACTAATTCAACATTTTTTTGAAATAACAGTTGCGTTGTGTAGACACTAGCAAGGGTATTCCAAAATAGTGGCCATTATTCTGACATAACTTTGCTTTGTAGATGCACCCTAACTGCCCTGCACAGACAAGCCCCTTTTCAGAAATTATGAATGTATGAGGAAAATTAAAATGGATAAAAGAGAGACATTAACCAGATCTAGAAAAACTTCCAGCCCTCCCCATACATATTTCCATGGTTTTGTTCTTTTGTAAAGTACTAATTTGATTTAATCTGTGTTACATCACACAGATTTAATTTGAACAAAAGCTGGATGCATAATACTTTGCTGGTTGTAAGATAATAGCTTATGCTGAAGCTTTCTGGAATTAGCGAAAATGTCAGTGCATGTTATCAGGCTCTGTTTATAACATCAGTAGCCCCTAGCAACTCTCAGTGGGAAGAATCTTCAGCAAGGAGGGTTTCTTCTGGCATTTCAGCTGCTGCGCGGTTGCCACCGTTTCTTTAAGCCTCCGTAATTGACTTGTCTGAAGAGAACAATTTGCCGCCTCCAGCATATAGGTTTGTAGACAGCACACACTGGAAGAGAATGAGACAGAGAGTAATCAGTATTATACAGATAAATTTGTATAGTATCTAAATCAAAGTCAAATGAAAAAATACTTTTGATTCCTTAGATCCTTTGGAATAATAAGAGTGATGAAGAACCTCAAAATTAGTACCACACTGAGACAAAATATTACAAGTATAATATTTTCACTGTTATTATTTGCAATATTGTAGTGCCTCAGGGCCCAGCTGAGATCGCTGCCCTGCCGTAATAGTCACTGTGTAAAGAATCAGCCCTGAAGATCTTATGGCTTATATGGATATGACTAACAAAGCCTGGATAAAGGGAACTGTTATCCACACGCTGTGAGTTAACATTAGTTATTTGGTGGGGCTGGTTTGAGAATAGGAAGGAAGGTAAGCAGCAAATTTTATCTTGATTTAATTAATTTCATGATCTGCATTTCACAGGTTAAGGTACAATACTAGCCCAGAAAATTCATGCTGCCCTCTGTGGGGCCAGCCCCCCCATAACCTGTTGACATTGTTCTGTATCTTTTGTGCTTAGGCAGGGGGTGGCAGCCCCAAAAATAGGTGCTGCTAGGGGCTGGCACCCCAACAAAGCTCAGGAGGCAGGGGCCAGCTGAGGGACCAGTTGACATGGTGCAGTCAGCAAGTTTTCTTATTAGGTGGTGTTGGGGCAGCCAGTCCACAAAAATGTTTTCCACAGGGGGACCCATGACCCCAGAGCCAGCCCCCCAAAAGTTTTCTCTTGGGAGGGAGACATCCCTCTGTAGCCATCCCCCCAAAATATTTGCTGCCATGGGAGCCAACCCCCAGCCACATGTTGCCTTTCAGGGGCCAGCCAGCCCCCAAAAATATTTGCTCCTGGGGGAGCCAGCCCCACCTAGCACTTGGTGAGCCCCCAGAAAATGTGAAGCACAGAAGCCTTCACCCTGCACAGGCCAGGACATGTTGTTATCTGGAAGCATAGTCCGCACTGCACAGCTGGTACATGGTCTGGAGGGGCAAGGGCTATCTGTATGGTGTGGTGAGGAGGGGGCTAGCCCACTACCTTTATGGTGCCTGTGGGGGAGGAGAGGGACTGCCCTGTACAAATGTGAAGCGTGGAAAATAAGTTTCTCAGCCTTTCCTTCTAAATCCTCTTCACTTTGCACAGGGCAGGACATGCCTCTGTCTGCAAGGACGACCTCCCACAGCCCAGCCGCCATGTGGTGTGGTGGGGTGAGGCGGGGTTGTGGGGGGAGGTGAGATTACTGCCAGCTTGGTGCCTGTGTGGGAGGGCGAGCTTCCCCATACAAATGTGAAGTGCAGAAAAGGAGTTTCTTGGACTCTCCTGCTACATCCTGTGCAGGGAAGCTTTCAACCTTTTCAGGGCAGGACATGCCACTCCGGTGTCTGATGAGCCACTGTCTGGTCCCCACAGCTAAGCCGCCGTGTCATGTGGTGGGGCGGGGGCTAGCGCACCATCTGAAATGAGATCATGGCCCTCCTGATGTCTCCATGCTGGGACTCCTTCATGGCTAGAAGCGATTTCTATGCTGATCATAAAGAAATTAATTAAAAATTCCTGTTTCCTACTTCCTCTGCACCTGGAGAGCAGAAGAGGTGAAAGCAGACAGAATGTATGCATTCTGGGCATTGTTGGATACCTCTGAGACCAATAAAATCAGTTTAAAGAAACACTGTTTCCACACTAGCATTAATTCAACCATTTAAATTCAAACTAGGCATTATGCCACATCAGCTGGTCAATGCAAGAATGTTAGCCTTAGTGCTCCTTAAAATCAACCTAATGGTGTTCACAGTGAAAACAGTCACATTGTAAAATCAAGCTAAGTGACTTAAAATCGACTTCACGCTGCAGTGTAGACATAGCCTTACTGCGTATCGAGATGGTTTGTTTCGTTGTCTTCAATGTGTCCTTTAAAATACGGCCAGCTCTCCTGAACTCCTTTCCTCTTTACATTAGCATCTCAGCAGATCCTGCCCATCGGTTCTCTGAGGGAGGCAAAATGTGTTTTTCTGAAGTCCAGGGTTGCTGGTCTCCTTTCCTCAGGATCCTGAAATCTACCATCTCATGATCACTGCTTCCTAGGTTGTCACTCACATCTACTTCCTCTACTGATTCCTCCCTGTTTGTGAGCAGCAGGTGGAGTACTGTTATCACCACCTTTTCGGTGGGGGTGTAATACTATGTGTTCATTGCATTTTCCTGGCAGAGTTTTGTTAGCCTGGGATTGGCTAACTGAAGACAAAAGAAACGAAGCGAAACAATAAAAGGGAGAAAAGTATATGTGGGATCAAGGATGGAGGATAACCAGGAAAGAGGGAGGAGGAACATAAAGGGCAGGTGGAGCAGGGGTGAAGTGTGAGAGAAGAGAAAGGGGTTTGGAGCCAACAGGGTTTCTGCTGAGGAACTTCCTTGAGCTGGCTCCTGCCAGCTTGAGTTTCTGTGGCAGGCAACGGTGTCTCCTCTTTGGACTAAAGTTCATTGAAAAAAGAAATCTTCTTTACACTACAATCTTTCCCTTTGTTGTACACAGAGAATAATCTATTTCACATCCTGTATGACTGTACTGGATCAGATTGTGCCCTCAGTTGTGGCTGTGCTACCTCACTGCCATTTATGGTGTTCCACTCAGTCAGCATACAAAGGAGTAGAATTCGACCATGAAATTCCACGGAGATGTTTCTGGCCACTCATATCATGTGCACACACCTTATCTGATTTATTCAGGCCCACGGAATCCCTAATTGAAAACAGATTCTTAACATGCCCTTTCCATATGTATATAAATGATTCATAATATTTGTCTGAGAATCATAAGTCCTATCCCTTCATTCACCAGCTCCGTCTCTTGCAAACATACACACAGTCTCGTCCGACTTTTCCTTGCATGCACGTGCTTCTATTTAAGATTACCGGGAATTACACAGATAGATGAAGGGTAAGAGCAGCTCCTCTTCCATGCCTCTTGTTCTCCAGTCCTTCACACAGAGCACAGAAGTCACTGTCTGACAAGGCCATAGAGTCAGCAGCTGTAGCTGGATTTTTAAAAGGACAAGATAACTTTATAACAAGAAATGACACTTCATGCTAAAATAAGGGAAATCTAATCTCATGCTTCAGGGAGTGAACTGATTGCCACCAGGGTTGAAAGAATGTTTTCCTCAGTGTACAGCATTGCTTATTTGAGTGGGTGTATTATGGGGATTTTGCCTTTCTCTGGAGCATTGATTAAGGGCCAGTGCCAAGGGCTGAGCATAGACCTGATGCACAAATGGTTAATCTTGTCTGTCAAATTTTATGCTCTTCGGTCTCTCATGTTACCCTTCCTGTATTTTTGGCCTTTACTTGTATTATATAAATACACCTCCACTTTTCTGGAAATTTATTCTCCATCTGGTTAGTTTTGGGGGCGTTAGGTTATTTATATTTCTAAAGACCGGATATTTTGCTTTCTTGTACATACTCATCTACTGTCTCTTCCTTTTTATGTTTTTGGACTTCAGTAATAACAGAAATACAAAAATCCATTTTACAAGTCCATTAGAGTCCATTTATTAGAGTCTTCTAATCTCCAGTGCATAACTTTGAGCTTTCACATACTGTATTAACATACTACAGCTATCAAAAATGTAAGGCATCTTGGATGAACTTGTGGAAGAAGTTATAAAAGTCCCAATTACACACTGGTGAATTAGCAAGGAGTATACTGAGGATATTTGTCATTACAGTGTAAAAATAAATAGATTTACAGTATGTTATTTTTATTATGTAATAGATTGGATCTTTAAAAACTCAGAGAATACCAAGAATGTGCACAAGATTTCTTGGAGAGGAGACAAACATTAACTCTAATGTGGGGTTAAAGCAATACAATAAAGAGAGGAAATGAGTTAGAAATTGTTCCATCGTTCCATAACTGGTTTAGTTGTTTATTTAATGCAGTTTCAGTTATTCAGACATCAACTTTTTAGATCTACAACAGCCATGTAGCTAGACTGACAAAAATAAACAAGTTTTGGTTTAATTTTAAGTTCTGTTATGTGGAAATGCTTCCATGTAAAAGTAACCATGCCCTTAGAAGACCTGCTTTAGGCAAAGGTTTCCCTTTGTTACCTAAGAAAAACTCATCATCATCATGCAGAAATGAATAGAAAAATAAAATGCCTGTTAATTTTGAAGCATCACAGAAATTTTGAGTGTGAATGATGGAAGTTTAAGAAATTAAATGTGTCTGGATATTTGTCTGACATTGGGCACCTAAATTTGAAGGTTTTGTCTTCAGTTTATAAAAATATTTACATACTCAGGATCCTTCCTTCATGAGAGATTTAATATGTTTTGAAGATTTGGTACAAAAATGTAGCTCCCTATTAATTTATTATTATATAGTTATAGATTGTCAGGCATAGGGAAATATATATTCACTGGGAAAGAAGTGGATAAACCATCAGGTATATGAAATTTTATTCTTTTAAGGTCAAATAGTTGAATCAGAAGTAGAAAAGATTTGCATTAGACATGGGGACCAGTTAGCAGTGGTAAAAAGAAAAAAAAAGTTCGTAAACTGAACTAAAAGCTATATTCCCCAAATAATAGGTGTATAAACCTATTAACAAGTGGCTTACAACTCCTTCTATTTTCCAGAGAATATGCCACATGATCAAAAGTAGGGTGGATAAGTTAAAGCTGCCTCTAAAAATTTATTTATATTTTAAACTCTGAAATTTTGATTTTTTTCCTCCTCTTTCCTTCACCCTACCATAATTTATACAACTACCCCATTTTCTGAAATTTTTACTAATAGAAAACTGCAAAGACTTCCAATAAATCTGGTGACACATCTCATGGAATAAGGTATAAAGAATAATGTATGTGCAAAATGTGGCAGAATCATGTCCCTAATGGGAAAAAAGAAAAACAATGGGAAGAGCTGTAAATTTCATCATTGCTGCAAAACTTTAGTAGCTCCTTCGTTAAGAAGGAAGAAAGGACACAGCGCATGTTACTGAGCCCTGTGTAACACCTAGAAGCTGAGGAAGAATCCAGCGCCTTACTTTTTGACAACATAGCTTCTCTCCAGTCTAATGCTCAACTCTCCAGGTATTATTGCTGTACATATGTAGCTCCATGAGAGTGGGTTCTTAATAGGTGAAGGATAAAAGAAAGGAATTTACAATGTCAGTAAAATAAGGCATAACAGACATGATAATAGAGCATGATGTGATTGAAGGGAAATAATATTCTTGAGTAGTGTAATTTTCTAGCAAGATGCAGAATATACTTATTGGTAGCTTTTTAAAATTTAATGTTATGTTGGAACAGATCTGTCATTTCTTTTAGGTAGTTATTGCTTTGGATGTCGAAGAAACCCCTCTGACAACAAGCATCCTGACCATGACCTTGCTTTCAGCCACATTCCTCTGTACTAATCCCTACCAAGCATCTCCTTCTCAGTTCCTTGTGTCAAAAGCATTCTGTCCTCAATACCCAGCCTCCCTGCCGGCAACCTCCCCTGTCAGAAATATTTATTCTCCACACCATGATGTAGTTCTCCCTCCACAGCAAGTAGTTATCCTAGCCACCATCACCACCAGCTCTTGAATTTTCCCATTTGGAAGTGCCTCAGCTGAATCTTTTCGCTGGCTGCAGAACCCATCCAATCCCAATTTCTATGTCTTTAGAAAGCACTCCAATTATTTTGTGTCTAGAAATTATGTAGTTCTCCGAGGAGATTTTCAGAAGTGCTCAGCATTGGTTTAACTCAGCTCCCCTAGAGGTAAGTGATAACTTCAGTGAGAGGAGAGTTGGACTCACACAGAATTCATTTGAAATGAAAAAGCTGTCGTGTAGCACTTCAAAGACTAACAAAACAATTTATTAGGTGGTGAGCTTTCATGGGACAGACCCACTGCTTCAGAACACAGCCATACCAGAACAGTCTCATCACCTAATAAATTATTTTGTTAGTCTTTAAAGTGCTACATGACTGCTTTTTTGTTTTGATAGTATATAGACTAACACGGCTATCTCTCAGTCATTATTCAGAATGCATTTGAAAATCTCACCCAAGAGGGTTAAATACTGAGGCTTACAGGGTAACATTTATTCAATATATTCTATTAATTGTCAAACTAGAATTCGTCTTGACTGATTCCTATTGATGTTGCCAGGGGTTTTGATTATTTTTATCTGAATACAAATACAGACAGGGTGAAATAACATCTTTACTTGAGGGCATTTTGAATGGAATCAGAAATCTGCAGAGCCCATGTAGTCATACTAGAGACCTGGTGTAAGAGTAGGGAGGTGGGGAGATTCATTCCGTTGTCATATTGTGATTCAGTTGTAAATTCATGGGAGAATCTATTCTAAATTTCTTCCTAGTGATATATTTACCACCATGATTTTTGTAATGGAAAGTGACATGATACCAGTACTCGGCAAAGCGTAGACCAATGTGCAGGGTCTGCCAAAACTGTGCAGATGTAGCAAATGACAGAAAGCTGGGGATTTAGATCTCATTTATGCATCGCTTTTTCTGATTAGCATGCCACATGGTGGATGTTTTTAGTTTATTAATGTGAGGGTAATGAATGTGTGTTTAGAGCGGTCTTTACTTACTTGCCACTAAATCTTTTGAGTCTCAGAAATAGAAAACAAAGGATTTGAAAATAAACCATTAGGATTTTGTTATTTGTTTTTCTTAGTTGTACCATAACTGAGATCTAGAGTTTTCTACAAAAAACAAACAACAACAACAACAACAACAACATCTGCAATTGCCCAATTTTCCCAGGGAATTGTTTAGTTACAGCAGAGTTGCCTACCAGCTGCAGAATTGTAAAAAGGTGGGGAAAGGGTCACTGGTACCAAACAAAAATATAGACAACATTTCAAACACACAGCTGATTCTTGTTTTATATGTCCCTTTTGGCTGCCATCTGACATCTTTTTTGTGACTGATATCCCCTAGCTACATAGACATTGTCACTTCTTCATTCAGGCTGTAGGCTAAAATCAGAGCAGACTTCAGAGCTCCGGGAAAGAGAGCGCTAAAAGGGGAGGTGTTGCTTCTTGAAGAATTTTTTAAAGTGTTAAAAATAAGTAGTTGAATCATAAATTAAATCACTTTAATATTTGCTGTTTACACAGCTGTTCATTATTGCTCTTTTGTGTTTGATAATGGCCTTACTTCTGCTATGAATGGTTCTAAATGTATGGAATTTGAACAAAAATAGGATGGTGGTTGGGGTCTTCCTATGGAAATCAGAAGAACATACCAGCCTTGTTTAACTTGTCTCCTAGATTCTTCTGTGCATGGCATGGAATGTATATAGCAGGTCTAGTCACAAGTGGGAAATGGAGGGATGCGGGGGCGGAGGCATGTAACTCCAAGGGTTTGAAGACAGATAGGCCATCCCAAAGCAGTAAAATATAATTTATCTTAGAAATTTTAAAATTGTCAGCATGACTTATTGCTACTTTCAATATGGTATAAAACAGGAATAGGCAACTGTGATGGGGTGGACTAAGCCTCAATGACCCCTATGGGTGGCGACACCCATCCCAGTGAGAGGAGCAGAAGAGAGTTTCTCCAAGAAGGATGAAATGGCTGTTTCTGCGGCAGCCAATCAGGACCCCACAGGCTAGTGTAAAAGAAGCTGCTGTGCTAGGTCCTGCCAGTTCTTCACAGAAACTTGACCCAGGCAGGTCTATATTCTGACTGAGAGACCAGCAGCACCTCGGGCAGCTCCGAATGTGAGCTGAACTTAGAGATGGGTAAGGCCCAGGTCCAGTGGCTGAAGACTAGCCAGAAGCATAATACAAGAACCAACAGCATTGTGGACAGGGCTAGTTAGATCCTAGTCTCAGAACCTTGAAGGCAACCAGACAAGACAACATCCAGGGGAACGACCCCAGGGAGCAAAGAAAATGCCAGACGAGTAGACAAAGACCTTATGCGGCAGCCCTTTGTCAGAGAGGGACGCTCACAAGTGGTGGACCCTGTTACAGCAACATAGGCTAGTGAGTGGTCCACATCAGTGGCCCTCCTTCATCTGAGTGGGCCGCAAGTTTGTTGTAATCGAGAGAGTCTCATGGGATAGTGTAGTTTTTCTAACAGTGCTTGTGTACCTAAAACAACTGAACTGTAGCAACTCTTTTATTGGATGCAGAGGGAGTGTGTGGCTCTCACAGTCACTGTTGCGTGCAATCAGCGCACACTTCACTTCATGTGCCCTTGCTTTATGCACATGCCACTTTAGTAGTACCAGTAGGAGGAAAAATATGCCAGTGGAATCCAGCAGAATTTGGCAACACTGCACATGGACAGCAGTCAACAAAATGTCTCATGGGCCACAAGTTGCCCCCCACTCATATAAACTGTAGGATTTATTGAAGGCCTCAGTCTCACTTGCAAGGAGTAATTCTGTATGTTCACAAGGATTATTCTCTTCTCTCCATTAAGGACAGGAACCAAGTTTTGCTGCAATGAGTGGGAGCACGTCCATTGGCTTCAGTTTAATTCACTTTTTCACCAGGCTTCCTGGGAGGCACTGACATTGTCTGTTTTCTCCTTGACATTCAGAGATCAGGAGCATGCCCTTGTCTCTTCTTTCATGGGTATATATTGGTACCAGCAGCATAGGCTATGAAGGCATCAGCCTTTCAGGCATCAAAAGTGACAGCTGCAGAGGCATCCACTGGGGCAGTTCCGCCATCCCAGTTGCATTAATCAAAACAGTTTCTCTGAGCGCAGTGCACTGAGAGTGGCAGCACCTTGGAAACAGAGTACTACATAAACTTGCCTATAAACATTCTCCATTTTTCATTTTGTCTTTTAAAAATGTATGGGATTTCCATCCCGGCATTGGAAATCCACTCTCCTGTGTATTATCAAGGGTGGACTAGAAATTAGATCTGATTTATTTCTAATTTCCATGGATCAAATCATCCCAGTTGCTTATATGGGTGGTCGTGGGAGTCAGATTCTGACTTAGGTGGATATGAGATATTGTGCCTTCCTCACAGGATTATAATCAAAATGTGGAGAAAGAGGAGCAGGAATAGAGCAGGGGAAGGAGAGTAAAGAGAGACAAACAGGGTGGGTTCATGCAGCACGCTACCATAAGTCCAACAACACTTATTACTGATTGTGTTGGCATTAAAATTTGCCTGAAGCTCTTCTATACTTATCACAGGTTTGAACGAACTAGGAAGGGGAGTATTTGATGTTATTGCCATGCCAAACCCAACCCATGAAAGCTCATCACCTAGTAAATTATTATGGCTACCTATCTGTGACTATCAACCCAAAAAGTAATGTGTGGTGTGTGAACCCTATAAATAGATATATTAGCACAGACCCTGCACCACCATAAGTCTCATTAACTTAAAGTAGGTCTTTTCAATAGATGGGAGTCCATTCTAAATAGATGTCCCTAGTGTGGAATTTTGCATAGCCAAAGCACCTGTCCTGTAGGAGACCTAAGGAAGGGAAAAGTATGTATGTAGTTTAATCAGTACAGAGCCCTAAATTGTTCTTCCAATAAGCAAAAGGATGAACCAAGTGTTGCAGCATTAGTTAAATACTAAATAACAGCTCCAGTTTTTGATCCGTCTTAGAAGAAGAAACCAGTGATTGGTTTGATTAGTTTTGTGCTTGAATCAGTAGCTTTATCATAGGCTTTGAACAGAGAGTTGCAGATCCCAGTGCCTCTAGCTTTGAAATACATAAAATGCAATAATCTTCTAAGCATAATTCCATAGTCACTTTAGTAAGGAGCTCTGCTTAATAATGAAAGGTACAATGCAGCGCTAAAGTTTCCAAAGGTAGTAATTTTTTTCATCTTTATATGTGCTAATTTGGATGATGAAACCAAAATAGATATTCAAAAACAACAAGAAGTCCCATGGCACTTTATAGACTAACAGATATTTTACAGCATAAGCTTTCGTGGGCAAAGACCCATTTCATCAGGTGCATGAGTGGGCATTCCAGCATCTGACGAAGCGGGTTTTTGCCCACAAAAGCTTATGCTCCAAAATATCTGTTAGTTTATAAGGTGCCATAGGAATTCATGTTGTTTTTGAAGATACAGACTAACATGGCTACCTTTCTGATACTTGTCAAAATGGATATTGGCTTTCTAGTTGCAGTTAAAGAAAGCAACAGTAAAAAAAAATCATTGAAACACATTAGTACTTTAAATTTAAAGAATAATCTATATTTGTATACATTTATTTCATATTTTTTAAAAAATATTAAATTTAAAAATTTTCTCTGTTATGTGAATGAACTGATACTAATGTTGCTGCATATGAAAAACTATCCACATTATTTGGACTATTGCAAGAATTGAATTGGAAAAGAAATCTGGATTACATGAAAAGAATTATAGTAGTATTATTTTGCAAAGCTGAAGTGTTTGCAAAGCTGAACATAACAGCATACAAATATGCTATATAATATACTCCAGGAGAGAATTCTGCACCAAAAATTAAAAATTCTGTGCACAATATGTGAAGATTATGCATATTTTATCTTTTAAAATAACAATGTAGCCATGCCAGTTTCAATCAGTTAGGTGATTTATTTCAAAACACCTGTCAGCAACTTTGTAATAATACAGACAAAAAATATTTGGGAAATGTTTTTTGACAATAAAATTCCTTACTAGGCATATAAATACAGAACTCTGAGTAGTAATTCATTTAAACTGCCACACACTAATGTACTTCCCACACCTCTCAGAAACAGTGCAAAGGTTTGGAGGAGATGAGGTAACAGTGGAGTTGAGGGAAAAGGAAGTAATTGCCAGGAAGGAGCCTGGGTGTGAAACTGAAAGGTTGTCTGTAGGGGTGTAAGCAGTATGAAACAATTTTTTAAGGGGTGGGGTGAGGGAGTGGTTGTGTTAGGAAGTTTGCCCCAAGACAACCCTTGCTAATCCCTAACCTGTATTAGGCTATGTCTACATTATGAGATAAATTCAAATTTAAGGCAGTTAGATCAATATTACCACGTGGACTGTCTTCACTGAAAATACCATTAGTTCGATTTAGGGAGCACTGATACTGATATCATAATATCATTGGGACCTGCTGGGTGTAGCAGCAAGTTTTAATTTAAAAGGCTGGCATGGAAGCACCACATCGTAAAATTGAAACAAAAAAAAACAGTCAAGTAGCATTTTAAAGACTAATAAAATAATTTATTAGGTGGTGAGCTTTTGTGGGACAGACCCACTTCTTCAGACCATAGACATACCGGAACAGACTCAATATTTAAGGCACAGAGAACAAAAAACAGTAATCAAGGTGGACAGATCAGAAAAAAAAATTATCAAGGTGAGCAAATCAGAGAGTAGAGGGGCAGAAGAAGGGGAGGGGAGGAATCAAGAATGAGATTAAGCCAAGTATGCAAATGAGCCCCTATAGTGACTCAGAAAATTCCCATCCCGGTTCAAACCACGTGTTAATGTGTCAAATTTGAATATAAAAGAGAGTTCGGCAGCCTCTCTTTGAAAAGTGTTGTAAAAATTCCTCTTCAGTAACACGCAAACTCTTGAGTCATTAACAGAATGGCCCACTCCATTAAAATGCTGGCTAGCAGGTTTGTGGATCAAGAGTGTTTTTATGTCTGTTTTGTGCCCATTAACTCTTTGTCTAAAGGAGTTTGAAGTCTGTCCAGTACACACAGCATCTGGGCATTGACGTGGTTTGAACCAGGATGGGAATTTTCTGAGTCACTATAGGGGCTCGTTTGCATGCTTGGCTTAATCTAATTCTTGACTCCCCACCTTCGGCCCCCCTCCTCTCTGATTTGCTCACCTTGATATTTTTTTTTTCTGATTTGCCTGCCTTGATATTGGTTCTCTGTGCCTTAAATATGGAGTCTGTTCTGGTATGGCTATGGTCTGAAGAAGTGGGTCTGTCCCACAAAAGCTCACCTAATTTTTATTTTTTTAGTCTTTAAAGTGCTACTTGACTGTTTTTTTGTTTTAATAGTATATAGACTAGCATGGCTCCCTCTTTGTTACTATCTTAAAATTGAATTTATTAGCCTCCAGAGGTGTCCTGTACGTGACCGACAGTACTACTCCGTGCTCCACTCTGGCCTCTGCTCTCCAAATGTGCCAGAAGTAGGAAACAGGAACACCATGAATTTCAAATTGGGATCAGGAAACCTGTGGCTGTGCAGCCGTGTTTGTATGAGATCCTGAAAAATGGCTTTCTTTTTTCGCTATTAGCGCTGTGAGTGCATATACCTATTACAAATAGCCCCATCACGGAGTTTGTGATTCTGTCCCTACCCTTGTTATTTTTTTTTCTGTGCTGACTGATGCCAGCTGCTGCCCTGCCGTGCCACGTGGCAACAAGGCTATTGTGGGGATCGTGTTGCACAAGAAGCTGAGAAACTTCTTCTCAGCCATTTACATTTGTGCACGAATTTACCTCCCTCCCCCACAGGTACCACACAGTTGGGGTCTTTCCTGCACTCAGCCATATCACGTGGCTAGCCCTGGTCCCAATAAAAGGATGTGCTTGCCCTTTCAGTGCTGATCATGCTGCCAGGCAGCATCATGTCCTGGCTTGCACCTGGTTAGGGTTACAAGTGCGGGAAAGAATTTCAGGGTCTTGCAGCCACCAGGGAGAAGTCCCCCTGCAGCTACGATTTTGGGGGATACTAATTCTACTGGCCACCTGTCGTAAATATACATGTGGGGTGTTTCTGCTGTCGGGGGGAAGTCTCCCCTAGCTGCTAAGATATTAGGAGGCTTGATGCCGCTGGAGGGAGCATCTCCCCCGCTGACCAAGCTTTTCGGGGCATTGCTGCCACAAGGGAGAAGTCTCCCCCCAGCAGCTAAAAATTGTGGAGGCTTGCAGCCACTCAGGGGGACTACGTCAAATAGCCCCCTACTGAAATGCCCAGGCCCCCCCAACAAGGAGCCGGTGGGGCTGGCTGCCTCTGGGAGGAAGTCTTCCCCGAGGTCTAACATTTTCAGGGTGTTGCTGCCGCTGGTGGGAATCTCCCATGGCAGCTATGAATTGCGGGGCTATACAGCCTCCTGGGAGAACGGTTCAAGTGGCCCTTGAGCCACAAACCCCGAACCCCAAAGCCAAAAAAGATTTTCAGGGGCCATGTCAACTGGCCATTCAACCTCCCAGACACCAAACTGCCCCACAATGCCGAAGGAATTTGGTGAGCTCCATCCCTTGTGTTGACCATTTCTATGTAGTGAACGGGGAAGAAAAAAATCTTTCTTTTCCTAGCCTTTTCTATTCTCTTTCTTCTAGCTTTGGAACCCTTCACACAGGGAAGAGTGGGTGAAGAGCCAGCTGAGAATGCAGACTATGCACAGAAGCTGTATAGTGAACTGAGAACCCAAAAACCTCCTCTCAGCAACACTCTTTTTTTCTAATCTTTACTATCTACTTTCTCTTCATGCCTTTCATTGCCCATGTATTATTTTCAGGGATCATATACAATCAAGGGAGCAGGGACAGTCAGTGGATGGCTGGTTGAGAAGACACACACCTGCTGATTTTTATAAAATCCTTGATAATTCATTTACAGCTACAGTTTTAGAAAGCAATTTGGTTATGGGAGAAAGAGATTCCTGTTTATTTGGTAATCTTTGTTGAAGCCCTACTGTTCATAGAATCACAGAATTCTAGGGATGGAAGGGGCCTCAGAAAGTCATCTGGTCCAGCCCCTGCCTAAAGCAGGAGCAACCCCAACTAAATCATCCCAGCAATGACTTTGTCAAGCTGGGACTTAAAAACCTCTAGGGATGGAGATTCCACCACCTCTCTTGGTAGTGCATTCCAGTGCTTCACCACCCTCCTGGTGAAATAATTTTTCCTAATATCCAACCTACACCTCTCTTTCTGTAACTTCAGACCATTGCTTCTTTTCTGCCATCTGTTACCACCGAGAACAGTCTCTCTACTTCCTTTTTCAGGAAGTTGAAAGCTGCTATCAAATCGCCCCTTGGACTTCTCTTCTGCAAGCTAAATAAGCCCACATCCCTTAGCCCCTCCTCATGGGTCATGTGCTCCAGCCCCTTAATCATTTTCGTTGCCCTCTGTTGAACCCTCTCCAATGTGTCCACATGCTTTCTGTACTGGAGGTCCCAGAACTGGATGCAGTACTCCAGATGTGGCTTCACCAGTGCTGACTAGAGGGGAATAATAACTTCTCTAGATCTGCTAAACATGCTTCTCCTAATGCACCCCAGTATGCCATTAGCCATCTTGACTACAAGAGCCCACTGTTGACTCGTATCTAGCTTCTCATCCACTGTAAACCCCAGGTCCTTTTCTGCTGCATTGCTACTTAGCCAGTCAGTCCCTAGCCTATAACAATGCTTGGGATTCTTCCATCCCAAGTGCAGGACTCTGCACTTTTCCTTGTTGAACCTTATCAGATTTCTTTTGGCACAATCCTCCAAATTGTGTAGGTCGTTGTGGACCCTCTCCCTACCCTCCCTTATCTACCTGTATCTATCTGTATGTACCTGACCCCCTACCTTAGTGTCATCTGCAAACTTGTTGACAGTGCAATCCATCCCCTCATCCAGGTCATCAATGAAGGTATTAAACAGTAGTGGCCCTAGAACTGATCCTTCAGGCACTCCTCTTGGAACCAACTGCCAACCAGACGTTGAGCCATTGACCACTACCCATTGGACCTATCCATCAAGCCAGTTTTCTATCCATCTTACAGCCCATGTATCTAATCCATACTTCTTTAACTTATGGGAGGGAATGTTGTGTGAGACTGTATCATAAGCTTTGCTAAAGTCAAGGTATATCACATCCACTGACTTCCCATGTCCACATAGCCTGTTACCTCATCATAGAAGCTAATCAGATTGGTCAGGCAGGACTTGCCTTTGGTGAATCCATGTTGATTATTCTCGATTGCTTTCCCCTCTTCCAAGTGCTCCAAAATGGATTTCTTGAGGATCCCCTCCATGACTTTTTCAAGGTCTGAGGTAAGGTTGACTGCTCTGTAGTTCCCTGGATTATTTTTCTTTCCTTTTTTAAACATGGGCACTACATTTGCCTTTTTTCCAATCATCTGGGACCTCTCCCGATCTCCACAAGTTTTCCAAAAATAATAGTCAAAGTCTCTTCAATGACATCTGCCAATTCTCTGAGTATGGTTGGATGCATTAAATCCAGATCCATGGTTTTGTGTGTGTCTAGCTTTTCTAATATCGGAGGGGTAGCCGTGTTAGTCTGGATCTGTAACAGCAACGAAGGGTTCTGTGGCACCATATAGACTAACAGAAAAGTTTTGAGCATGAGGTTTTGTGAGCACAGACTCACTTCATCAGATGCTGGTCTTGGAAATCTGCAGGGCCAGGTATAAATAAGCCAGAGCAAGGATGGGGATAACAAGGTTAGCTCAGTCAGCAAGGGTGAGGCTTACTACCAGCGATTGATCTGGAGGTGTGAACACGAAGGGAGGGGAAGCTGCTTTTGTATTTAGCCAGCCATTCACAGTCTTTGTTTAAGCCAGAGCTGAGGGCGTCGAATTTGCAGATGAATTGTAGCTCAGAAATTTCTCTTTGGAGTCTGGTCCTGAAATTTCTTTGCTGTAGGATAGCTACTTTTAAGTCTGCTACTGTGTGGCCTGGGAGATTGAAGTGCTCTCCTACGGGTTTTTGTATATTGCCATTTCTGACATCTGATTTGTGTGCGTTTATTCTTTTATGTAGAGTCTGTCCAGTTTGTCCGATGTATATAGCAGAGGGGCATTGCTGGCACATGATGGCATAAATTATATTGGGAGATGTGCAACTGAATGAATCCATGATGGTGTGGCTGATCTGGTTAGGTCCTGTAATACCCACCCGAGGAAGTGAAAAAACAGATCAACAGAGCCAGACGTGTGCCACGAAGCCTCTTACTACAGGACAAGCCGAAGAGAGAAACCAACAGAACACCACTAGCCATCACCTACAGTCCTCAGCTAAAACCTCTACAGCGCCTCATCAGGGATTTACAACCCATCCTGGACAATGATCGCCACTTTCACAGGGCTTGGGAGGCAGACCAAGTCCTTGCCCACAGACAACCTGCCAACCTGAAGCAAATCCTAACTAGCAACTATACACCGCACTATACAGTCACTCTAACTCAGGGACCCATCCATGCAACAAACCTTGTTGCCAGCTCTGCCCACATATCTACACCAGGAACACCATTACAGGACCTAACCAGATCAGCCACACCATCATGGGTTCATTCAGCTGCACATCTACCAGTATAATTTATGCCCCTCTGCTATATACATTGGACAAACTGGACAGTCTCTACGTAAAAGAATAAATGCACACAAATCAGATATCAGAAATGGCAATATACAAAAACCCGTAGGAGAGCACTTCAATTTCCCAAGCCACGCAGTAGCAGACTTAAAAGTAGCTATCCTACAGCAAAGAAATTTCAGGACCAGACTCCAAAGAGAAATTTCTGAGCTACAATTCATCTGCAAATTCGACGCCCTCAGCTCTGGCTTAAACAAAGACTGTGAATGGCTGGCTAAATACAAAAGCAGCTTCCCCTCCCTTCGTGTTCACACCTCCAGATCAACTGCTGATAGTAAGCCTCACCCTTGCTGACTGAGCTAACCTTGTTATCCCTTGCTCTGGCTTATTTATACGTGGCCCTGCAGATTTCCAAGACCAGCATCTGATGAAGTGAGTCTGTGCTCACGAAAGCTCATGCTCAAAACTTTTCTGTTAGTCTATAAGGTGCCACAGGACCCTTCATTGCCGTTAGCTTTTCTAAAGACCCGTTAACCCTTTCTTTCCCCACTGAGGCTGACCATCTCCTTCCCACAATGCATTGCCTAGTGTCATAGTCGGGGAGCTGACCTTGTCCATGAAGACTGAGGCAAAAAAAGCATTGAGTACTTCAGCCTTTCCCACATCATCTGTCACCAGGTTACCTCCCTCATCCAGTAACAGCCCCACACCCTCCCTGATAAACCTCTTATTGTTAACGTGCCTGTAGAAATCCTGCTTGTTGCCCTTCAAATTTTTTTCTAGCTGCAGTTCCAATTGGGTTTTCACTTTCCTGATTACCCCCCTGGCGTTCTCCAGCCGTATACTTATACTCTTCCTTAGTCATCTGTCCAGGTTTCCATTTCTTATACACATCCTTTCTGAGTTTAAGCTTGCTAAGGATTCCCTTTGTAAGCCAAGCTCGTTGCCTGCCATATTTGCTTTTCCTACTGCGCATCAGGATGGTTTGTTCCTGTGCCTTCAATAAGACCTCTTTAAAATACTGCCATTTCAGCTGAACTCCTTTCCCCTTCATATTAGCTTCCCACTGTATCTGGCACATCAATTCTCTCAGGGAGTCAAAGTCTGCTCTTCTGAAATCAAGTGTCTGGATTTTACTGCCCACCTTTCTTCCTTTTTCCAGAATCCTGAAATCTACCATCTCATGGGCCCAGGTTGCCTCTCACTTCTATTTCTCCTGCTATTTCTTACCTGTTTGTGAGCAGCAGGTCAAGCATCGCATGACCCCAGGTAGGTTCCTTCAGCACTTGTACCAGGAAGTTATCCCCAACAGTCTCCAAAAGCTTCCTGGATTGTCCATGTGCTGCTCTATTGGTCTCCCAACAAGTGTCTGGGTGGTTAAAGACTCCCATAAGAACCAGGGCCTGTGATTTGGAAGCTTCTCTTAGTTGTTCAAATGAAGAAAACCTCATCTACCTTATCTCCCTGATCTGGCGGTCTCTAGCAGACACCAAATACTACATTGGCTCTGTTGCTTCCTCTTCTAAACTTAGACCAAAAACACTCAACTGTCTTTTCTCCTTCCATATACTGTTTCTTCCTTCTGCCTGTAAAAAGGGACATTCACTTACTATGGGAGGGGAATAAGTGGGGGAAGATGATATCAAATAGTGAAAATACCCAGAATGCTATGGGGATGAGGAAACTGGGGGGTAGTTCCCAAAATGCACTGCTGCAACCATCAATGTTTGCCAATTGAGTGTGGCAGCAAGAAGTCGACTTTGTGAGGAGCATGTGGTGGAGGTGAGGATAGTCAGATTCGAATTTATCAAATCCAGCATTACAAAATTGATATTAATACATTTGAATTTATCTCATATTGTAGACGTAGCCTTATTCAGACACATCTGCCCCTGTACCCACATGTCCCTGAACTCCCACTCCCATTCACACATACACCTACTCTGACTCCCCATTAGCCCTTTTGAAACTCAGGCTGTGACTCCGATCAGCCCCACATGCCAAATACTGTCTGTCTCCATGTATCCTGGGTCTCCTTGCCTGGCCCCAGATGTAGGGCACTGTAAGGAAGGTAGCCTCTTTCTCTTATCTGCAGGTGGGACTACTCCATCCTTGTAGTGGCTTCTCTCTGTTCTGGTGCTCGAGTGGCCCCTGCGAGATAAAAGGAGTATCTGTAGCACATTCACAGCAAAAACTATTCTGTGTGGGGAAAAAATATCTGTGTGGCATATGAATTCTGCACATGCGCAGTGGAGCAGAATTCCCCTGGGGTGATTGAATAGTTGTATAATGATGTTTTTCTCAAATGTGTAAAGAGAATATTAGAAAGCTATATTGTCTGCTAGGTAATGCTCTCATTTGATGAAAACAAACTGGACACTACATTCTCCATTTGTATTTGTTTCTGATGTTTGCTAAAACTACTTTTTTGAGTGTTAGGTTTTTCAATTCAGATGACATTACCTTTTTCTTTCTTTATTTTCTCCTTTCAGCAGATCAACAAGCTATTTGATTTTTATTGTTTGGCAAAATATGTTTGTTAAATACTTCAATACTTTTTCTTTTTGTCTCTTAGTAGAAGAAGGAATTTATTTGGCATGTCATTGCCTGCTGTGTTGTTTTGGTTTTTTAAAGGTTGCTAACTCAATCTCCTCCTTTGGCAGACAGCAGGGGTTTCTCTATCCTATGATAAAGATTTTTAATACTATCTTTCTGTTAATGCCAAACTGATATCACTGTGTTATTGGAATGACCTGGAAAACAGACTCCACTGTAGGGGATCCTATGAAATTGACATATTTTCTAATTTTTATAATGTAGATTATTACCTCAAATAAAAATATGAATAAAAAGTCAATGTACAAGACAAAGAGTTTATTTTAGGGATGATTAGATAAACATAAGTGCCTCTACTCATTTTTCTCTGAAAAGTAGTTTCTAAATATCAATATTAAAGTATTGAGGAACAATTTTTTGGGACAGCTAAGTAAAATGCTTACCTCGTGTTGTACTAACAAGGGTGCCAGCCCCCACAACCACATATGTGACTGTACTATGATGGATTGTCACATTGGTAGTACTCACTTGAATGAGCTAATTCATGCATGTAAGTGTATGTAGGAACAGGGCCTGAGTAATGCCAACTAAGGAGCCACAGTAGTGACTTCAGGTTTAAAATGCTGCACAGGCTTTATTTACAGTTTCATAGCACTTTCCATCTGAGGACTCCAAGGGGCTTTTCAAAAACAAATGAAGTTAGCTTCTCGGCTCATGTGAGGTACCTAAAGGGGTTAAGGAGTATTGCCACTTTCATTTTTCAAACAGGGAGACTGTGAAACAGAGAGGTTCTAAGGCAGAGTAGATTCCAGAGGTGAAATTCTAGCCCACAAAGTCCTGCGTTATGCTACATATGTAACTTATTATTACATATGAAACTGCCATGGATAATCAGTTATATATGATTAAAAATAAAAAAAAAATTAGTTTCTCTTTTCGGAGCCTAGTGACGATAGTACTCATTTAATAACAAACCAACCTCACCCCCTAGTTTGTGACACACACAGCCTGGATTCCCCCATCAGAATACTGTAAATCCCTTTCCTTCCTTTTCTAAAATTGTTACAATTATTGAAGTAACTTGCTTTTAAAAAGTAAACAGTTTAAATCTTTTGCTATTTTTATTTTTCAATATTTAGTAAACCAGCAGTGAAGGACCTTAGAAACTAGTTTGCAAACTGGTGTGGCAAGATAATGTCCTTTTTCCATGTTTTTTAAAATATTAGCACTATATATTCAGAAATGCCATTGCCAATTTAAAGCTTATTTTCAGAAATATTTCCTCTCTAACAATAATATTTTTCACCTGAAAATATTAAAGCAACGCACAAGATTATCCTCATCTAATCTAGATTTTACAGAGAGTGACACTGAACTTTAGAGATGAAAAGATTACAGGGCAACAACTTGTAAGAACAGGAAAAAGGAGCCCACATGTTTATTTCCGATTGGTTTCTTTCTGTATTTCTTTCTGTATTTAGGCTGTGTCTACACTTGCACACCCCTTTCAAAAGGGGAATGCTAATGAGACACTTTGGGTTATTCTAATGAGGATCTGCAATGAATATGCAGCATCTCATTAGCATAATGGCAGCTGCAGCACTTCAAAACTGCCAGTTTCAGTCGTGCACGGCTCCTCTACACGGGGTCCTTTTCAAAAGGACTCTGCAGACTTCAAAATCCCCTTGTTCCTGTAACCAAATAAGAATAAGGGGATTCAAAATCTGCAGGTTCCTTTTGAAAAGGACTCTGTGTAGACGAGCCACACTCAATCGAAAGCAGCACATTCGAAGTGGTGCGGCAGCCGTTATGCTAATGAGGTGTTGCATATTCATTGCAGTGCCTAATTAGCATATCCCAAAGTGTCTCATTAGCATCCCACTTTCAAAAGTGGGGCACTAGTGTAGACATAGCCTTAGAGTTTTGGCTGAGCAGAGTAAGCTGGTTAGTGTGTTGTGTGAATTTGTATCCAAGAGACACTGAGCTTCATCTATATGTTCTGTAAAATAATGGATGCGTGTAACACATTTCTAATTCTCATATAATTTACCTAAATATTTACACTCATCTTTATTTTCATTCCATCATTCATTTAGATTGTTACCAAAAGAGGGTATTAGCCTTGACAATTTGGGATTTCCCCCCATCTCCACTTGTGGTATCAAGGGCATGTTTTCCTGTGTGATGTAGTACAAGTGCCCTTTAGTCCCCTGGATAAGATACCTGCAGACTGTAACAACTTCCATAATTCCATTCTGTGTTTGAAGGCAGCAAAAGAAGAGCAGAAATGATTAATGCAACCCAAAACACTTTCACTCTCCTCTAAGCACCCAGATTGCCTGTTTTTGCCTTTTTTGTCCTAATGCAATACCACTGAACTCACCCCAGCATAATGAGTAAGAAGAATGATAATTAAAAAAAAATGTGGAGCAGCCTCTACATTTTCCCCCTCTGACAATTCTGTACAATGTGATTCAGTCATTTGTATTTTTATTCCTGTTTGCAAGGTGGTGGAATTGTAGGTTAAAAGTTAGTATCTTTCCAACATGGGTACAAACTATGCTTACCATTCATCAAGAAGTCGATAGCTATATCCTTTTTAGATAAATGGAGTAAGATGAGGTCTGCATAAGACCCTATGACCAGCATACCTTTGTTGATTTACCATGATCTGTGCTTGAGCTCTTCTTCATTGTTATCAAATATTATTTGAAAAGTTGCAAAACACTCTTTTCCTGTATTTTGGCAAGTTTACTTAGCAACATAAATACATTTTTTTTAAAAACTTCTCTTCCTCTCTAGACTTAGGTTACATGATTCTCGATACGCAAAGAAAAATAATCTTTGAAGCTACATAGAGATTAATTTTCATGGTTGAAAGGAGTTTTATGAATAAAAAGTTGGACTTTTTTTTTTATTTTGATTAGTTAGAATTAATAGTCCAGTTTCCTTTTAGGTCCTGGTTATAGAGCAGGGGAGGCCAACCAGTTAGAGACTCAGAACCAAAACAGCTGTAGATAGAGTGCAAAACAATGTGTTTATTTTCATATATCTATAGATCTGCCTCTGTATAGCTAGATAGATCTATAGACGTATAAATATATAATATGTGGCTTAATGCCCTCCGCCTTCCCCAGAGCCAGGCCCCCCCAGCTGTCCCACTCTAACCCAGTCCCCTCCCCCCTCTCAGAGCCAGGCTGCCCCAGCCACTGCCCCCTCCCTCCTGCCTCTAACCCAATGCCAGCGGCTCAGTGCAGGCACTGCCGCTGTTGCCACACTCTTCTCCCTCCAAGCACTGGGGCACATGCAGAGCGCAGCACGAAGCACTCACATTGTGTGGCTCCAAGCAAGAGCTGCATTTAATTGCTCCAAGAACTGTGGGTTGGCCACCCCTGGTATGGAGATTTTGTCTCCCTAATCCTCTACAGCTTTTTGTGTGGTAAGGCAGCTATATGAATTATGGCCTGTTTCCAAGTCTCTTTGTTGTACCTTAATGCAGGATATACGAATGAATTGATGAAGATCTATCTTGTTTGATCCCATCCAAAGTAGTGGATGTACATTGTTATCAATGAGAAGAGGCTCTGGCATCACAGATTTGACTGGCAAATACACACTGAGTTTGTACTGCTATCAGATACAAGTTTGATTAGTAGTGGAGTTTTATTACCAGGAAAACCTGTGCTTTTTATTTGTTTTGAAAGTATTGTGAACAATAGTAGCGCAATGTTATTTAATTATATTATAGTAGTTATTTTAATTATTTGGCAGCATCCCCACTTAAGACTTGTATGTTTTTTCCTATTTGTAGTTTGCATGTACAATGACTTCAATAAAACAAAGATACTGCTTTTAAATATAGTTGTGACCCTTAGTTTTAAAAGTATTCCCAAAACTTTCCTTTATATCCTTGACCCATTTAAGTTGTCCATTAAACAAAATGGTGTGAGGACAGAGCTACTTATAGTAGCAATATTTCACACTTGCTTTGATTGATTTTATAGCTCAGTAACACTTAACTTCTCTGGTAGAGCTATCTAGCTGACTTCTGTGTCTATGTAGAAAAACAACACATCTTTGCAACAGAATGCTTTGTAGACCCTCCATTGAAAAAGACCAACTCTGTTATTTAAATGCACTTTAGGGGGTTTTCAATTCAGAGTTCTAGGCCATGTTTTGAAATTTCCCTGATTTTTGGTGCTTTGCATTTAGACACCCTGAAATGCCAGTCTGAAAGATTAAAATACCTCACTGTTAAAGCTTTCATGATACCATTTTATTATTCTTGGTATTAAGAAAAAGGATAGCTAGGTGCCTATTTAGCCTGACTCTCGCAGGCTGGATCTACACTTGCCCCAAGCTTCGAAGGGGGCATGGTAATCAGGGCGACAGGAGATTACTAACGAAGTTCTCTGGTGAATACGCAGCACTTCATTAGGCTAATTCTCCCCCACAGCAACTTTGAAGCATCGAACTTCAAAGTGCTGGCACATGTGTAGCCATGGGCACTTGGGAGTGCCTGTGCTACTTCCAAGTCCCTTTACTCCTCAAAATTGTGAGGAGTAAAGGGAATTGGAAATAGCGCGGGTGCTTCGAAGTACCTGCGGGTTTACGCATGCCAGCACTTTGAAGTTTGATGCTTCGAATTTGCCGTGGGGGAGAATTAGCCTAATAAAGTGTTTCATATTCACCCCAGAACGTCATTAGTAATCTCCTGTCACCCTGATTACCATGCCCCCTTCGAAGTTGGGAGCCAGCGCAGACTAGCCCATAGAGTTATAAGGACTTTGCACCTGTGGTTCCACCTCCAGGACACCTTAATCTTCAGAATATTAATAGAAGGGTCATGATTTCTTCAAACAAGAATATGGTCTTTTTTCCCCCACTATTTTCTTAATAAATTATATAAATAAGATGAACTGAAAATATGATGGCTCTTCAGTGCATCAGATAATTGAGCCAGGCAGCAATCCTGCTGTACTAATGTCTAACTACAGCACTGTTAACTGTGCTCAAAGCGCATTGGACCAAATCCATCCCTGAGGTAACTTAGTTGGAAACTGCAGGTGCTCAGCACAGCCAAGAATCAGGATCAAAGGGTTGCACATTGGGTAATCAAAATCAGTAAACAGTTTTGCAAATCTTGATATGAACCATTTGCCCCAATCTGTATTAGAAATGAGTGGCAGACCAGGGATTAACATGTAGGAATTCCTAGCATCCAGTTCTCAGTTCATTTAGACTATACTATCTTCCTCTTGAACTGTTAAAGGACTACCAGGTGTCTTTGTCGTTTCTGTTTTTAAACAGGACACCTTTTGTTGTGGGTGTTAGTATCTATCAGGTTTTCCACACAGGCGGAAGTCAGTATCATCCACTGTAATCATGATGCTAAAATGTCAACCAGTCAGTGCAAACAACATTATGATTCATCTTTAAAAATGGCATTTCACTAAGGCAGTTTGGCTAGAATGGAGCAAGTACAATCATCTACTATAAATCCATGTAGGGAAAGTGGTTCATACTGATGACACTGTTCAGAGACACAGGCGTATTCATGTTCAGAGAGACATGAGACAGATTCATAGTTGAGGGTGGATTGCTAGAAGGAAACTGATGTCATCACTGTACAGATGCTAAACATTCAATACAGATATACATTTTTCTCCTCTGCTTGTTTGCTATAATGGCTTTTTCCAGGCTAGGACATGAGTACTAGAACTTGCTTCTGTGCTCTTATCTTTTATTCTCATCTTTAGCTGTCTCCCTTTTAATCAAAGCTGTTCTGGATGTACAACAAGAACATGAAAATTCTATTTCTTATACTATATCCCAGAACCATCACTGAGATAAAGAAATAGCCAGTGGGCCTGATTCTTCTCCTTTACTGGTTATATGCCGGTAAGACAAGAAGAATCAGACCCAATAAGTATTGTACTGTTGACTGACAGACTGGAACTGATCACCAACTACCCCTGCTGCAAATTGTATGATCTATTCTGGTTGGAAGTATTTTTCTTTCAGAGGTTATTTTTGTTTTTTACTAACATGCACATTCCTAATTATTTCTCACTGTACAATGCCACATCCTCAAAGATCCTATTTATAGCTGGTATTCTTCCATCTGAAACCACTGAATAAACTAGAATTCAAAAAAATGGGAAGGTTAACTTGCTCATTCAGGTTTTATGTGAAGAAGAAAAAACATGTATTCTAGGTCCCCAAATTCCATTCTGTCACTGCCTGCCAGCAGCAGAGGAAGAGGCTGTGTAGTGAGTTATCCTAAGCCTTAAGCACAATAAAATCTGCCAGTTGGTTTTCAAAGGCCAAGTTTAGTAGATTGTGATGTAAGTGTAAATGTTAAGCATGTATGTCATTGATGGCCTCAGAGATAATCTCCAGGGGGTGGTTAAAAACAAACACCCTCATCCACATCCCCAAATAAACACTAAGTTCAAAAACGGCTGGAAAATTATTGTGAAATAAGAAGTAGTCCCATAGTACATGACTAATCCAAACTGAATGAAATACATTGTTGGAAGTAAATGGTGTGCAAAAGCTATTAATTATATAGTATTATGTACTGCAGAAAGTGTAAGGATATTTTGGAATTTAAACAATACAAAATAATGTAACAATATTAATAGGAAACCTCATTTACAAGTTCCATACCTGATAGAATGTTTTTCCTTTTTCATTGTTTAGTAAATCAAAGACTTTTTATTTTTCTCAGGAATAAGAGTTTTTGAAATGGTGCATTTTTGCTTTTTGTAATCTCTATGGTGATTCTGTTTCTTATTCTTTATACAGAGCATGTGAGAATGAGAAAATGTGAGACTTGTTCCCTATTATTTTCTCTCCAACATTTAAATAAAACATTTCAACAATGTTTATAATATTCATGACTCTCACATGATTCTATTCTTCTCTGAGTTTCTGTTACATTTACTTTAATTCTCACAAATCTTAATTGCAGAAGGGTCTGTAAATCCTTTATAATTTGTCACTGAAAGAATATATCCATAAGATTCTACCCATTCTTTAACATTTTACTTTTTGCATCCACTCAGTAGTTGATTAAATCCATCATCTACTCTGATTGCAGCTTGAACAAAATGAGGTATTACTTCTAAAAGGTGGTTGCTCAAAGTGACAGCATGAATATTTTCTTTTACAGTGTGATGCTTTATTCCTGTTCAGTTCTAATTTGAGCATCTCTTTTTACACAGATGAAAGCAATAAGAAATTATTTCCTTACATACAACTTAGAAAAATTAAGATTGCCTTGTACATTTATTTAAAAGTCTGCTGTAGAGTATAGAAACTACATTCAAGAGCATTTTTAGTTTTAAGTATCACTTGAGAAAATTGCATTTCTTTGGTCAATGTTTCTTGTTCGACTATATTAGTTTCATGTTTGGGATATGTATAAAGTAATAAGTGTAACTAAGGGATCTGAACATTCTGTTTTGTAAAAGAGAAAAAAAAAGACTGAAAGGTCAATTATTTAATTTTCCATGTTTAAATTTTTACAGTCATCTGAAAGTAATTTTTTCCACAGGTATGGTCATTCATTTAAAATGTGTGTTCCTGAGTAAAGGAATTCACCTAATACAGAAGATGCAAATTATGAAGTCTGTGAAAGAATATTATTAGATTATTGCCTGGGGAAGTTTCCTTTGCAACATAAATTTCAATCTTTCATATATTTTGTGAACTCAGCCACTGTTCTTGTCATTGCTTACTGTGTAACCTATGTGGCAGGACACAAAAGAAGTTCATCCCTAAGGTCTCTTAGAAAATAAGTTCTTTGGAAAGAGCGTGTCCATACACAAGAAAGCAGATTGAAATATTGATAAGCTCCTTCGATAAAGAGCATCCACACAGCCCCTGCTCTTTTGAAAGAACGAGCCAGGGATAGAAAAATCTGGTGCCATGAGGACTGCCCTTTTGAACAAAGAGCCCACGGAGTGTTTACACACATATTTTTGAAAGAAGCTTTTGAAAGCAGGTGCTCTTCCTGATCCGGTAGTGAAAGAGAGCTTCCAGATGAAGTTCCATGTTCTTTCAATTTCAGATTGAAAGAGTGCATTTTGTGTGTGGATGCACTGCATGTTCTTTCAAATAAGGGCCTGATTTTCTGAAAGAACTTGCTAGTATAGAAACAGCCCATGTGCCCCTAAATTGATCACATTGATAATCTGTATACGGAACCCTCCATTATCTCATTATCTTCTGTGACATTTTCACTGGACATTTGGGTGGCTGTACTTAAATTCAAGACATCAGGACTGGAACAGTGACTTTTGCATTGGCTAGACTACGTGCCTGAAATAATGAACTTGTCTGATTTAGTCCTTACTCATTAGAGAGCTGACAGGAAGTAAATGAGATAAGTCCCAGTGTAGTAAAAAAGACAGGAGGAGGCAGGACAGCATGGCCCTGCTTGTATAACCAGCTCATCAGAAATTTGAAAACTGGCACTTTCAAAGTTATTTACCAAAACTAGCTTGGAAAAAATTAGTAAGCAGTTGCTTATGGTTTCTATTAAGGACAATAAAACTCTGATGGTTGAGATTGATCTCACACAGACTAGATAGAGAATTCTGAGTCACTGCTAGGTGTGGTTTCCCATGCTGATTTATTCAACAAGTGTGAATGATCTTCTTAGCTCAATAAAGATCTTGGCACTGGAATAATTTTTGATTAGCTTGTGTAGAATCTAATGAGTACCTTCTACTGAGAAATATAAATGAATAAGAATTTATCAAAAATTACTTAGTTAGTTAGTTGTCTATATGACTTCCTGAAGGCTATGAGGGGGCTTGCTGAAGTCAGACTTGGAGGGTCAAAGATTTTGTCTCTCTCTCACTTGATGCAGTGTCTGGTGCACTGTTTCCTTCTTATCTGAAGATTTCATATGGATATTGCATTTATTCTATCAGGTCCAGAGAATGGCAATAAGTTTAATAGTGGAGGGGTCTTTAGGAAGAGATGGGGTTTCTGAGGATTCAGAATTCATTGTTTCTGGAAAAATGTGGACTCTTGCAGAATAACTTACTTGTGCCCTACTTGCAAGGCATTAACATTCTAATTGCACACCACTGGCTTGTTATTGATACTGCTGGAGCGCTGCAGATTTTGAACACAGTGTACATTTTCCTTTGCAGTATGTGCTCTTTGTGGCTATGTAAGCCGGTGGGCCAGTCCCTCAGTCAGGGAAGGCGAATAATCTCAGGAATGTTTTTATTCCCAAAATGCAAAATAAAAGCAGAACAACACAAAACAATCTCAGTACTTCTAAGGGTCATGTCTTCACCCTTGTGTTCAGGGCTTCAGGCCAGATCTACACTAGACCTTAGAGTCGATTGTAGATGCACAGTTCCAGCTATGGCAATTGAGTAGCTGCAATCGACTTATCTACAATGGATTTAACTAGCTGCCCTCACTGAGGAAGGTTGACAGGATAAACTCTCATGTTGGCTTCCCTTACTCCTCATGAGATTGACGAGTACAGGGGTTGACTATCTGCCCCTGGTAGTTCTATTTCACACATCCCCACTAACTGTGCAAAATTGAACCCCGACATACCCTCCCCCCCACCAGCTCTTCCTCCCTGCAGGCATCTCCCACTCTCTGCCTGAAAGGAATGGGAAACTGCTTATGAGGTCTTCTCCTTAAACCCAAGACTCTCCTGCTTATAATCCCCAAAATCTTGTAAACTGCTTCATCTAGATTGCATGATTAGAAGCAAGCATGTGACCCACCACTACAGTTCCCAGTTTTAAAGGCCCAAGAACTGTAACAGCTTTCACAACATTCACAAAATTGGTTACTGTTACGTTTTTGTTTTGTGTCTTCTAGCCCTTGAGTAATGCTATGTGTATACATAAGCAGCTTGCCCTGCTCAGCCTGGGACTTTCTCCTCTGGAAAGAAGGTACAGTTATGCTGATTGGTGCACTGTTTCTATGGTTAGTTGACTCCTCAGGAGACGTAAATCGGGTCAACCACAATCTGCTTTGCTGAGGATTAAGCTCATTACTTCTTGTCCTACTTTCAATGTAAACGGAGAACAGTTGATCAGCATCTTCTTCATAAGGACCTCTACCACATTTGAAGACTACTATCTGCCCCCCAAGTTGTTTCTTATGACTAAAAATGCTCATTTTGATAACATTTCTTCATAAGTCAGATTTTTCTAACCCTTTTGTATAATTTTTGTTGGTTAGCCCTAGACTCTATTTGTAAACGTCTTTCTCAAAGTATGGCATGGCACCCAAAACTAAACAGAATACTCCAGCTAAGGTTTCACCCTTTCTGAGCAGAGCAGGAAAATTACCTCCTGTGTCTTACTTGCAGCACTCCTGTTAATATATCTCTGAATAAGCAGTTTTTATGCAACTGCATGGTGTTGTTGGCTCATGTTGAATTTGTGATCTACTGTAAACCACAGATTTTTTTTCAGCAGTACTGTCACTAGCCAGTTATTTCACGTTTCATATTTATCCATTTTATTTTTCTTTGGTAAGTGTAGTGCTTGCACTCATTTTATTCAATTTTATTTTGTTAATTCCAGCCCCACTCTCCAGTTTGTCACAGTTGTTTGAATTCTATTCCTATCCTCCAAAGTGATTGCAACTCCTCACAGCTTGGTATCATTTGCTTATTTTATAACATGCTCTGCACTTCATTATTCAAGTAGTTCATGAAATTAGTGATTAGTACCACACTCTTGTGGGACTTTAGAGGATACCTCTTCACAGTTTGACAATGAACCATTTGAGAATGGTTTAAAAACAAATTGTGCACTCATCTGATAGTAATTTCATTTAAACCACGTTTCACTAGTTACACAGTATTAAAATCTTTGATCCTTTCCGTGAACTTGGAAGGGCTTTTAAATTGAAATCTGTTGTACCCAGTCTAAAATTCATAAGGGTCTAATAAGAAGTACTTGCATGTCGGAATATAAATCATACTGAATTTTCTCAAAGGAAATAGTGTGAAGTACTTTCGTGTAAAATATTATCAAAATAAAATCAGTCACTGTAATTGCTACCTGTCACCATTTTACAAGGTATAGACCTCAGGTGTGTGATACAAAGCCAGTATTTGTACACTTTCTTTAAAACATGCACATTTGTCACATAGTAGGGATGTTGCTGAATTTATCATCAATTAATGAACTGAACATAGTACACTGGTGGAGTGTATATTGACACCGTTAATCCCAATCCCAATCCAGTTTTACAAAATATATTGGCAGTTTTAGTGATTATTTGAGTCTTATTCAGAATATAAATTATAGCATAGAAAAAGAGAGGTTTAGATTAGGGTGCTAGGAATTGTTCATGTTGAACTCTTAGGGATAGTTTGTCTTCTAGGCTTTTTAATGCTTTTGTACTCTCAGCTTTAGACATTGGTATTATGAGTTATTTCTTATTAAGACGAAACAAACAAAATACACTGAGGAAAGACTATGAATGCCAGCTGACAGTCCAAAATTAGAATAATAACTCTGAGTACTACTCATGTGGTTATTTCAGAACTTTTGTACAGAAAAGAAGTTGGGAAAATTCAGTCGAGCCATCTTACTAAAGTATATAAGGAGACAAGAAATATTTCCTCTGTAAAGAGAAGGTCCTGGATTGCTGCAAATCCCATAACTTTTGTCGTGTCTTATAAACACAAAAGGCTATTGAGTCTGTACAGTAATATGTATTTGCTAGTGATAAAGATGTTACTCTCCAGAAGATCCTGTTTGATCACAATATAATAGCACTGACTAAAGCTAAGGTTGTCTGGGGAACCTGATTCTGTGATCCTCAATATACCTCTATTGTATTGCCATCTGTATATTCTGTTGAGTTTATTAAATATTTTTATTTGTAACATGCCTCAGCTACATTCTGCAATTTTAACAAGCCCCCACCACCTCCTTCTCAAAGAAAGTGTATATGTGGCTTGGTGTCATGGGTTTTTCTTTGACTCCAACACAAGAAGAGTTTCCAGATCCCTTCAGCATCATCTGCAGTAGTTTATTGTCTAGTCTACAAAATCCTTTTTATGCTCTGCTTGGCAGTTCCTGCCTCCCTCATGCAAGGCAGTTGCCAATGAGCCAAAGGGAGCTGACAGGACATGAATTGACTTAAAAACCTGTTTGCTTGAGTTGGCTCGTTTGGCAACATAAATGGTGTTAAAGACCAATTTAGTGGAGTACTAGCTTTCACCTCTTCTGGAAGAATATGTGCCACCTTGTTTGATTTTCAACACAGCTCAGGTTGGTTTGGGCAGCTGTTGAGGCACTCATTTTTCTTTGTCAGAATTGCAAAATTGCTTTCGTGAGACTGTTGACTGGCAGAGATTTTAAAGCAGAGTTCAAGTGGTCCCTCTTCGGTACTTAGAGCCTCTCTAATCGCCATATTTAGGGATAGGAAAGAAATGTGCTCCTAGAAATAGCCTCCCCCCACCCGTTTTCTTCTAATCATGCTTTTTGAGTCAATCACTGAGCTTTCAGAGGACTTTGTTGCTTTAGATAGATAATGTTGTAGACATTTATCACAGCTTTAATTAGGAGTTTGTGGCATATTGTAGGTTGTTGTAGATCTTTTTCTCAAAACTTGTGCATGTATGTGGGACAGTAGGGTGAACACAGGGCAGGGAAGATGTATCTGGAGGGAGGGCTTGAGATGCACAGCAATGAGATATGTTCATGGATGAATATGTCTGAAGGGAGAAGGCTGTTCAGAGATTTGTTTCAACAAAGTGTTTACAGCATTATTGGATGAACATGAGTTTTATGCACTTGGAGCCATTAGGGATCTGCAAAGGTGTTTTGAACCATAGATATTACAAGTTATTAAGTAACTGTTCCATATTAAATCAATAAATTTGTAGCCAGAGGCATTTAAAATCCATCTTACTTGTCTGTTTTTATTTGTATTCATCACACTATCAGTGTATATGACCTATGTGCAACTCATTACATTGCTCATGGTCTGTCCAGCGTATTAGGATATATTTCACTCATACCTAGCTTTGAGATTGGTTTAGTAAGGGTCCTTGGACAACATTATTTAATGTAAAAGACTGTGTAAAATAATCAAAGCAGGCAATGGAAAAACATATATTAGTGTCATTGTGAGTTGGATGTGCAACAAAAAAAAGTGCAAAGTATGCAAGCAGAGATCAGCAATCTGGATAATCCACGGTACAGATCAAAGAAAGAAATGGGATTCAGGAGTCTATGTCTCTTTGTACAGTAGGGTAAGGCAGTTCTTCAGTTGGTGTAACTTCATGGAAGTTGCTGGAGATATATAAATGTATATCGGCTCAGGATCTGGACCATCATTTTTCACTGATGCTCTAGGTCTCCTCCTTCTGTATCATTTCCTGTCTTCCCATCACATTCTGATTACCTAGAGAGAGGGAGTATTTCTTTTCCCTTTTTATTGCTCACTTTCTTCATCCTCCTTAAATTAATAGCTTTTTGAGTACAGAAAGGGGCAATCTAGCCCGAGTTCCTGCAAAATATAGGCCACAGACTTTGACAGATGAAGCCCAGCAATTTTTGTTTGAACTAAAGTATGTCATTTATCTTTACCTAGCAATTTAAATTTTGACCATTGTGGGAATCTTAATCAGCTCATACAGCTGGTCCATGTATTTAGTAACCCAGTCTACCTTTTACATACAGATAAGGCAGTTATCACCTTTATCGTACAAAGACAGAAGGCTGGTGCAAAGGGATGTAATACACAACCAAATGGATTAGTTGTGCTGCTTTCACTCTAGGGAGTAAGGTGTTACTCAATAAATTAGCTCCATTGAAGTTCTCAGAATGATGATAGGCACAGGTCTTACTACCTGGGAATTTATTTGTTTCTTTTTTAAATGTTAAGCACACTCTAGTCTTCTCTCCATCTCTCCATAAATTGTACTTCCACACTTTTCAATTTCCACCATCAGTTTCACTGCCGTTATGGTCCTTTCTTACAACGTCCAACCTCATAGACATAAGCAGTTCGTAAGTCACTGAAATCATTGGAGTGGATGGCTTAGTGATTACTTTGTGGAAGGTGCCATATATAAAATGTTTCTTTTGGATGTCTCTATATCAGGAAGTTTCTAAATAATCTGTCACATCTTTGGGCTTGGGGTGTTATTGCCTCTTACAGTTGTCTCTTGGGGTGTTATTGCCTTCTCTCTTCCCAGAAATTTTCATTGGCCTGATGTGTAAGATGGGTAGTACTTGAATCCCTGTTCTTATAGACCTGAGAAACAGGAGTAGCTCCATTAATGTGTAAAACTGATGTTGGCAAGAGATGAATCAGGTTTATGGTCCTAAAAATCAGGCTGTAATGGTTGCTTCCACTGAATAACATTGGGTATGAATTAGGTCTTATTGCATATTATTATAAATATGTTGTAATTTAACCTTCCACTGCTAAAGACCTTTGTGACAGTGTTCGCTGCTATTTAGATGATTGATTCTATTAAATTTATAGCAGTTATGCCAAAACATATTAAATAAAATACAATTAGCAGCATGGGACGTTGTTTGCTAGATATAGCCATAGACCCTATGTATGGCCATACCTTCAGTATGTTAACTGATTATTATAAGCCTAAAATTAAGCAGCATAACAGAACAATCTGCCAAATGTTTTGACGGTTTTTGGCAGAAGTCAGTATTGTAATTAGAGTTTGAAAGTGTCAAATTACACAGAGATTTAAGCTGTTTGCAACTAGTTCTGCACACTGATTTCCTGGTCTCTTTCTTCATTCATATTTGATAGATTATGTTTGAAAACATTTGAAATGCAACAGTTACATGCCCAAAACAGAAGTTAGCTCATCAGTGTTAATAGAATTCGAATCTAAAGTGAGTTTTTCAGTCTGGATAATTACCATGATTCCCCGTTAAGTATCCAGAACATCCACAAAGTTTGGTATTGGAACTATGCTGGTGAAATTGCTCCTGCATGAAGGAACTATAACAGAAATACATGCCCACTCAATTTTTGTGCCTTTTAATGAGCAAAAGATGGGAGCAGCTATTTACAGATATTCACACACACACCTATAGCTTCTGTTTAATATTGGTTACCAACAGGCCAGTTGAATGTACAGATATGGGATTATTTTCTATAGTAGTCTTATGATGATGTCCAATATGTTGTAAAGTATCAGAGGGGTAGCCGTGTTAGTCTGCATCTGCAAAATCAATGAGGGGTCCTGTGGCACCTTATAGACTAACAGAAATGTATGAGCATAAGCTTTCGTGGGCAAAGACACACTTGGTTAGATGCGGGTACCTGCATTGACCTGCATCTGATGAAGTGGGTCTTTGCCCAAGAAAGCTCATGCTCATACATTTCTGTTAGTCTATAAGGTGACACAGGACCTCTCGTTGTAATATGTTGTACTAACTGTAATATGATGCTGCATAATGTGAAACAACAGGTAAATTTTATTTCTGCACACAATAAACCACTTTCAACCTCATCTAAGGGAACATCTCATTCTTCAAGTAGTGTCCCTATGGGTGCTGCACCATAGGTGCACTCACATTCCTTTGCTGCTGATCTGAGACCTTTGGTAGCAGTGTGCGTTTGACCCATGCTGCCCCCCTCTTGTCCTGGGCCACAAGGCTAACCACTGTGCATGGGTGAAACCTTCTCAGTTCCTTCTCAACCATCTATGTTTAGAGACTGAGCTATTAGCAATCCATGTATCAGATAGTTATCATTTGCTTAGCACTTCCATAGTTAATCATTTTTCTGCTAGTTGTAGAACTTTCTTTATTTTTCTTTAAAAACAAAACAAAAAAACCACACACCTTTTCTCCCTTTGTCTGGTGTTGCTCCAGCATGTGGTATATTTACCAGGTTTTAAGAGGTAGCTATCAGGCAAGGAGGCCATTTATGTAGTGGATAAGCATTCCTACTGTGTCTACCAGTGGGGAAGACACATTTCCCAAAAATGAGATCTCTGCTGACAATTCAGGCTGATATCTCAAAAGTCTTCAGAAAAGAAAAGAAGGACAAGCCAAACAACTGTAGACCCGTCAGCCTTACCTCAGCCCCTGGGAAAATAATGGAGGGGATCCTCAATGAATCCATTTTGGAGCACTTGGAAGAGGGGAAAGTGATCAAGAGTAGTCAACATGGATTCACCAGGGGAAAGTCATGCCTGACCAATCTGATTAGCCTCTATGATGAGGTAACAGGCTCTGTGGACATGGAGAAGTCAGTGGATGTGATATACCCTGGCTACAGCGAAGCTTTAGATACAGTCTCCCACAACATTCTTGCCCATAAGTTAAGGAAGTATGGATTGGATACATAGACTGTGAGATGGATAGAAAACTGGCTTGACGGATGGGCCCAACGGGTAGTGGTCAATGGCTCAATGTCTGGTTGGCGATCAGTTTTGAGTGGAGTGCCTGAAGGGTCAGTTTTAGTTCCAGTACTGTTCAATATCTTTATTAATGACCTGGATGAGGGGATGGATTTCACCCTCAGCAAATTTGCAGATGACACTAAGCAAGCAGGAGAGGTAGATATAGAAGGTAGAGATAGGATCCAGTGTGACCTGGATAAATTGGAGGATTGGGCCCAAAGTAATCTGAAGCAGTTCAACAAGGAGAAGTGTAGAGTCCTGCACTTGAGACGGAAGAATTCCAAGCATTATAGGCTGGGGACCGACTAGCTAAGCAACAGTACAGCGGAAAGGGCCCTCAGGATTATGATGAATGGAAGGCTGGATATGAGTCAACAGTGTGCCCTTGTAGCCAAGAAGGCTAACAGAGTATTGGGGTGCATTAGGAGGAGCATTTTGAGCAGATCTAGGTAAGTTGTTGTTCCTCTCTATTCGGCACTGGTGAGGCCACATCTGGAATAATGTGTCCAGTTTCGGGCCCCCCAGGTATCGAAACGATATGAATGTGCTAGAGCAGGCTCAGTGGTGGGCAATGAAAATGATTAAGGGGCTGGAGCACATGACCTGTGAGGAGAGGCCGAGGGATTTGGGCTTATTTAGTTTGCAGAAGAGAAGATCGAGGGATGATTTAATAGCAGCCTTCAACTTCCTGAAGGAGAGCTCTGAAGAGGATGGAGATAGACTGTTCTCAATGGTGAAAGACAGCAGAACAAGGAGCAATGATCTGAAGTTACAGAAGGAGAGGACTAGGTTGGATATAAGGAAAAACTACTTTACCAGGTGGGTTGCGAAGCACTGGAATACGTTGCCTGGAGAGGTGGTGGAATCTTCATCCCAAGAGGTTTTTATGTCCCAGCCTGACAGAATCCTGACTGGGATAACTTGGTGAGGGTTGATCCCGCTTGAAGCAGGAAGCTGAACTCAATGACCTCCTGAGGTCTCTTCCAGCCCTAGTATTCTATGATTGTGTGATTCTGTGACTGATCACTGAGGCAAAAATGCCTGTTCCTGGAGGCAACTTTTCAGCTTTCCCCATGCCTGTGTCAAGAGTCACCCGAATGGCATGAATCTTCCCAAGGTTCCTTCAGCATCAGTGGACAATAGTCCAAGGACCCCTCCTGTAAGGCTTCAAAAATAGAGCTGTGAGTCGCACAATCTGAGCCCTGAGTTAGCAGAACAAGATCACCAACATGTTCATTATCGTTTGTACCATCAGTATTGAGACAGTCCAAAAATGAGGCCTGAGGCGGCAGGTACTGTTGTACATAAAGTCCTGATGGGTACATGCATAGAAGCAGCAGCACCAAGGATAAAGACAAGGATAAAGACTGTTCTGCCACCAAGAAGATGCTGCTGGTACAAGCAGTTCTATCTGCTGCATCAAGAGTGAGCCATCCAGCCTCAGTGCGCTCGGTATGGAAAAGATCCTGGATCCCTTCTGTGCCACTGGTTCCCCAGTTAGGTCAGCACCTCAGGAAATCAGGCACTCTAGAGAACTCATCATACCTGATGTAAGCCTGACTTGTTTGATATTAGGGCTCTGATACTGAGTTTACTTTGGGCATGGGAATCTTCACCATCACTGTGTCGTGAACCTCATTTCTTCAGTGGTGAATCAGATAGCGAACAGGAGGTCATCTCTCACCATTCCTCCCACACTCCTTTTAGAGCCCACTGTCAACCTGGGCCCCCTCACTTCTCCAACACCATGGTATGGCCAACCACTGATACACCCATAGGAACTCATCTATTGCCCCTGTGGCTGCACTGGGATCTCTTGCAGCCTCCTGAGCATCCAGTGTGATATACTATGAGCCCTTCAGGCACTCTCCTTTAGCTCAGCATCCAGATCCTTCCAACACTTAGAGGAGATCTTGGAGAAACTGGCGGGTGGGTTTGAGGAGGAAGTCACACCACAGACGAACCCTCTTCCTCCCCAGATGAGACATTGGTGCCCCCTCCTGCCATTCTTTTTCAACTTCAGCCTGTTTCAAGATGTAGCTAAAAGTTGGCAGAAAGACACCCATCATAAACTCTTGTCTGTCTTGCATTGCCCCTTTTGCTAGACTAGCTCTCCCGATTAACAAGGTCCTCCTGAGCCTAGCCAACTTCTGTAGCAAACCCTGGCATTGGTCATGGCTACCAACAAATGAGCGGATAAGAAATATTATATCATGACTAGGGATAAGGAATTCTCCCTTTCACTTCTAACACCCAGTTCCATTTCTGTGGATTCCATAAACTCCTAGGATTGCCAATATTAGATGAGCTCTGCTGCCTATGATAGTAACCAGAGGGCTCTGATTCTGCAGTCCATTTTAAAAGGATGGATTCTGGAACTTCAAGGATATTAGAGCAGATTAGACAAACACTTGACAGGGATGTCTAGATAATACTTAGTAGTCCTGTCATATATGCAGGGATCTACACTAGATGACCTCTCAGTATCCCTTCCAGTCCTATAACTTTGATGAGGGTACTTGTTTAATATGTGTAAGACTGCAGCTCTAGTCTCCTTCTCTGCTCTGAGAATGGATTTGAACGGGGAATCTACTGTCATTCATCCATGTGCCCTAACTTAAGCTGTGTGTTGCAAGATTGGAGCCTAAATTCAGAGGAGAGACAACTGAGTGTGATAACAATATGAGAGGAAGTGAGGAAAGATAATGGGAAGAGATTTTATGGTTTTTTTGGTAGCTGTTAACCAAGTCTGCCATCACTGTACCTGTTCCCTTAATCGGTGCTCTGCATTAGAGATCTCATAGGTATCCTGCTGCTATTGTCAAGAATTCTCTGTGCCCTTTAAGTTCAGCAGGAGCAGCACTTCACTGCAGACACAGTGCTAAATCTGTAATAATATCTGACAGACGGGATCTTAAACTGTACCAATTGTCTGTATAATCTTCCCTTGATCTTTATAAAAACATGGAGCATTCCATAGACATGGAACTCTGGAAAGAACAATTGACAAAATGACAGCCTTTTAAAGCTTACTTCTCCCCCTCACATTTAGAAAGTAGAAATCTCCCTCTATCCCCTCAGAGACTGTAATAGTGCAACTGTAATTGAAATTAGAGCTATCATGGTCTATGGATTATGAGTTCCTGTGTGAAAATGAAAATGGGAAAAAGCCAAGCTGAGGAGCTCTGGTGTTGGGGCACCTCTATACTCTATACCAGGGGTCGACACTCCAGAGGTTGATCTTCTAGGGTTTGATTTAGAGTGTCTAGTAGAAACACTCTGAATCAAACATTGAGGGTGCTTCTGTCAACACGAGTACTCCTTGCAGTATGAGGAGTAAGGGAAGATGACGGGAGCATTTCTCTCATTGACTGCTGCTCTGGGGTTGATGCCAAAGTTCAAATCAAGGTACGTTTACTCCAGCAACACAATTAACATAGTTGGAGCTCAGTATCTTAATTTGAACTTACCCTCTAATGTAGACTTGGGCTTAGCTCTTAAAGTGGCTAATTCTATTAGAAAGACAAGTATCAGAGGGGTAGCCGTGTTAGTCTGTATCCACAAAAACAATGAGATGTCTTGTGGCACCTTATAGACTAACAGGTTTTTTGGAGCATAAGCTTTCATGGGCATAGACCCACTTCATCAGATGCCCACAAAAGCTTATGCTCAGAAGTTTCAACGGTCTGGTGGAAGGAAGCTGTTGTCCGAGGTCACAGTCATAGAGGGAGAGGTCTTCTTTCAGATGGCTAAGGCCACTATCATGGAGGGTTTTGACTATCCAGCTTGAACAAGACTCTCTGATCAAAGGAGAAGCAGGACAGAGAACAAAGCATATATTCAGGGTAACCTTTGGTGCTAGATAGACAGGCTGCTGTATTTATTATGGCATATTTGAGTGTGGCTGTGTCTACATGTGCCACTTCTTCTGGAAGCGGCATGCTAATGAGCGATCTGGAAGATACTAATAAGGGGCAGATGGAAATTTTCCGTGCCTCATTAAGATATCGACACGTGGTTCAGAGTCCGGAAGAAGCTCTTCTGGACTCTGAAGTATACATGGAGATGAGCGGCCTGCGGGGATCTCCCAGAAGGAAACCCTCCTTCCAGAAGCTCCTTCTTCACCACAATTTTGTCTGAAGAGTAAGGGGAGATGACAGGACCGTCTGTCATTTTAGGGAAGAAGGGGCTTCCAGGAGGAGGGTTTCCTTCCAGAAGATCCCTGCGGGCCGCACATCTCTACATATACTTCGGAGTCTGGAAGAGCTCCTTCCGGACTCCGAACCACGTGCCGATATGGTAATGAGGCACAGAAAATTTACATCCACGCCTCATTAGCATCTTCCAGATAGCTCATTAGCATGCCGCTTCCAGAAAAAGTGACACCTGTAGATACAGCTGGTGTGTTGCTTCTTTTCTATATGTGAACTGCAAAGTTAAACCTGTTAGTCACAAAGGTGTGGGTCTCAGTGGCTGGATCTGCATCTGGAGATACAGATTGACAAGATGCAATGTCTGACCAGTAATAGCTGGATAAAAGAGGTATTTTTTCTAAGTAAGCCTTCTTGAGCACAGAGGAACCACACATGCAGTCAGTAGTCACTATTTTACATTAAATAGATATATAAAGCCTATTAATAGGGTGACCGTATCTCCCTGTCCCAAATATGTCTCCAAATATGGGACAGGAAGATATGATGGGGAGGACGGCTCCTCCCAGCTCCACCAAACTTTGGGTAGCCAGCAAGGAGGTGGCAGATTACTTAGTTACTTAAGATCGTTGTCAAGTATTTAAGAAGTGTGTAGTGCAATCAATTTATATATATATATATATACATATATATATATATATATATATATATATATATATATATATATATGAACATGTGTACATACAGGTGTGTGTATCAACTGCAGCTGAGTAATTATGACTCTGTTTCCACAAATGCTGTATCAATATTTATAAAAACAGCCAATAGGTAATGGTGTTAGGTTTTTTGCTTTTTTTAATTCTGTGATATTTGAATGCAGTGAACGGTTAGTCAAATTTCTGACCCTGAAGGATGTGAGTCACAAACAAAATGAGTTTTGATTACCTTGATTTAGTTTTCAGTCCGTAGTTCATATCACTCATTCTGACACAATAAACAGTTCCTGCTGAAAGCAGAAAATGGAAGGAATGAAAGAACTGAGGTGGAATTTTGATTAGCATATCTGTCATCTATTTTTTTCTCTACAGACGAAGCAAATGCAGCAAAGTAAAAGAAGTTAAATTATCCTCAAAATGTATCTCTCCTCCTTATAGTCTAAAATGTTTTATCTTAAACTGGTGGACACAATTGGAATAAAAAAAGGGATGTGTAAAGAATTGACTTAATCCACAAAAGTAAAATCATTAGTTCACAGAACAAGTAGAACAGTTATTTTTAAACTAATCTAAAAATCAATGTTCACTGTGTACATATGGAAATCAGTGTACTGCAGGGAGCCCTTTGGGGAGAGAAAAGTCCTTTTGATTCTCAGTTTGGGATCTTCTTGATAACATTGATTACTCAGCAGACTTTGCAAACACAGATTGCACTGCTGGGGAACTCTTTTCCCCTTCATTTTTCCAATAAAGGAGACAGATTTATCTTAAAGTATCTGAAATGGCTCTTGGAATTTCTCACTGATTAATGAAAGCATTGTGTCGTGTAGCGAAACCATTATGACTAGTGCTTTCATATGGCTAGAGGCTGAATCCAGCGTACAATTCAGTGAGCAAAATTTGTAAAATTTGTAAATTAATATTATAAAAAGATTTGTTGTGTTTGTCTTGAACTACCAAAGTGTCTGCAGCTTATAACATTCAGGTATGAACACAATGGAGTGAAATATGTAAATGAATATATAAGAACAGTTATTTGCTATTTGCATCTTCTCTTTAGCATCTGAGTTTGCCTGGAATTTGTGTTATGATGACATTTCCCTCAAAATGTTGAGGAGTAAAGGGACTTCAAAGTACCCCAGGCACTTTGAAGTATGGTGGGTGAGCCGCGGCTAGACGCGAGCCAGTACTTCAAAGTTTAAAACTTTGAAGTTGCCACAGGGGGGGATTTGCTTAATGAAGTGCTGCATATGCAGCTCAGAACTTCATTAATAAACTCTCAACACCCTACTTACCATCCTCCCTTCACAGTAGGGAGGTAGCGTAGACAAGCCCTAAGGCTGTGGCCACACTACCCCTCCCAAAACCAAATAGGAAGAAGGGGCTTTCAAAATCAAGGGGTCCTTTTGAAAGGCTTGTGGCTGCATCGGTGGTGTGTGTTTCAAAAGCAGCACTTTCAAATCGCGCGCAGCTGCCATTATGCTAATGTGGCACTGCATATTCATGGCAGCGCTTCATTAGCGTCTTCCAAAATCCCTCATTACCATGCCCCTTCCGAAAGGAGGAGGCTAGTGTAGGCACAACCTGAGTGAATAATGAAGGTAAATCTAGATGTAAAAGCAGTAGAATTGATTATTTTGTAATAGGCTTTCAGATATTTCATATGATGTATGTGTATCACCCCATATTTGGTCCAGAATATATTGCTTTCACATGTAACTAAGGCAGGCACTTTCCTTCATGAAGCCGTGTTTCTTTTGATTTTTGGTTTCCATTTTGGTCTGGTCCAGTGGCCTGTATTTGGGTTTGTGATTAGCAGAACCTCATTTATTGTGTCTTGATGCTGCAAAACCTGGGAATGATTCAGATTCATGTTAGACTGGATTTTGCTCCATTTTTGCAAGGGGCAATCTTTTGATGTGTCTTGTTTTGGTTTTGTGGAATATAGTTACTTTTTGGCAAAAGTGAAACTGGGTGAGGTTTCTGATCAAGTTTACACTTTACATGGACCATCAACGTTCAAGAAAAAGGTTGGGTATAAAAGATTTCACACCGATGTGCAGTTTTAGTCTATATTTAATGGTTCCATTTGATAATTTTTACTTATTTTTCTATTTAAATAACTATTCAAAGCTGTTTGTGTTTCAGTTCCTTTTTTTCTTATCCAAATAGTAGTAGTAGTAGTGGTAGTAGCAGTAGTAGTAGTAGTAGAAGCATCCTTCAGTCTACGTAGACTATGGATCACGCCCTTCGTAGTTCCATTTGGGATCATCATTTGCAGCGTCGACTGTGACTGTGAAGGTCCACATGAGAGTGACAGTCCTTGCTGCATCTGTTGCATGTGTAATGGGTATCTGGCAGGTCCTTACTGTGCTTTCTGTGGGCTCACTTCTCCTCTGCTAGCTGTCTGAGCCTCATCTCACCCATCTGAAGGCCCTTGTGTAGTTCCTGCCTCCATCTGCTGCGATCGTCTGCCAGCTCCTCCCAGCTGTCCAGCTCGATGTCTACCTTGCTGAGGTCCCTCTTGCAAACGTCTTTGTAGCGCAACTGGGGGCATCCAGGAGGTCTTTTGCCAGAGGCTAGCTCGCCATATAGGATGTCTTTTGGGATCCTTCCATCATTCATCCTGTGGACGTGGCCAAGCCAGTGGAGCCGCCGCTGCCTGAGGAGGGTGTGCATGGTTGGGATTCCAGCTTGCTCAAGGACGGCGGTGTTGGACACTCTGTCCTTCCACAATATTCCGAGGATGCTCCTGAGGCAGCGCAAGTGGAAGACATTCAACCTCTTTTCCTGGTGGGCGTACAGGTCCAAGACTCACTGCCATAAAGGAGGGTGCTGAGGATGCAGGCTTTGTAGACTTGCATTTTGGTGTGGGTGTACAACTTGATGTTATTCCACATTCTCTCGCTGAGTCTGGACAGAGTTGTGGCTGCTTTTCCGATCCTCATATTTAGTTCAGACTCCAATGACAGGGTGTCAGTGATGGTGGACCCGAGGTAAACAAACTCGTGGATGACCTCTAACGTATAGTTGTCAGTGCTGATTGATGGAGGTTCAGCAATGTCCTGAGCAAGTACATTTGTCTTCTTTAGGCTGATGGAAAGCCCAAAGTCCTTGCATGCTTTGGAGAACCGATTCAGCAGTTTCTGAAGCTGGTCTTCTGTGTGTGACACTACAGCAGCGTCATCTGCGAACAGCATATCTCTGATGAGGACTTCCCGCACCTTAGATTTAGCTTTCAGCCTTGCACGATTAAACAGTTTCCCATCAGATCTTGTGTGTAAAATAACCAAATGTGTCCAAATTATCACTCAGATATTTTATGAACCAATAGGTTGACAGATATTTAGATAATCTACTTTGGTATGAATTGGACAATAGCTATCAACATCTCAACAACAGCTTCAAGTGTTCTGGATATTTTCCAAGAAGCAAAAGTAAAATATTTTTTTGTCTCCTAAATTGTTTGCCAACATGAGTTGACTTAACAATCCTCAACCTTCATGACGAGGTAGCTACTACAAATACTTCCACTTCACAAGAGGAATAACTGAGACATAGAAGCTGCAGCCACATTGTGGAGCAGTTTCCTGACTTGTGGGAGTTGGTTGCAGGGGAGAAAAGTTACCTGTGCAAATAATTCCATTAAACCAAAGTTCCATTACTTATGTAAGTCTTCACCAGCATAGAAAGACTCACAACCTGGCTCCAGATAGGGCTGCCAAACAACAGCAAATTCATGGACGATACATAAATAAGAGCTAAAACTGGCCCTGTCCTTAAAAATCCAAAAAACATTTAGATATCACTAAGCTTTGGAGTGGAGCTGAGGTGTCCCACCTACTTGTCCCTAGGGCAAGGTTCACACCAGAGGGTAGCTCCAAGGAGTCTACAGTTCCTGGGGCAGGAACGGCGAGAGGAATTCTCCTGGCAAGGATTCCTTCCACTCTAATGCTGGCTGGTGAGGGCTGTTCTTCTCTGCCTCTGGCTTTTACTCTTCTTTGGTGTCACTAATTTCAGCACAGCAATAATTTTTGGTAGTCACTCATGCAGTACACTCCCTGCCAGGCTCCCCTTTGCTGCATGAGTGTAGAGCATGGAGTATATCTGGCCTGGCATAGTGGCCTCCTATAGGGTCCCTGCTAGTAAGTCACAGCTGGGCATTCACCTAAGTATAAGAAATAAACTGTCCATTCTTATGCTGGAAGAATTATTGACTGTCAAAAATGAACCTGGAAAATTACTGAAGCAATGGTTTACAGTGTAACTGCTGCAATAAATGAACGCAAATTGGAGAATGTAGAGAATGCTGATGTGGCAACTAAGTAGGTTGAACTGGCATAATAACATTGCTGTTGTGATGTATGAATAAAAACACTGAATGTTATTCACTTTTGTCCATTTGAGCCATCTTTAAGAATGTCAGTAAAAAGTTGGGTTTTCTGTATTTTTTTGTACTGTCCATAAGCATCATTTTCAGCAGTTGGCAACCCTGGACCCAAGTGACTTATACAGATTGCATTTCAGTCACATTATGCAGCTTTTGTTTGCAACCCTGAGACTGCAATGAAAAATTAAAGCTTATCTCCAACGTAATGAAGTACGCCAGACCTTACAGTTGTGCGCATGATCTTATAGTGCCTATATCTTAATACGACCCTTATCAAGCTACTATACTATGATATTTTTGCTTGATCTGGTATGCAGTACTTCATTCAGTTTAAAGTGGAGTTTCAGTCTAAAAAAAGTTAGTTAGTTAGTTAGTTAGTTAAAGCCTTGTACGCCCACTGGTGTGTAGGGTATCAATGAAGGTCCTCCACTTCTGTCTGTCTTTGGCCATTTTTTCCAGTGTTTCCCAGTTGTGGTACATGTAAAAAAGGTGCCTTGTTATTAAACGGACTAGCCACATCTGCTGAGTTTAATGACAAAAATAAGGATTTCCTGGTTTTTAGTACATATCACTGCTGAAGAGCTAAGAGTGATTGAGATGGATTCTGTTCATGTATGTCATTGGTACATAGATATAGACTCCACAGTTCTAGTTTCTGTAATTTCTTCTAAAGAGAACTGCACTTTAAACACACTTTGAAGGGAGAGATTTTTTTTTAAGGCTTCTCAGCATTGGCTTAACTTTCCTTCTTTTGAATCCAATAGTAGATTTTGAAAATGTCACCATAAATATTTAATCACTGCAAAGATAGAGAACTAAAAGATTACTGTCAACACACTCTCCATCCCCCTCTTCCAATGCCCAGATTGGGTAGAGCTAAGTATAGAGTCAGTATCTTAGGGTCAATGAGTACCTAGCCTGCCAGCTACCTCTAGTCTAGGCAGCCCTCTCCAATTCATTACCCATTAAATTTACCTGGATTGCATCATGAGTATGCTGGAGTGGCATACTGAGTTTATGTCCTGTTCATTTCTATGCTACGGTAACCCACACACCAATGTGTGGTTAACTGTCCCATGTCGTGGTACCTAGACCACTTCACAGAGAAAGAATGCATCCTGTACAGCCTAAACTGAGAGCCAGCTGGCCTTCAGCTCAAGGTGTACTGGTACCTGTAATAAGCTCTAGAGGCTGTAGGTTCCAGTCTGCCTCTGGGTAGTTTATGCTGCCTCCTAAGGTGCCATATAGTTGGCCACACTAGTGATTTCTGCCAGCAGGAAACCCGCTTACTGTGTGCGACTCAGCACTTTAAGGTGGAAAAATAATATAGCAGAAGACAATAGAAAAATAGTATTGCATACAAACTGTTTTTAACTATAAGAAATAGACTATCATATTTCAGTTAAACGGTAGTACAGGTTGATGGAACACTGAACCATTTCTTTCCTTTTGTGGATAGCTGTCCATCAGTTTTGAATATTCAGTAAGCATATTTGCTTTAGCTTACAGCATTTCTGTATACAGTAATTTGTTAGATTTTATACTGTGGAATTTCAGAGATGATATGAACAATAACAGCTGTGCAGAAAGAAAAAGAGATAATAACTTGCTTGTATCTCTGACTGCAGGCTACCTTTCTATTCGGGATGCCATGGTGTGATTCTTTATGTGTTCTGCTATAATGTGACTTGATGTATTCGGAAATTTTAATAATTTGAGGCATCTGCCACCTAGACCTTCTGTACATTCAGTCAACATTTTTAATAATATACTGGATTAATGTATTACTTCACTAGCTAAACATCTGAAGGAACAAAAGTGCAATAAGTCAAAACAGATAGAAACATTGTGTTCCAACAAATCTCTACAAATACAGGAAAGCAGGAAAGAAAAGACAGACATAAATTTACTTTAAATAATTGGCTATTTTGATAAGGTATGGGCAACTGCTTAGGAGAAACAAGAAGTAAAGTAGAACTGTCAATCTGAAGACTCTCTTATTAGTCTATGCATATACTCATCGTAGTCCACAATGAATCCTTATGTTCTCAGGTTTCTTAAGTAACATGAGCCATGTCCATAATGTGGAGCAACCTCCTGAGTAGGGACAATGGCAAATCACCCACTGTTAATGATAGTCTATGTCAAGGATTTGTGTTGATGCCTTTACAATTCAGCGTCTGTGTTAGTGACTTACTTGACAAAACTTTGCATAAATTAATTGTGCTGATGACATCACTTTAGCAGTACAAAGCAAAAACCTCACCACCCTGAGTGACCTCTCCTTCATTGACAGGGCCAGATTCAGAAATGAACTTTCGGGCCTGCAGCCGAGCGAAGGGAACTCCCTCAAAAAGAAGTCTGGGCTCCCAAAAGTCCACATTTTTGCAGGGCTTCTGAGCTCATAACTAAGGGCTGCAGACAATTAAGACCCTCATGTTATCTGGCCCTGTTGGGTAAGGGGCAGGAGAAGGGTAAGCGGTTCCTTTTAATATCACCTTTTGTGATCAATGGGTTTGAAATGAGCCCTAGATAAAGTACTTAAGTATAATATGGTACAGAAGCTTGACTTTTAAGCTCACCTGAAACAGAAAAGAGAAAAGAAAGGAATTGCCTTGTCTAAAACTTCCTGGGCACAACATGAAGTACTGATGCTCACACAGTTCAAACAGCAACTCCAGCACTGATGTCTTTGACTGCTTAATACAGCACCACCTGTCTGAGTGGACAACTCTTTTACTAAATCTCTGGGCATTCAGGTTAGTGCCACAGTGAAAACAATAATTAGAAGAATAAACCCGACACTCCAGCAATGTTTTCCCAGTCTGGCATATATATTTTCTGTCCATAATCTCTAGAGAGAAAGAAACAACTTCTGATTACAAACAAGCCATGACCAGTCTGAATTTACCAATCCTTGAGGACAAACAGAATATTCTAAAGACACAACTGAAAACTTTCAAGCATTTTAGGGATTGGGCTAAAGTTCTTAAAGCATTCTGATTCAGTTCAGAGACCCATTCTGGGATAATGCTAATGTCCTTAACAAACATTTGGTTGCCAACCCTGCAACAGAATATCTATATTTTAACCTATCCTAGAAATAATGGTCTACATTTCTTACATTTCTAGAAGATGAGAGGCAACTCACAATGAGACCATGGACACTAGCTGCAAACTGGGCCACACTGAAAACCAGTGCCCACTTCAGTTGCTTTGGTGTAATTCTGAGATGTTAACAGAAGCCAATTCCAAAGCTATCCATTGGCTCACCAGCTTGAACTTGGTTATTTCAAAATTGCTAATCACCTGTCCTGCCATATGAAGAAACAACCACTGCCCAGAGCTGTGTGTAAAAGAAGCTACATGTTAACATTTTTGTGTTTGGCCTTTTGTACAACATAGGTAAAAATTTTAATTTAAAAAGTTTTTTGATGGCTTCTGTTACTTTGGGAAGGCCATCCCTCTGCCATCCTCCCGTCAGCATTTGACCTTTCCTGGAGCTGTTAATTCAGGAGAATGGCGAGACCAGACATCACAACTCAGGCCTCCTTCACCTTAAAGCCCGTTATGTGGATTGGCATTGCATCTAGAATATTTGTCCAGAGAGGCTGTTCAGTCTGTTCTCAATCAAAGTAGGCAAGACTCCACCAGAAAATGAAACCTGTCTAAATGGAGGTGTTTGTCTTCCTGAACGCAACATAATGAGTTATCCCCAGAATCTGCAGTTGTCCCTACCAATTTAGACTATCTCCTGTTCCTGAAGATGTCAGCACATTCCATCCCCTGAGAATCCACCAGGCAGCCTTCTGTCTCCGGGTTGATGGCCACTTAATTTTTACTCAGCCAACAACAATTACGCTCTTGAAAGGTCTAGTTATAACTTTCCCACCAGAGTTGAAATCTGCGCTAAAATGGGACCTCAGTTTTATACTACCAGTACTTACCACACCACCATTTAAACTACTGGCCACATATTCTGTTTACCATCTTTCCTTGAAGGCCACAAAGATGAGTGAATTAGGAGCACTCATAGCTGACCTGCCATATGATTTCCGAGTTTCAAGTAAATCAACTTTCCATTTACTGATATTCTCAAAATCTCAGGCTTCCAATGGGGAGAGGACACTTTGGATGTCTGGTGATCTTTGGTGTTCTATCTGCAAAGGACAAAATTAGTGAGGAAGTCACCAAGGCTATTTGTCACTGGACTGGAGCTGTCGTGAGGATGAGACTCTTTAAGCTGAGCACTGACTGCAGCACTCTGTGTTATCAGTGGGCTCATATCCTTCCCCCAGATGAGGTGAGAGCCCATTCCATAAGAGCACAAGCTTCAGCAGAATTTCTTAAAGAGGTACCTGTACTGGCTGTCATCCGGCAGTAAGCTGGAGCTATATGAATCCATTCATAAAAACATTATGCATTAGTTCAAGCCTTTTCTTTCTACACAGCTGTTGGGATAACAGCATTACCAGAAGGTATGCCAGCTGCCCCCTCACGTTTCCCTCCTGTCAGTACTGTACTTGTCACCCATATGTGGAATTACGCACAAACTGAGACTGTGAGAAACATGGTCCCTAGTTGATTATACTCTGCTTGGGATCCTTCTAATATTTAGTAAGAATGGAACTGGAGAGGCATCTGTTCTACCTTATATGCTTGTTTTGCAACACGAGGAGCACAAGTACACAGGCATGAACCAGTGGGTGCTGCTTGATTGAAATGTCAAAACTCAGGAGCATGGCATGCATCTACTGAATACAGGCAGGGGCCAGGCATCTTGAAGAACCTTAGATTACTTACGCTTTTCTAGGGTTCAAACTCAAATGCAGGTGTGGTAAGGGTGAGCTACAAACAGAAAATAACCTTTCAGGATTATAGCAGTTACAGACTGAATTTATAGTGCAAGTGTTAGGCTATGAATTGGTTGTCCTTTGTTTGACACAGCTTGCTGCCATCATTAGCAAAGTATTTTGTATAACAGGACACATTTTTATTAATGACCTGGAGCAAAACATAAAATGATCACTGGTAAAGTTTGCAAATGACACCAAAATTGAGAGAGTGGTAAATAACAAAGGGGACAGGTCATTGATAGTCAGGGACATGGATTGTTTGCTGAACCAGGTGCAAACAAATAGTTTGTATTTTGATATAGCTGAATGTAAATGTATACATCTAGGAACAAAGAATGTCAGCCAGACTGGAGAATAGGAGATTCTTTCCTAAGAAGCAGTGACACTGGAAAAGATTTGAAGGAGATGGTGAATAATCACCTGAACGTGAACTCCCAGTGCGACACAGGCCCAAGAAATGCACAAACTGGAGAATCTATTGAAGTGGAGAGGTAGTTCTCAGGAGGGCTGACAGCCAGCAGGGCAAGGTGGGAAGGGGGCCTAGCTTCCTGCTTCAGAAGGGACAGGGTTTGGGGCAGTCAGCCATTCCCCTCACTTTGCTCCCTCATAGTCATGCACGGAGCAGTGGGACAGCATAGCTGTGACATTTCAAAGGACCCCAGAGCTCCGGCCACTGCAACTACTACTTCTGCAGCAGCCAGAGCTTTGGGCCCCTTTGAAATGCTGGGGTCTCAGGCAACTCCCCCCTTTTCGTACCTCTCAGTCACTAGTTGGCAGGCCTGGTAGTTCTGTATTTGGCATTGGCAAGACCATTGCTGGAATATTAGGTACAGTTCTGGTGTCCACAGTTCAAGAAAAATAGTGATTAAATTGGGGAGGTTTCAGGGAAGAGACTCAAGAACAGTCAAAGGATTAGAAAAATCTTTCTTATAGTGACAGGCACAAGGAGCTCAATCTATTTAGATCAGCAAACAGAAGGTTAAAAGGATGACTTCATTACTGTCCTATATGGGGAACAAAAATTCAATAATGGGCTTGTTAGTCTAACTGAGAAGGGTCTGGCTTTGAAACTAGACAAATTTAGACTGGAAGTAAGGTACACATTTTAAACAGTGTGAATAATGAACCACAGACCAGTTTACTAAGGGCCCTGATGGATAATTTAGAAACAATGTAAAACAATAACTACTTGATTCAGAAAAATTAGCTAGTGAACAATGTTTTGCTCAATAGTTCACAAGAACTTTTAAATATGTCTATGTGCGTATGCATGGCAGTCACACTAACAGTCGGCTCTAATGATTCAAAATATTATATCTTGCCAGTTCAGCAGTCCTTGAACTAGGAAGAAGCCTCTGCAGTCTGTTAGGGCAACAGTCAGTGCTACATAGAAAGACTTGTGAGTATAGTAAAGACTCAAAATACATGTCTTTGAGTTGTGCATAACTCACTTTAACACAAGTTAAACACATCTTGAAGCTGCTCTGTGTCTGTCAGCCTGCCTAGTTGCCTGCAGCTGCGGGCACCTAGGCAGGGTAAGAGCCCTTTCTCCCTGCCTCTCCCAGCCATGCGGCTGTCAGCCTGACAGCAGCCCTACTGGAGAGAGACAGGGAGAAAGAGCTCTTAGCTAGGGAGGCTGACAGAATAACAGCCACATGTCTGTGGGAAGGCAGGAAGAAGCAGCCAGGAAACTGACCAGCCTGGGTCAGTTTCTCAGGTCCCACAACCAGTGGGGAGCTGGGAACCAAGCGGCAACCAATCTGGTTCCTGGATCCACACCCCAACTTGCACGAAAATTTGAGTTATGCAGGGGTTGCAGGAACACAACCCCCGTGTAATTAGAGTTTTTAGTGTATGTTTACACGATCTGCTGTTTAAAAATTCCTTTACATTTATGATGATCTCTCCACGCAGTTTTCCTCACATTTGGGATGGAGAGAGGTAGGGAGCTATGAAATTATCATTAGAAAACAAAAGAAATGAAAACAGAACTAAGGTTATATTAAGTCTGACAGAGGTAAAATCTTGAAGTATGAAAAGTTGAAACTAAAATAATCCTTTTTTCACACAAGAACGGCCATACTGGATCAGAGCAGAGGCCCATCTAGCCCAGGATCCTGGTTTATTACAGTGGCCAATGCCAAACGCCCAAGAAGGAGTGAACAGAACAGGTAATCATTGAGTGATCCCTCTCCTGACATCCATTTGCAGCCTCTGACATGTTCCACAGGTACTGGAGAAGCTTCATTTGATTGATTGAAATGTCAGTATCTAAGTCCAAAGGAACAATTTAAAGATCAGCATTCACTTTTACTCCCAATTTACTTACTTTGCATAGATTGTCATAATTTTCAACTCCATTAAAGCGTTTTTTTTCTTTTTCATTGATTTTAAATTGCCCACTTTTAATAAAACAATGCAAAGCTCCGCTAGCAGTGGAGTATTCATTGTCAGTCATCAGAGTTGCCAACCCACCAAGACTGTCTTGGAGTTTTCTGGAATTAAAGGTTAATTTTTTATTAAAGATTATGTCTTGTGATAAAACCACCGGGAATAGGTTCAACCACAATTAGCAACCCTGTCATTTATCCCTAAATACAGCTCTGTTTTACTTGAAAATATGATTTAAAGTCAATGTTGTGTTGTGACTGAAACTACAGGGTTCAATATCTTTTACTGGTTTAATGTGTCAAGCTTCAGAAACATTATATTCACTGATATGCTACTGCTGCTGCTGCTTTTTCTAGCATGTTGTCCCAAAGGACAAATGAGCAGCCCACAAAACCATGTCTTTTGGTAGCTTTCTATCAGCACAGTTAATTCTCATCTTAAATCCTTTCACATATTGTCAGCATAGAAAAAGGAGGTATGCCAAAGGGCTTAAGTGGAGCTTAGGTGGCAAAATGGCAAGTGGAATGGTTAAAATACAAGGAGCAAGTTTGTTTATAATTCTAATAAACCGTACGTATCACCATCAGGAACCAAATGTGCCCTGTGATAGTGGTCAATCAAATACATCAGAGAAAGACCTTAAACCACAGAGCAGTCCGTGTATTTCTGTATTAAGCTGAAAAAATCCTGATTGCCCTTCTGTGAAGGTCAGCTGCACAGAAGACCTAATGTCAGTGAAGACAAGGTAATCATTCTAATATAATGACAAGGTAATGCTCCAACGAATCAGAACGGATTCTCTGGTAAAGTACTTGGGTATTGTATTTCAAGTGAGAATTCCCTCTCAACGCTTCTGAAAAATTGAAGCACACTCTCTATATTTAGCTGTTCGTTTTACCAACAAAGCAAAGGTGATTAGATCTAATGATTAGAGTTAGGAGCGAGGAACTGGAACCAGGGTCAGAGTCAGGAGTTAAGCTAAGGAGTCAGATGTCAATCCAAAGATCAGAGCTGAAGACAGAGCAAACAGTCAGGCCAAAATGTAAGGTGTAGCTGGATTCTGGGATAAGAGCAGGGACCTGGAACATGGCAAGAGAGCAGGTACAGAGAGGGGTCTGAGATAAGGAGAGCAAAAACAAGCAGGAAGACCGTCTGGAAAACAGGCAAGGTGTACATAGCAGCCAGTCAAAGGTTCCTCTAGTCACTCAGACATCTTCCTGTGACTATTTCCAGTTTAACTAGAGCTTTCTGGCCAATAAGTGGAGGTGGATATCTCTTCCAAGTCAGGGGCTTTGTGGGCAGAGTCCTTTGCAAACTAGAGAGTCACTGGTCCTTTTCTCCAATTATTTACATATGTTGTTGGGTGGTAGCTGTGATCTGAGCACTTCTGAAGGCCAGACCCATGATGCCTCATAAAAATGAAGTATTAGTTTATGATTCAAGACGTGTAATATTTGAAATACTCAAAGCTGACACTTGCTTTTTGGTATTATTTTGCTGCCTGAATTCCTATACCATTTCTATTGCTATCCATATGGCAGCACACACTGCAGCTTCAGTCAAAGTGAGGATATTAGTGAGTTTCCTCATAATTCTAGTCACATTGTCACTTTATGTTAAGTTACACATGGACTTGCTCTGCCATCCAGGAAACCTGCGATTGCATATCAGAGTTCTCATTTATAGTGGTGGTAATTTTAATGCAACCAATTTAACAGATGTCTGCTTCTTGGCATGTTTAGCATCACACTCAGTAAAACACCCTCTCTTCATTGTCACACACTACCTTCACCCAGAATAAACCAAGGCAGATCTCATAGGAAATTATCTAAGGTTCATGAGCCAGGGATTGTAGACGACTCCTTTTAATGCAGACACTTCTTAAGAAACATAAAATTGGCTGGACTTCTCAAAAAATCATTTTGATCCGGGTGTTGTACAAGTGTGTACATAACTGGTCCTATCCAGTCAGTCCCTTGATTTTTGTTGGTGAAGAATCATTCTAAAAATGAGCATTGTACATAACAGATAAAGCTGCTCACATAGGTCGCGTCTACATATGCATGCTACTTCGAAGTAGTGGCGCCAAATTCGAAATAGCGCCCGTCACGGGTACACGTGTTGGGCGCTATTTCGAAGTTGAAATCGACGTTAGGTGGCGAGACATCGAAGTCGCTAACCCCATGAGGGGATGGGAATAGCACTCTACTTCGAAGTTGAACATTGAAGTAGGGCACGTGTAGACGATCCGCGTCTCGCAACATCGAAATAGCGGGGTCCGCCATGGCGGCCATCAGCTGAGGGGTTCAGAGACGCTCTCTCTCCAGCCCCTGTGGGGCTGGCTCTATGGTCACTGCGTGCAGCAGCCCTTAGTCCAGGGCTTCTGGCTGCTGCTGCTGCAGCTGGGGATCCATGCTGCATGCTCAGGGTCTGCAACCAGTTGTCGGCTCTGTGGATCTTGTGTTGTTTAGTGCAACTGTGTCTGGGAGGGGCCCTTTAAGGGAGCGACTTGCTGTTGAGTCCGCCCTGTGACCCTGTCTGCAGCTGTGCCTGGCACCCTTATTTCGATGTGTGCTACTTTGGCGTGTAGATGTTCCCTCGCTGGGCCTATTTCGATGTGGTGCTGCCCAACGTCGAAGTTGAACATCGACGTTGCCAGCCCTGGAGGATGTGTAGACGTTATTCATCGAAATAGCTTATTTCGATGTAGCATGCACATGTAGACGTAGCCATAGTGAGAGTACCATAGCCAGCCAGCCAACAGGATCCATGCTGACCCATTGGAAATGAAGTATAGTTTCTGTATACTAACTTTTGTGAGTACAGTCCTTCCTCTTTCTCCTTCCCCACTCCCTCTGCCCAGATAAAAAAAATGGTGGCAGAGAAGAAGACTATCTGTCACACACTTCATTCTTTCACTGACCTCTTCCTGGAGCTTATTCAAAGACTCCACCTCTCTGAGTCATCAGACGAACCACCTTTCAATTTTTGCTTTTAAATATGTATGTCAGAGAAATGTTTCCTCTTGCTGTCTCCATAGTATGCCTTAGCTTTAGGAAAGACAGGAGTAACTTGTGGGCCAGTAACAATTTTTCTGAACATTAAAATGGCATGCCTTTAAAGCCCTGCATTTTGCAACCCTGCAGGACTACTGACTGCTGGAGGGAAGTGAGTTGTGAATTTTCACTCAGACACAGCTCTCACTATTAGTCTATGAGGACTTTCATATTGTGATATTTTGAAACATGGAAAATCTATTTTTAATCACGTTTAGAGAACACTGTAAAGTTTGAAGGGGAACTATGGTACCTGGCTTTGCAGAAAAATACAAATCATTGTCCCAATCAAATAACATTTTAAACTTTTATGTTTTTAAAATGTACCTAACTGTATTAGACTTCCCTGCATCATTAGTTATGTGGTTTCTATCCCATATATATATATATATATAAGTTCACTTATGCCTGAGGAAACAAGAATGTTAATGACACATAAAAGTTGAATATTTTTCCATTATTAAGCTCTCCAGGAAATCAAGCAGAGCTGAATATTAATAATGCAACTTAATCTAATGCTGTTTATGTTTGTACGTTTTTACCAGAAAAATTTCAGCTTCAGGGAATTCTATATAGCACATTATAAAATGGGTGGAATGAGAACAATGGCCCAGATAATTTTCCCCTCAAACATAAACATTTGGACTATACAACCCCTTCATCATGTATATGCACACATAAAACCATGGTATTTTAACATATTAAAAACGGCAGATGATTTATCAGAATTACTGTGGAGTACTAAGTGCTTAATCCATATATAGATGTCAGTACAATCCTGCCTTTGATCAAGGGAGTAAACCCTGACAGAAAATCCGGAGTGGAGTCTGAAGGCACTTCGGTGTCAACTTCTGGCACTGTCCCGGCAACTCCTGCAGCTGAGCTGGTACCAGACGTGTAGGTTATCCTCTCCTTTGGACTATATCAGTAAAGCCGAGAGGGGGACACTGGTGTCTGGGCAGCCCAGAGCCTCCATAATAAGTGCCCAGGCTCGCGCCCAGAGAGGTACTCCGGCATCACTGAACAGCGTTGCATCAACACGGGAGGCAACAGATACCAGTTATAAGCTCTTGCTCGATTGGCATAGAGAACGAGCGCCAGGGGTTGCCTTCGACGGTGGGAGAGATCCTCACATCTCACTGGACAGTCACCGCCCGCCTCAAGCTGGGCAGCCCCCAGCCAATAGGGTACTGTCCCGCCACAGTTCACCTGCCTCGCTGGGTGCGTGAGGCTTAAGGTTCCTGAACCTGACAAGTGACTGAAATTTGGGCACCAGGAAAACCAATACGAAAATCAACAAGAAATGAGAAACATCAACAATTTAAGCTTGCTTGCTGGAATGTGCGGACCATGCTGACCGGCTTGACTGAAGATCTTCAGGCCATCAGTGACACCTGAAAGACCGCCGTCATCAACGAGGAACTGAAGAGGCTCCGAGTTGATATCACTGCTGAAGTCATTGCTGATAAAGCCAAACAGATGGAGCGCTGGGTTGAGCACTACTCCGAGCTGTACTTATGCGAGAATGTTGTGGTTGATGCAGCTCTCGATGCCATCGAGCTTCTACCAGTAATTGACAAACTGGATCAAGAACCAACTGTGGATGAACTGAAGAGACCCATCGACAGCATTGCAGCAGGAAAGGCCCCGGCCAGGATGGTATACCACCAGAGGTAATCAAGTGTGCCGCGGATACACTCCTGGAACCCCTACATGAGCTACTGTGCTTGTGCTGGAAAGAGGGTGAGGTTCCACAGGATATGTGCGACGCTAACATTGTAACGTTGTATAAGAACAAAGGAGACAGAAGCGACTGCAACAACTACCGTGGAATCTCCCTCCTAAGCGTCACTGGTAAACTGTTCGCTCGCATCATCCTTGGCAGACTCCAGAAGATTGCTGAGAGGGTGTACCCTGAATCGCAGTGCGGATTCCGCGCAGAGAGGTCTACCGTTGACATGGTCTTCTCTCTAAGGCAGCTGCAGAAGAAGTGCAGGGAGCAGAGGAAGCCACTCTACATAGCCTTCATCGACCTGACCAAGGCCTTTGACTTGGTCAGCAGGGATGGTCTGTTCAAACTGCTCCACAAGATAGGCTGTCCTCCACGGTTACTCGAGATGATCCAGTCGTTCCACGAAGACATGAGAGGAACCATCCAATATGATGGCGCATTATCGGATGCTTTCAGAATCAGGAGTGGCGTCAAACAAGGATGCGTGCTTGCTCCGACATTGTTCAGGATCTTCTTCGCACTCCTCCTGAAGCATGCCTTTGGATCTTCAACAGAGGGCATCTTGCTGCACACAAGATCTGACAGAAAACTGTTCAATCTTGCAAGGCTGAAAGCTAAGTCTAAGGTGTGGGAAGTCCTCATCAGAGATTTGCTGTTCGCAGACGATGTTGCTGTAGTGTCTCACACAGAAGACAAGCGTCAAAAACTGCTGGATCAGTTCTCCAAAGCGTGCAAGGACTTTGGGCTTATCATCAGCCTAAAGAAGACAAACGTACTTGGTCAGGATGTTGCTGAATCCCCATCAATCAGCATTGACAACTATACATTAGAGGTCGTCCACAAGTTCGTTTACCTCGGGTCCACCATCACTGACACCCTGTCGTTGGACACTGAGCTAAATAGGAGGATCGGAAAAGCGGCCACAACTCTGTCCAGACTCAGCAAGAGTGTGTGGAATAACAACAAGCTGTACACTCACACCAAAATGCAAGTCTACAAAGCCTGCATCCTCAGCACCCTCCTTTATGGCAGCGAGACTTGGACTCTGTACGCCCGCCAGGAAAAGAGGCTGAACATCTTCCACTTGCGCTACCTCAGGCGCATCCTTGGAATATCATGGAAGAACAGAGTGACCAACACCGCCGTCCTCAAGCAAACTGGAATCCCAACCATGCACACCCTCCTCAGGCAGCGGCGGCTCCGCTGGCTTGGCCACATCCACAGGATGAATGATGGAAGGATTCCAAAAGACATCCTGTATGGTGAGCTAGCCTCTGGCAAAAGACCTCCTGGACGCCCCCAGTTGCACTACAAAGATGTCTGCAAGAGAGACCTCAAAGAGGTAGACATCGAGCTGGACAAGTGGGAAGAACTAGCAGACGACCGCAGCAGATGGAGGCAGGGGTTACACAAGGGCCTTCAGAAGGGCGAGATGAGGATCAGACAGCTAGCAGAGGAGAAGCGAGCGCACAGAAAGCACACTAAGGACTTGCCAGACACCCACCACATCTGCAAGAGATGCAGCAAGGACTGTCACTCTCATGTGGGTCTTCATAGTCACAGTAGACGCTGTAAATGAAGTCCTCAATTGAAACTATAAAGGGCACGATCCATAGTCTATGCAGACTGAAGGATGCCTACTACCTGCCTTTGATCACTGAGAATTGGGTTGGACTTAAATGCTGCATTGTAAATTGTATATTAGAATTAACTACAGATTGAATGTCTCTCATTCAGGACCCTTAGGACCTGACTTTTGCCAGATGGGAAGAGTTGCCAGACGACGGGTGGTCAATATTGTCTAGCAGCATTACTGACACTTCCACTGCTTCCTGGGCTCTTAGATGACATTTAGGGGTAAACTATAGCTAAATAACAGCACAGTACACTGAGGGCCAGAACTTGTGACTGCAAACAAATTTTATGATACCACGGGAAACTTGGCCACACCATGACAAGTGGTCATCTGGCTAACTAAAATCATGCCCGATTATGGAATTTGTCAAATGAGAGTGTTCCAGATTAGAGAGGTTCAACCTGTATTTTCTTTTTTTATACCTCATGCTGTGTTTGTTTGTTGTCCTGGGTTTGTTTGGGGTTTTTTAGCCACTTTATGTAGCATGGGGAAACCTTCATAGATCTTAAAGACAGGTGGAAACACACTGATCTTCCAAACTAATCTAACTTCCTGCAGAAAGACCTATGGGAACAAGAGCACCTCTTTTAGGAAAACAGTCAACCTTCCCTTAAAAATGGCCAGTGATGAAAAATCTGCTTCAAATTGTTTCAGAGATAATTCGGTCACTAAGAAATAATTTGCACCTTGTTTCCAGTTTGAATTTTTCCGGGTTCAAATTCAGCCATTTAATCTCATTGTACCTTTGTCTGCTTGATTAAAGAGCCTGTTTTCCAATATTTGTTCCCTATGTGTGTGCTTATCGAGTGTGATTGTCACCCCTGAGCCTTCTCTTTGTTAAGCTAAATACATTGAGCTCCTTCGGTCTGTCACAATCAGGTGTATTTTCCATGCTTTTTATCATTGGTGTGGCTCTATTCTGAACTCTCTTCACGTGTTATCCTCTGTCTTGAATTGTGGATACCACAACTAGACAAAGTATTCTAGCAGCATTTGCACTTATGCCAAATACAGAGCTAAAATAACATTTTTTAAAGTATTTCTAAATGTTACTGCTGCCCTCAGTTTAAGCCTTCCCCTTTAATTCTCCTCTGGTATGTCCTCTTTGAGCTCAATGCCACATGAACTCCAACTACCTGCACTCAGATAGCTTCCTGGCAGGAAAATTGCTCTCAGTTTAATTCATCAGGTAGTTATCAGCCTCGCGTTTCCTTCTTTAGATGTCCTCTATTTTTCCATCGTCCTTCTGGGATTCTCTGAGCATGGCCCCCAAGCTGCCTATCTTCCTGTTCCATTGGCAGCAATTGTTCTTCAAAGGGCATTCTGGTGGCTGTTTAGTTCTGTGTGGGGAACAGAAGCCTTTGAAACTGAAGTGATCCTACTGTACAGTCAGTAATGAGCAGTGAAAAGCAGTCTTCACTTGTTTAAAATGTTGTTTGCATCTGCATAATTTAAATAGTTTTAAACTTAGGCTTTTGTGGTTTTAATGCTTACTGCTGTGACACATCTTGCAGTAGAGCTGTGAAGACAGCAGACATCTTTCAAAGTAATCCAAATTGCCTTGGCAGTGCAACAGTACTTTGAAGAGGAGAGGACTTTAGAGGACTGGGGCAGGCTCATGCACCACTGAAAATGCTGGAGAACAGGGGAGAGCCTCTAACAGATGAGAGTAGCCTGAAGAATTAATTTAAGAATGTCCTCTCTTTTCTTCCCGCCACCTTTGGTGGACTTGTCTCCCCAAAAGAGCAGTACCAGATGGAATCAGAGAGCCTTGCACTGATTCCTTGGTATTCAGCTAAGGATATTTTTGAAAGCTGAAGAGAGTTAGTGATACAGTAATTAAGGTAACAGAGAGGAAGCCGTGCTAGTCTATACACTATCAAAACAAAAAGCAGTCAAGTAGCACTTTAAAGACAAGCAAAATAGTTTATTAGGTGAGCTTTCGTGGGCAGACCCACTTCTTCAGACCCTGTCCCATGAAAGCTCACCTAATAAGCTATTTTGCTAGTCTTTAAAGTGCTATTTGACTGCTTTTGTTTTGATAGTAATTAAGGTGTTGGCAAGACCCACAAATAGCAGCTTAATAAATGATTTTGTCTAATAATTAAATATGCTTAGTCTGAAACGGACTAAAATAAGGAGTCCATTTGTCAATCCGTATTCAGAGTCTGATATGCTGAGGACCTCAGATATTTCTTGCCAGTTAACACATGAAAGTCTCTGTGTATGAACTGATGAGCAAACAGTTGTGCTATTGCACATACATGCCAATAGTCTAAAATATTTCTTTACCTAAAAATGGCTACTCTATAGTTTCTGTCCATGCCAGTCCCCCAAATAAAATAATGGAGTTCATTCCTTCAACTTTCATGTGTGGACAGACAGAGCTATTTTCCCCCACAGTCTCTTCTTTAAGGACCCAAAAAGGGAGTGATAGATAGACCAGCCCATCTCCTCATTATCTGGTACCACCAATTAGGTATAACATCCAACAGACCAATTTTGGTTCGTTAATATCTGGTTTCAGCTAAACTGTCTCCTGGTTTTAAAAGCATGATTTCAACATAGTCCTTTGTAGCAGAGCTATGACCAACAGAGAAAGAAAGCTCTACTATACAGGGGCGTTAACAGAGAGGGCATGGGAGGTGGAAAGGCCTGGGATAGCAGCGGGACAGCAGCCCCACCCCAAGCTGTCTCTGAAAAAGCAACAAGGAGATAGAAAGAAGCTGCAGTTCCTGGAATGAAAGGTTCAATAGACCTAATATCAGGTTAGTGTTCATGAACAGATATGCTTGAAAAAGAGGTGTTATGATTGGCCACATCTACACTAGCAAGTCCTTCCAGAAATTAGGCCCTCTTCCGGAAGGACACATGGAACGTCTGTGCAGAAAAGGTGCTCTTTTGATCCAAAATTGAAAGAACACGGCTCTTCTTCCGGAACCTGTCATCTGGAAGCTGGATCAGGAAGAGCACATCCTTTAGAAAGATTCTTTCAGAAAAAAGCATGTGTAGATGCTCTGGGGGCCCTTCTCTTGAAAGAGAAGTCCACATGGTGCTGGATTTTTCGATCCCTGGCCTGTTCTTTTGAAATGGCAGGGACAATGTGGACACTCCATTTTAAAAGAGCACCTTGCTCTTTCGATCCACTTTTTTGTGTGTAGATGCAATCTTCAGGAAGACAATCTTCCAGAAGAGGTCTTCTGGAAGATCGTCTTTTGGAAGATCACTGTAATGTAGACGCGGCCATTGAAAACAAATCAAAGAGCCCTCAATTCAGTTCATTTTAGGTAACCTACTGATGAGCAGTGCTTCCACAGCTGCTTTGTTGGCTCCTTTCACGTTGATTGACTTTCCTCCACTGCCACTATGCCCAGTCACTATACAGTGGCAGCGGGAATGGAAGTGAATGTCCACAGGCATTCCTGATGATTGAAACTAGTATTAACACCTGACTGACTACATCTGAGCTCAGCAGAGAAATATGCTATTTACAAGTGCTTGCTCCCCTTAACAAAACCAAAAATTCTGACTCCATGGATTTCTAACGGAGCTGTTTCCCCTATCAGGGACAAGTGTTCTGTGAAGAAGCACTATTTCCATCAGGGCAAGTTTCAGTGGTTCCTTTGTTGAGTCAGAGGAGGGAACTCATTGTACCAAGTGCAACTTCTGCAGCTAAACGTCTCCTTTAGGTCCATCCAAGCACTGAAATCAGGCTCATGAACTCAGGGAACCAGAAAAAACAATATCAGTACAAGTTTCTGGTAGTTTTACATTCTCTCTGTTTAGTGAAAATAATTCAAGTAATTTGCCACAATATGTATGGCTGAATTATTATTTTTTTTAATATCAACCCACTATCATATCAGTATGTTCCTGGCAAAGCTGTGAGCTGCTCTGATTTCAAGATGAGCAGATAGTGCATGACTGCTCAAACAGAGTTTTATTCAGAGTGCATTTTTCAATGTGTATGGTGTCAACTGGTGAAAGGTTTCCTGAGTCCATGATATAATGTGTGATGATAAGTCTTGTTGATGTCCATTGTAAAATAGCTCCAAGAAACAGATTTATCCATGTCAAAAAGCTTTAGTATCTCATGATAGGAGCCAAAGGGTTCAGTACATTATATCTATGTAGCTACACTAACTTAGAAAATATTTTTCATATTTATAATTTTTGCAATAGATACATAACAAAGGTTAGGAATGTCATTATTGTTGGGAGGGGTGGGGTGGGTATAGGCACTAATACATCTTCCCAGTCATTCCTGAAAGCTGTTTTTTAGAGTTAAGCATGTCCATCCATTAATCAAGGACACACCAAAAATTATAACATGACTTCCTTTCATGAAAAATGAATAACAAAAGGGTTTTCTAAGAGGTGCTAATGACAGACACCTAAATAGACTTTCATTAAGTCCTGGAGTGAGACTTGGAAAAGCTAAGCTCTATTCCTAGCCCTAACACAGATATCATCTCAGACTACGGGCAAGACATCTAATATCTCCTTGCCTCAGTTTCCTCTCTTTATGATGAGGATAAAAATGCTCTCCATCACTCAAGTGTGTCATAAGGATGAATCCAGTAGTTTCTGAGAACGTTAGGGTGTGTCTGCGCTAACGCAGCAACACTGCTGCTGTAGTGCCACAGCAGAGACACTTCCTGCATTGATTGAAGAGCATTTTCCATCAACGTACTTACTCCACTTCTCTGAGAGCCAGTAGCTAGGTTGATGAAAGAATCCTTTTCTCATCGAACTCAGGTCGATCTAACAACAGCACTTTGTACAAAATGATTCCCAACCTTGGCCAGCATAGCTAGATTAAGCTAACTCTAAGTGTAGACCAGGCCTCAGATACTACAGTGATTGAAGCTACACAAATTTATTGATAGCTATAACTCTACTGTTTTTATAAGGTAAGAAAAATTCCTTATCTCATAATGGCCTTAACCAGATATTGAACTGCTAAATATCCAGAGTAACAAAATGTGAATTTGCTAGATTCTGATCTCAGTGCCACCAGAAAACTTCCATTTCTTCCGTGTATTTATACCCTTGTAAATGAGAGGGGACTGACCCAAGCACGTCCAGAGAAGACACTGTTAATAACAATCTGCCTTGCAGTTCATCTTAAGCTAGAGCGGAAGCTATCATATTAAAAATTGCAAATCTTGTCAATACAAGGAGATTGGGTACTTTTTTTTTTACTAATCATGGTGAAGATCTGGTGCTGCTGAATGGGATGAGCTGGAAGACCCCTCTAGCTTAAAAATATGAGAGAGTTCAGTAGGCACACTTATGTGGGTGACAGGCTTGTGAAGGATAAATGGAGCAGGTTAAAGAGGAGGGGCACTGTTTGCATCTGGATCCAGATTAGTCTTAAAATAGGATTTGGAATTTTGGTGTGCAGATGACTTAGATCTATATTTCAGTTCTGTGTTCAAAAATTTGTGAGCTGTTACATCAGTATTTTAGCATATAATAATAGTGATCATTATTTATGACTTGCTGAATAATGATATTGACCTCTGCCCAACTGTACAGAGCATGGATGACAGTGTTCCTGACTTAGTATGTGATACTCTAACTCAGGTACAGGCAACCAGTCCCCACATACTCACATGTATCCTGCATATCAACGCTGAATATTTGTTGAGAAGGAACCTGTGCATGCACAATGGATTCTGTTTTCTCCCACTTCCCTTAACAGGGACTCCAGAGCTGCTTTGGACCCTGCAAAACAACCTGTGGGTGGAGTCAGAATCCCTCCCAATGTAAGCGGGGTGACCACACATGATTGCAGGAAGTTATTCCCAACTCTTATTCCATTGAGAATGGGATGTCTTGGCTCAGTGAGCACTGTTGTCATGCCTCCCTGGCAGCTTTGTTTCAGAGCTGTCATCTTGGCTTTTGTGCATGTGAGCATGGGACCCACTTGAAAATTCATTGTCTCCCCAACGGTCAAACAGCCAACAAGAGTCCACCGCAGTTTGTGTATTTTATGCGTCTAGAATTTAATAGATGGAAGCCTATTTATTTTTTCTGTTCACTGGCACGCTAAATTTGTTGACAAGTTACAGTCATTTCTGTAAAACTGGGTCTTTGCTCGGCTTTATATTTACATGGTACTAAAATGAGATAATTGTACTGTGCCATACAGGAACTTATCTGGCATTCTGCACACACCCAAATGTCCTGTTGACTTTAGGCAATTTGGATATACAACAAATGCAAGATCAAACTCAAAGTGACACAGCACAGGATTAAAGGGTGAAACCTTATTTAGCAATAAGGCAAGATAATTAATATGTCAAATGATGAGCAATTGCCAGATCTATCATGGAATAATGTGTTAAATTAATTTTCTTTAAATTCTGTGTTTGGCTAAATAGATTTTTATTCAGAAGAAATGTGTACCATGTGCTTTTATGCACAACAGTTGTGTTAGTGCTAACTGGGGTATCTCTACACAGCTGCCTTATTTTGAAATAAGCTATTCTGGAAGAACAGTTTCAAAAGAGCTTTTATTTCTAAAGCAGAAACTGCTATTTCAAAATGAGTTGGAAACAGAGGTTGCATTGTGTAAACGCTAGCAAAGTTATTTCACAATAACAGCTGTTATTTCAGAATAACTTTGCTGTGTAGAACTACCCTTTGTCAATGTGTTATTTGTTATATTATTTTAGTATTAGATTTATTCTGATATTTAGTACTTGTTTAAACAGGAAACAAATCAGTACCTGCTCAGTATCATAATAATCTTCTATAGAAAACCTGATTAACAAAAAGATCTGCATGGGTGGACACTAGCACCTCTGCAGAGTTCAAATGGAGTCAAGAGATTCTGTGCAGGTGTATGATCTTGTGCAAGCCTGTGGATCACAATTTTAGAAGCAATTTAACATGAAGATGCTTATTCACTTGAGTAGTTCCATTGACTTCAGCGAGAATACTCACAGTAATAAGCAAATATGGGCTGTATTCAGTGTTCGCAAGATCAGGGCTTGTGTAATAGTTAAATGGCTTTGTGAGCCTGCCTCTTTCATAACTGGAACTACATGCCTGTGTGGTATCGTGTGATGTGTGTGCGTGGTGCGTGCATGCGTGCGTGCGTGCGTGCATGTGTGTGAAAGAGAGAGAGAGAAAGACAGAGAGAGAGAGAAGAAAAGCACGATACAGTTGCAAATTTCTCATTTAAATAGAGGACATCATTAAAGAGTCAATATTTGCAAATAAGTACCACACCACTGGTATAATTTGACTCTGCAATTTTCTCCTCTACTGAAAATGAGAACTAACTGGGAATGCTTTGTTACCTATTGGCAATTGTTGACTTTAAAAAGGTGAATACTGTACTGCAAAGTAATAATAATAATCCTGGTGCTGATGACCTTGTGTCGGCCTTTGAATTTATTGGTGAGCAACATCTGTCCTCTATTAAACTGAATGAAAAGTGGACCTGTTGATATGTTCACCATGTATTTAATGAACAATCCCATTATAAATGTTGAAGACAATGAAGCCTGAGAGTCAGGTTTTGTTTAGTTACTGTTCATCAGAGAAAATACTGTCTCAATGTCAGAATTCCTATGTGGCAAGCAGCACAAGTAGTTCCTTAACAACCGTCCATCAAAGAGGGAATCCTTTAAAGCCAGAGAGAGTAAATTAAAGGCAAGACATTTCAGACCAGGGCTTATTGTGGGATGGGGAATTGCCTGGAGCTGCCAGCCATAGAATTTCAATATCTTACATTGCCTAGTAACCTACGATATGAAGTTGACTGGTAACCAGTTATTTTTTCTGTTCCTATCACTGAAAAAGAAATTGAATTGTCAGAAGAGTCTAAAGACAACAGAAAAACATATCTTGGGGATTCTGTCATCTGAAACTTCTAGTAGCTAGTGTGCTTCATTCAGCCAAACATAAAATTGGCTTTTATGGCAGAACCATTATTGCTGATTTCTGTTTTACATGGGTGAAAAAAAATTGAATAAGTAAAACTACAGATCATTGTCACAGATATTATTGCTGCCATCAAGGCATAATATAGAATATTCAAGATCCAGCTTTGAATTCCAAGCCTGTACGATGTCACATGTTGCTGTCCATATTTTAAAAGCAGTCCAGTAGCACTTTAAAGCCTAACAAAATAATTTATGAGGTGATGAGCTGTCGTGGGACAGACCCACTTCTTCAGACCATAGCCATACCAGAACAGACTCAATATTTAAGGCACAGAGAACCAAAGATAGTAATCCAGGTTGACAAATCAGAAAAATATTATCAAGGTGAGCAAATCAGAGAGCAGAGGAGCAGAAGGGGGTGGGGGGGAGTCAAGAATTAGATAAAGCCAAGTGTGCATAAGAGCCCCTATAATGACCTAGAAAATTCCCATCCTGGTTCAAACCACATGTTAATGTGTCAAATTTCAATATAAAAGATCGTTCAGCAGCCTCCCTTTCCAAACTGCTGTGAAAAGTCCTCTTCAGTAAAACGCAAACTTTCAGGTCATTAACAGAATGGCCCACTCCATTAAAGGGTTGACTGACAGGTTTGTAAACCAGGAGTGTTCTTATGTCTATTTTATGCCCATTAATTCTTTGTCTAAGAGAGTTTGAAGTCTCCAGTATACAAAGCATCTGGGCCTTGTTGGCACATGATGGCATATATGATGTTAGCTGAGGAGCAGGAGAATGTGCCCATGATTCTGTGACTAACCTGGGGTTAGGTCCAGTGATAGTATCTCCCAGATAGTTATGTGGACAAAGTTGTCAATGGGCCTTGTTGCAAGGAAATGTTCCAGCACTGGTGTTCCTGCGGTATATACTGTGGTTGTTGGTGAGAATCCTCGTAAGGTTGGGAGGTTGTTTGTGGGAAAGAACAGGCCTGTCACCTAGGGCCTTCTGGAGTGTGGCATCCTGATTAAGGACAGGTTGTAGGTCTTTAATAATGTGTTGCAGTGGTTTGAGTTGGGGGCTGTAGGTAATGACCATTGGTGTTCTGTTCTTGGCTTTTTTGGGCCTATCTTGGAGTAGCTAGTCTCTGGGTATTCGTCTGGCCCTGTCAATTTTTTTTTTTTTTTATTTCTCCTGGTGGGTAATTCAGGTTTATGAGTGTTTGGTAAAGATCTTGTAGTTTTCAGTCTCTGACAGTAGAATCAGAGCAAATACAATGTGATTGTACCAAAGGGCTTGACTGTAAACCATGGATCTGGTTGTGTGTGCAGGATGGAAGCTAGAAGCATATAGGTAAGTATAGCGATGAGTGGGTTTCCAGTAGAGTGTGGAATTGATCAGGCCATCCTTGATTTATACTGTAGTGTCCAGGAAATATATCTCTCGCATGGAGTAATGAAGGCATAAGTTGATGGTGGGGTCCAGATTGTTAAAGTCTCTGTGAAATTCCTGCAGAGTCTCTATTTTGTTAGTCTTTAAAGTGCTACTGGACTGCTTTTTTGTTTTGATAGAATATAGACTAGCACGGCTTTCTCTCTGTTACTATTTTAAAATCTGTTACTGTATTTGCATGAGTTGAACTGAGCCCAATGTTTTAACAAATTCACTAATAACTGCAGTGCATTACATCGTTAATCTCAGCTATAATATTATGTGGTTAGTGTCCACACTGAACACCATTATTAGTTGTGGTAAATGCTTTGCAAAGTGCTGGGTCTGCAAGATTCTGCTGGTTTCTAATTCCAGTTAAGTTCAATGGACTAAGCAGTAAATTAGAGACAATGTAGGTAAGATAATATCTTTTACTGGGCCAAATTTTGTTGATGGAAAAGATCCAAGTCTCAAGCTTCACAGATGTCCTCTTCATGTGGCTCAGCTAAATACAAAGTGGAGTAGATTGTTAAGCATAAGTGAGTTAACATATTACAGTCTCTTAAAATGAAGAGGGCAATTAATGCTTAACTATCTGACCCAATTTGTATATAGCTGGGACACTCTATTTACCTTCTGCAGACCAGAATAGCTCTGTGAAGCTTGAAAGCTTCTCTGTCTTTAACAATGCTCAGCATCACATCTGTGTGCGAATCCTGGTGTGAATTCATTAAACGTGAAGATTTCCTTGTTTGCTAAGGAAGTTAGGACTTGACAGCGAGTTACCACATGGTTAGTGGTTATCCCATAGTTGTATTTGCTTTGCTGGTGTGGAGTAACAGTGACATCCAGTGGTTGGTTATTTCAGTGGTCTCGATTACTGTATCAAACAACATTTCAGGAAATGTATTCCAGGCTGCGTTTTCTGTTATAAAGCCCTGGTTCTTCCAGGTAAAAGTTGGCGCTTCTGTTCAGTTCCAAGTGCTATCAAATGAATTCTAGACTAGCTGCCATACGTTCTTCTGGTATCAGTAGTGTTTGTTTGTTTGTTTGTTTGTTGACCAATTGGCCACTCCACTCCAGAGAAAAAAGCCCAAAGTGAGAGCCCTCCGCTGAGTCCCTGACAATGGATGAAAAATGATTTATCTCCTGACCTGCAGATTCCATTATGGGGATCATAGGGCCACTGAATGCAGATGGATTTGACATTTCAAAGTGCAGTGCTCATGCATAACTGTTGAGTTAGAGGGCCCAGAGACTTAAAAAATACCATTCAAAACTTATAAAACTAGATGAAGTATAATATGTAGTAGAATTCTAAAGAAATGTGTTGGGATGTTGTGTGTGGTGTGTTAGGATGATTTCACCTTCATCACATGCTGTATGAAACAAACCTGTTCCCAGCTCTACACAGCTCTTTTGAATGGAATGCAAGGAAAATGAAATAATTTTTCCAGTAAGGAAATAAGAAACTTTAACACTTACCCAGTGACAGTACAGCAACTATCTACTCCCTCACCTTTCTGCATACTTATTTGCTGCCATTCCTCATTCTGTCCCAAGTGCTAGGCAGCAAGGGAAGCATACCCACTCTGGATCAGATCCATAGAGAAGCGTTAGCACAGGGGTGTCCAACATGTGGCCCATGGGCCAGAATCCAGCCCACAAAACCTTTTAATCCAGCCCGTGGAGCTGGCAGCTGCACCATTTTTAAAAGGCAGCCATGTGGCTCTCAGGGCTCTGGCAGCATGGCTATAAGGAGTCACCGGGGAGGGGGGCGTGGTTTGGAGCTGCAAGGGATTAAGCCTGGAAGTGGGGATGGGGGTAGGGGCTATTTTGTGTTTGTTTGGCCCCTGAAACATGTAAAAATTTGCCATGTGGCCTCCAATGCAAAAAGGTTGGACACCTCTGCTTTAACACATGTACCTCCCATTGACCTTTCAGGAATTAGTGGTATATGAACACTATGAGTGAGGGTTGATGTGAACGATAAGCTTCAGTAAAAGTCTGAGAATTCTAAGATTTACTCTATAACCTCCTTCCCCTTTCCCCATCTGAAAGTGGCAGTTCCTTGTACAGTGAAGCATTTACTGAATAATCTAAAAACTGTCTGATACAATACGTCAGAATAGTTTTGGGGGCAAATCCCATGGTTAGAATAGCCATTCTGAGAGTATGCGAGTGTGCAGGTTGAGAAAACTGCTTTATTTTAAACCCCAAATTCCTAGCCGTTTAACATGGTGCAATTTTGGGGCTACCTCCTGCTTGCCATTCAATGAGTACAAGCAAACATGTATATTGTGCCTAGCTGTATTCAACAAGCAAGGCACAGATAATTAAAAACCTGTGATGTAGGTACACTTCCTCTGAGATTCACTTCAAAGCATATTTCTGATTTATTGTCAGAACAAAATATAGGTTGGTTAACTTGCTCCAGTACTTCAGCTGTAGATGGAGACATCTGTCTAGTGAAATTGTTTTAATGTAAAGTTTGCATGAAAGTTTCTTAGAAAAAGCACTTCGTAGCATATGGTGTGTAGCATATGTATGATGCAGAGAATGGCTGCTGCAAGATCTGCTGTTGCTGAAATGTTGTGAATAACAGATACTTGTTAAACACAGTTGATATCATATTGCTGCTTTAGGATTGTATTTCATTTTTTTAAAGTTTGTTGTGTCATTGGATCTTGAAATCAACTGCATTAATCCAGTATAACACTGTCTCTCCAAATAATTGTAATTAAATAATATAGATATTTTTCTTTGTTCAAAGTTTAAAGTCAAATTGTGGATTAATTTAAAAATAATGTTTTGTAGAGAAGATTAGCAGTTAACAGGGAATAGAAACCTACTGTACTCTCTATTCTGAAAACTGACAATTCAGCTAATACCGTCTTTCTTTTATTTTAATAACTGCTTCACCACAGTTATTGTAAGAGGTACCTGTTAAAAAAAAGGCTAGGACAGCTAAGACATTTTGGCCCATGTTCACCTAGGCTACACTCATACCAATTACTCCATGCAGACAGATACCTACATCCATGCAAGATGACTCCCAGGATCAGGAATTTAGGAAAATATTACAAGAGTGCCAGTTGCATGAAATAGAATATGGCATTGCTTTCCTTTGTTGCAGGAGTGCAGCATGTGCTCTTTGACAAAACCTTTTTGAATCATCTGCTCCTCTGTCCCCTTCACGATTTCACTGAGTGCAGCCCATTAGGTGTTAGGCTTCATGTCTTCACCTCCCTGGTGGTGGAATCGTGCAGTTCTCCTGCGTTTGAAATGAGCGTCTGGTTCCATGACCCCTGTATCAACCATGATCACCCAGCAAGTCCAAGTGGGAATGGCTTCTGTGGTTCTGGGGATCTGGTTAGTATAGAGATCAGGCAGCCTCCTCCCACAAAAATAATGTTTATTTTAACAGTAGGAACAGAACTTTTAGAGAAAATAGATTTTTTTAAAGAAACAGCCTATGCACATCTCCCAATCCTATTGGCTTACCAGCCCTTGTTGATAGCTTAGGCAGGCCAAAGTTCTTAAAACACTTCAACGGTGTCTATAGATTAATCTGGTTCTCACCCAGTCAACTCCACTGAATTTGGGGTAGAACAAGAAGGACATGTTCAGATAAGTATGTGTCTACAGTGGGCCAAAAATATTGTTTGTTGAACCAGTTCACCTGGGAGTGAGGTAAAGACTTTCTCCCAGGTCATGGAACCAAACATTGCAACCAGTTTTTCACCTTTTATTTAATTCAAAAATAGGGTAATTAAACCAAAAAAAGCTGTGTTAATCATTTTGTGAGTCAGAAGGAATTAGTAGGTAATATGAGGACTGTCAAGATTCCAGAGCCACAATTGCCCTTCTGACACTGTCAGCAATAGAGGGGAATCTGTTCAGCCCATGTCAGAATGATGGACTCTCTTGTCTGAATCTACAAGTCTGAGCAGGATTCAACTAACCTTCTTCAGTGCAGGGCTTTAGTTCATCAACATTGGCGGTGGTGGGTTTTTGATCAGTTGATTGCCCTGTGAGAATGTTTGTCTCTTGCTATTTACCCCCTGAGGTAACCAATCTATTTAGTCACCAGTTGGGTTTACTTGCCACATTTATACCTCTGCAGGATAAATGCCATCACCGCCATGGCTTAGTCATTCTTCAGATATGCACTTTTTGGAGAAGCATCATATATATCCATATTTCTCTTTTTTTGACCTTGAGATTTGATCTTCAGTGGCAGTTTAAATTCAGAATCACTATCTACTATACAACATAATTAGTGACTAAAGGGAATTGGAACCTAAGTTGTTTACTCACTTCTGTCAGAAAATTTCCCTTTCAGCAATTTTTTTCAATTAACTTTATTTTAATCGGAATGGCGGTATACACTAGCCTTGAGCCATAAATATATGGATGTCAGTAAAATTCAGATGTCAAACATGGCTTTTAATTACAACCTGAGAGCTGCAGATCAGGTTGTTGAAAAGGTGTTTGAAGTATGCTCTGTCTCACAAATCTGTTTCTAAATTATATTTGCTAAAGCCTTATAAATATTGGGTGTATTTGAGTAATTGATACTTTCACGTATACAGAATATATGCATACATAGTATGTGTATATGTGTGGAGATGAATGTAAAAATATGCATTACTGTGTAGAGAGGGTCAAGACGCACAATGTACCTCGCCGTGATCTTCAAGACACTCAAAATTATTGTCCAAAACCCAAAATATGTACAAAGTTATATCTGGTGTTAAGCTGTGGAACAGCAGCAGGTCCCAGAGTCTTCACTTTTGCCTCAAATGTAACTCATATCGCTAAAGACTGACACAATTGCCAAATTTTACTTTTTCAAAGATTTTCCAGAGATCTAACCAGCCCCTGGTCAGCAGTAGACCTTCACTCTCATAGAAAGGAGGCTAAAAAGCTATTCTGGGCTCAGTGAGTGTTAACCAAATTCACTTGTAAGGCTTGCTCTGCCTGGAGGGAGGAAACCTAAAAAGTGAAAGCCTATCTCAGGAAGGGATGGTGACTAGAGAAAGACTGCTTTATCAAAGACTAGGGAAAGACTTTTATACACAATGGCTACATCCACACATCATTCCCCTGTGGGAATGCAAATGAGGGAGATCAAAAATGCAAATGAAATGCTGGGTTACAACTGTCGTGCTTCATTTACATAATCTTGCATGATCTTTTTTCCAGAAAACAAAAACAGCCATGTAGATGGGGTTCCTTCAGAAAAAAACCCCTATTTTCAAAAGAACCCTTCTTCCTGAAACAAAATAGGAAGAAGAGTTCTTTTGAAAATGTTTTATTTTTCCTGAAGGAGCCTGGTTTACATGGCTGTTTTTGTTTTCAGAAAAGCCTCTTCTAGAAATGCGATCACGTAAGAGTATGCAAAGGAAGTGCGAGATTTGTAAATCAGAGCTTCATTTGTATATTCGATCTCCCTCATTTGCAGTCCTCCTCTGAAAGGAAAATGCAGTGTAGATGCACCCAATAAGACCAATCTTCTTAACACCAGTCCTCTGACGACCTCCAAAAATACATGCTGTTCAGCAACACTATATAAAGAAAAGTCTATAAACCACTTCATGCATGCAGATAGTACCTTCTCAGGCTCCCTGTCTTTGTACATAACCCTTCATGTGCATATTCAATTTGCAGTTCAATCATTGAACTATGTGCCTGTTCTGGAGCTCCAACTTAACATTTGGTCTTAAACAGCATGAGAGGGCAAAACAGGCTACGTTTTTGTGTTTGCTTTAGTTGGAGGTGCTTCGTAAGCAAACCAATGTTTTTGGTTGTAGGGATGTTAGATGCCAGATTCATAAATGCTTTAAATCACTGGACATACCTATTTAATAGCAGCTGAGCTTGTGTGTGTATGCCTTATATAAGAGAAACATGTATGAATATGCTGTATCTCTGTATATATCCAAGTTATAAGTAATTTATATGGTGTCTCACTGTTTTCTCTCATAGAGCTCAAACCTGATCTTGTGAGATTTTGCCTACCATCAGAACTCATGTTAATGAGAGGGAACTGGTAGACTGTGGCCCCATTACTCTTACTTTCAGATTAGAGGATTCTTTTTTCTGCTTTTTAACTAAGTCCAGTTAAAATTAACCGCATGGAATTTAGTTAGTGGATTTATTTAAAGCTAGAAATAATATAGGTAGACAGGAGTTTAAATAGCATTTGAACTGTTCTAGATTGCAATATGTGAAGTTAGCCCAGAAGTCAATTACTTTCTTGAGGCTCTTGTTCCAGAACATCTGACCCCTCACCCATCCCGAAGGGAGAAATGACTGAGATTATTATTTTGTTAGGATATTAAATTATTACTGAGTATCTCAACATGGCTTCTAACTTACAACTGAGGTTTACACTTATATTTGTTATGTATTATTAGTGACTGCTTTCGTTGAGTTTAATGTCTTGTAATGTTCTCTGATTTATGAATAACAATGTTGTATTAAGGAAGATTTAATGGTGATATGAGTAAAACAGTAAAAATATTGATTGCAATAACATGAGGCCAGGAGACAAAAGAACAGGTGAACAAACTAATGGTAGTAACTGAAATCTAGGAAAAATTAAAATGATAAATGAAGACCAATAGCAGTGTCAAAACCGTGTGATGTTGTAAGATGTGCAAACAGGAGGCAAGAAGTGGGAAATAATGTTGAAATGATAACCAGAGGTAATTTGAAGTCCTGGCTGTGATAAATGTAAGGTAGGAGGGTCAGGAAGGTACCACTGATGAAAGGTCTGAAAAGAGATGACAAGTGATAACAGAGGCCAAGTGAAATAACAATCCTTATAGAAGGCCAGGCATTAGATTACACATAATAAAATTAAGTTAGGAGAAGGAATGATGGTGGAAAGTTAAAGACAACTTAATGTTTTCAAACAGTGGTGTCCAATAGTAATGGAAGGATTGCCACACTTGTGGTCGTCATCCTTCTGTATTCGCCACAGCCCCCCCTCCCACCCGCTCTAACACTGCCCTCCTGCTTCTCCAAAGTCAGGCATCCCCAGCCCCCTACTCTAAATAAATGCCCTCCCCCAGAGCCAGGGACCCCAGACCCCCCCCCCGGCTCTAAATAATTGGTCTCACCCAGACCCCGGCACCCGCAGCCCTCCTGAGTCTAAATAAATGCCCTCCCCGTCCCCCAGAGCTAGGCACCCCCAGCCCCAACCCCTGCACAAACTGAATGCTGCGACTCACCACAGCTGCCAGCGCTTCAGGAGCCACATGAGCCACACCAGGGCCCACATGACGCTGGCTGTAAGGACTGCACCAGGTGTGCTGGCAGGACCTGTGCCGGGGCCTGCAGGAGGCCGCAGGAGTCACCATAGCTGCCACTATGCACTTCTCCCACCGAGCGGTTAGGTACAGGCAGACAACACTCGTGTGCGCCTCAGAGGAGCCGCATTTAAAGGCTGCGAGAGCCCCAAGCAGCTCCAGAGCCAATTGCCACACCGCTGTGTCCTGTTTGCCACATGCAGTGAGTGGGGAACGTATTGAACAGTGCAGCTTTAAAAAAAGGCCCAAGCAATTTAGTGCCTTGGGAGATAACCTGAAGTCTCAATGAAGCAGGAAGATAAACACTTTTATCGTTCCTATGGAATAATGTGCATTGTGAGATTGTTTTTTCAAAAAGAAGCAAACAATATAGGTGCAAATATTTATTTGGGTGCTCATTCACAGTAACTGCACCTACAAGCCTAGAAGTAAGATTCCGTGTGCATTTCACCAGCTCTGATCGGTGGGACCACCTGGTGATGGGGCGATGGGGTGTTGAGTAGTGGTCACAACATTTCAGGATGCGCAAGGACACATTCCTTGAACGGTGCACCTGGCTCACCCCTGCCCTATGACAGCACAACACCAATATGTGGCCTGCAGTCCCCGTTGAGCAGAGGGTCACAATTGCCCTGTGGAAGCTGGCCACCCCCAACAGCTTCCAATCCATGGCTCATCGGGAGGTTCACTGTCGGGCTTGTTGTGATGCAGGTAGGGGAACCATCTGGCCACAGGCCGTGCACAGCAGGAGGGGAAACGGGGGGCAGAGGGAAGAGTGGGAGAGGGCACAGGGGGGGACAGAAGGGATGGGGGAGGCAGAGAGGGCAGAGGGGAAAGTGGGGCTGAGGGATGTGGGGTTCACTGTAGCCCATGGACCTATCCCCCCAAGACCCTCATGGGCATGTCTGGTGTCTCCCCGCCTCGCAAATGATGTGAGCCCTCTACACCATCCTGCTGCAATGGCTGGTGCGGATCAGGTTGCGGGAGGTGGGGTGTTCCTCCCCAGTGTCGTTAGCTTGTAAGATCAGGGCACTGTTTCTTCTCCTCCCACCTGCATCAAGTCCAGCTGCTAGTAGTGGCCATACTGGATCTCTGCTGGGCATCTCTGGCCTGCATGTAGCCCTGGCAGAGCTCCTTAATCTTGGCATGTGCCTGCTGCAGTGTGTGTGGGGGGTGGCCACAATCAGCCAGGGCACTGGCAGTGCCCTCATAGCCGGGGGCTTTCCTCCTCTTGTCACTTGGGTCCAGGATGAGGGGCTGCTAGGCCCAGAAGTCCAGCAGGTCCTTTATGTCTGGGCTGGACCACAAGGGGGCCCACTTTCTTGCTCCTTGAGCAGAGTCCTGGGATGCATCACCTGGATCCTGGGAGGGCACGGGACGCTCTTGGGAGGTCTGGGACACACTTTAAGGGCCACCTGGGCGGTGAGGTGAGCACAGCTGGGGCACAATGCCGGTGGGGGTCTGCTCTGCAGGCTGTCTCTCAGTGTTGTCTTCCCCCCAGATGTTGTCACAGAAACTGATGTTGGCTATGGCAAGGCCATCAGGAGCAGATCCACAGTCCTAGGCATGCCCAGGGGCTGCTCTGCCATGGTCACAGTTGGGAAGGGTGGGGGTCAGGTGAGGGGGAAAGGGTGTTGGGTCGGGGGGGGGAACAGGAGGGTGGGAAGGTGTGGGGTGAGAGGGATTAGGTGTCTAGAACGGTGAGTGGCCAGTAAGGTAGAGAGCGGTTTGGAAAGAGCAGGTCTTATACCCTAACTTATTGGGGAGTGTCACAGTGACATCTCAATGGGCAAATGCAAGTTGTCACTGCAATTACTGCAGTTTTCTGTACACAATGTGACTGGATATATGTCCTATGTATATACTGTAGAATTTTCACACTGAAGATAAAGTAAATGTGTACTGTGGTGGAGTCAGTCTCATTCCTGGGCCCCAGGTCCTCTGTTTAGTCCACTGGCCCCACCATATGAACCACATTACCCTTGTTGGGGCAGGGGGCAGTCTGGGGGTAACCTGGTCCACACCGACTTGCTCTGGGTTCCAGCCCAGGGACCCTGGACAGCCGCTACCCGTGAGGGCTGACTCACTTTGCCCTGGCCCCTGCAGCTCCTCTCCCTGGGCCATTTCCCCCCGACACTTCTCCTTGGTATCCCCTACCTCGACTGGTAGTCATGGCAGCAAGTCCTCTCCTTAGTTTGGTTCCTTCAGCTGACCAGTTCCTCCAAGTCTCTGGTTGCTGAGGCTCCTCTCCTCTTTCGTGGTCCCAGGTGTTTCTCTCAAGTCTCCTCACTCATCTCCCAAACTCTCCTTCACCACCCTCTCCTTGCCCTGCGTGGAGAAGAGCTTATAAAGGTAGCCCTGAGCAGGGTCAGCTGGCCCTACTCCTCAGCTGTTCCTATTTTGGTTGCCAGCTTTGTCTCAGCTCTCTTTTTACTCCTGCCTCCCCTATCCTGGCCACACCCTGCCACAGTACTTCAATATCTTTTACAAAAATTCTTGAAGACGATTGGCATCCTCAATTGGTTTTGAATATGTCCAGAGAAACCAATTTACAAGGTAGCAGGGCTAACAGTCTTTGTTTTGCAGAACTTTGTCAAAAGTTATCACACTTCCTAAATAGCAGACAGCAACATTTTAATGTATGTATAATGAGGGGAAGTTCTGAGCAGCATATCCTCAGTCATACAGAAGTACTCCTTGCCTAGATGGTAAAAACCTTTAATCCCGACTTGCCTCTTACACCTTATATCTATCTTACACTAGTGTGAGTCCATTGAAATCAGTGGATAATCTGGCCCTAGTTCTGGACATGTGGGTCCAATTTAATCTTGAGAGTGGAAACCCGTTCTTAATATGCTAGAACATTCTGAATCATTCAAACCCGAATGCTTATATGTAGGTTCCGAATACCATGACCTTTTTTCTGTTGCAGAGAAGAAACGCCACAGAAAGGTAATAAAGTGAGATGTTCTCCCACTCCAGATAAGTTAAGAAGTTCATGTCTCCATGGCAACATGAAGTAGGAAATCTATGGGAATTTTCAGAGAGAAACAGGATTCCCAATGGCCCCTACGTTGACCCGTAGACCTATTTATCACATTACAGTAAACCCTCAAAATATAGGGCTTCAAGTTGCATGTAACTTGCTTTAACATGAGTTAAGCACAACCTGAAGCTGCTCTGCGGGTGCCTGCAGCTGCAGTCAGCTAGGCAAGCTAACAGCCCCTTCCCCCCCGCCTTCCCCCAGTGGCACTGCTGTCAGCCTGGTGGGCTAGTCAGTTTCCTGCATCCCACAAGGTGCAGGGAGCTGGGAACCAAGAGGTAGCCTGGCTCCCCTCTCCTGGCTCCCCTCCCCTTGCAGAGTTGGGAAACTGACCAGGGCAGCGGCCTTGGTCAGTTCACTGGATCCAAGGTGTGAAGGGGAACTGGGAGCCAGGCTGACCCTTGTTCCTGACTCCCCTCCACTGGCTGGAGAAAGGAAACAGACCAAGGCTGCTGCCCTGCTCAGTTTCTCAGCTCTGCAATGTGAGGGGAGCCAGGAACCAGGCTATCGCCTGGTTCCCAGCTCCCCGCCACTTGCAGAACCCTGGAAACTTACCAGCTCCCCAAGTGGTGGGGAGCTGAGAACCAGGCTGCAGCCTGGATTCCGGCTGCCCTGCACTGGCAGGAACCAGGAAGCTGACTGGCCATGAGCTGGTCAGTTTCCCAGGTCCCACAAGTGGTGGAACTGGTGGGCTGGTCAATTTCCCAGCTCCTGCAAGCCCAGTGTGGCTGAAAACCAGGCTGCAGCTTGGTTCCCATCTCTAACCCCACCCCGACATGCGCAAAAATTTGAGTTATGCCAGGGTTGCAGGAACACAACCTCTGCATAACTTGAGGATTTAATGCACAGTCCTGGCAATGGAAAGCCTTCCTCTCTCCTGTAAGTCTGGACTGGAAGAAAAAGTCTTTCTTCATGTGCACACACACACACATGTGAGTGAGCCACTTTTCAGATGAAATGGTTAAAATTTAACTGACTTCTTTTCTTAATGAAGAAGAGACATTGTCCATGGAAATAAGAAACTTTAAATTTGGATCCTATCATGACAGTCTGCAGGGTGCCAAGAAACTTGGCTTGAGAAATTAGAGCCAGATGATACAGCTCAGTATGAGGAGGGTTGACACAACATTAAAAGGTATTCTCTGCAACCAGGGCAGCAAGCCTGCTGTAATATAGGTCACTCACTAGGAGGAAACTAGTCCTAGGGGCATATGTAGAAAAAATGACAAAAAAAAATTGGCTGATGCAGATGCGCTTTGATGAAATGTGACATTTGCAGTTATGTTGTTGAATGAAAGTGGCACTATTCAGAGCCTCCCAGCACATGTCTAATATTAAGATATAAGTAAAATATTAAATGTAATGAATATTCCATAAATGTGGTGGCTAGCAGTACATGAAGGCCAGAATATGATTTAGAGAATATCAGGCAAAACATTTTATTTGTGAAATGTTCTTTATACTCTGCCCCTGAAAGCTTCTGTCAGCTAGAGAAGGATTCACCAGACAGCAGCTCAGCAAAAGTACATACGCAGTTCTGAGTACCCCGAGATTTTATTTTTTCAATAAGAGCTATCAGTGTTTCAGCTTTGCCATAGATCAGCATAAGAAAAATAGTCCAATAATAGCATATTTTTTCCTTTTTTTTTGCAGCATACTTAAGAGCATAGAGTATCTCATAAAATGTGTCAGCATATAAATGTTTTGCTCTAGCAATTCATTGAATGTATTGTTCGGTGTGGAATTCCCAGAGCAATCAGTTAATATTTTTTTTACATCCCAGATAAAACTGTCCATACAGTAGGAAAAATATCAAAAACCTTTCAAAATAGATTATTTTAACCCCGTGCATGTTTGGTAAATTTTATTTCCAAAGTTGAATAATAGTAAGAGCTGTATTATAGTGAGTATTAACTACTGTGTTGATCCTGGTAATTTTCAGGTTTTAAAGTTGGGAAGTAGCTTTATTAAAACCAGTGGAGACCTGCTAAAAATGCAGTGGTTCGCTAGAAGCCAGAGGAACTGGACAACATTTTTTGACTAACATACATTTTAGGTTGGTCTACCTACAGTTAGATTTTTGAGGCATCTTCAGATGCATCGGCTAGAGGTAGAATCTTTATACTTGTACAATGCAGCTGTCTAATATCAAAACATTCCAGTTCGTAATCAAATGTATGTGACTGTTAGTAAAGTAGAGGAATTAACGTATTGTACTTAAAAGGAATGGTTTCAGCTAGTCAGAGCACAGTGTTTACAGTAACTGATACATGTGGTAATTTTATAGAATTCAATCCCATGGGCTGTGAAGCAATCTGGATCCAATACAGTAAAAGATGTAAGCACGTGTATGATCTCATGTGCTTGAAGTTAAATATGTGGGTAAAGACTTTGTGGGAACAAGATGAGAATCCTTAGTTATGTAGTGGATATGGTGTGTTGTCATCTTTTATACAAATCCCTGAACTCTGATTACCTGAGAGTGTCTAATCTGCACAAAAAAGTACAGTTATTTTATTTATCTAAATGCATACTCTGTACATCCCTTCACTCAGACTATTGACCCCAGGAATCTTCATCCACATGGGCACATTAGTGATTTTCACATCAGTTTCTGCCTCCCAACCCTTCAAAAAACTGCTTCTTTTATTTATCTTCTCCCCGTCCCATCCCCTTGCACGCACATGCACACACATCCTTTTCTCTTGAGGAAAGCTAAGTCAGCTTGCTTGTCTTGCTGTGGAGTAACTTCCCTATGAACAAGACCATTTGCCATTTTGCAGAATTATTATAAAGGTCCACAACAGACCAGCTCTCCTGCTGTGACTAAATAGTGAAGTTATTCCTTTGTGCAGTGACAATATTATTTATAGTGGTGAGTCCTGACTGTGCTCTGCATCCCATACTTGCACACCACTAAGATATACATATATTTATTTGACTGTGGGAAGGCTTAGGGTGACTAAAGAATTCTTTGTGCTCACCAGTCCTGTATATGGGACCTTTTCCACCATTCATTAGCGTCCAGTTTGTTTCCATCTAGCCCCATGTCTGAGACTGACATGAACTGAATGACACGTAAAGGTTTTTCTTCTATGTGCATTTATCTGTGTAAGCTTTTAATTCAGGGTGCAGCTTTTCTGTTGATGAATATTACAACATGCTAAAAAGTAAACTGAACAGATAACAAAACAAAAAAAGCAGTCCAGTAGCACTAAAAGACTAACAAAATACTTTATTAGGTGATGAGCTTTCGTAGGACAGAGCCACTTCTTCAGATCATAGCCATACCAGAACCAAAAATAGTTGAGTCTGTTCTGGTATGGCTATGATCTGAAGAAGTGGGTCTGTCCTGCGAAAATTCATCGCTAATAAATCATTTCGTTAGTCTTTTAAGTGCTACTGGACTGCTTTTTGTTTTGATAGTATATAGACTAGCTCGGCTATCTCTCTGTTACTGTTGAACAGATAACAGTGCAAAAAAAATGTTGAGTGTTTTTAGAAAGCGTCTCTGCCCCAGACTTGATATTGCTGGTTTCCGAGTCTGCAGTCCCAGGGCATGCCTGTGGCTGATGAAACGTGCCATCCTCTAGTAGGGGCAAGCGTCCTCTTCAGCTCCTTCAATGTGGTTTTCTGCAACTGCAGTCCTCATTACTTGTATCATCCAGACCCAGAGGACTGTGAAGCTGTGAAAACTTCAGGCCTCCAACAATTTGCAGAGCATTAAACCTGATGTTAGAGATTTTGACCAGAATGAGAAGGAGAGTAGGGGAGGATTCAGAGGAAGGAAGATGTGATGTAAGCAGCAGACTGGGCAAGAAAAATAAGTTTAGCTGCATCCTTTTGAATGAACTTGTTTAGTATTTGCTTAGCAGGTCTCTCTGTATGTTTTAGAGGATGTGTGGATCTGTCCATGAGCCCATCCATCCGTGAGTCCATCTATTCAAGAACTCCTCCTAACTGATAAGAGCTAGGACCACCAAATTTGATATGTGGCTTCCTCTCTCCCTAACTTAGAGCAAAGTGGGGATATGATTGTGCGAGGAAAATGGGAAGTGCCTGGAATGAGATTGTTTTCCATTAACATGGAAAGGGAGGGGTCTGAAACCAGGGATAGTTATGTACCGCATTGACCACTGATGGCAGTGTGCACAGGGAAGTGTTGTAGTGCAGAATGACCACAGGGGGGCAGCCACACCAGGAAGAGAGTGGCCAGCTTAGGCCAGGGCTCTCCATATTGCCAGTCACTAGCCATGGGTAAATGGTTCCTCTACCCAAAACTCTTCCCTCACCCCAGACCTCATCCCCAGCACCAGATGTGGGGGGCATGTGGACAGCCCCCTGCCCCAGCCAGCAGCCCCACTGTCACAGCCCCTCCCCGGGAGCACTGCTGAAGGCGGGCAGCACAGCTCCCCCATACAACAAGCTACAGTCCAGAGCCAGGCATCAGAGTTCCCAGCCTTCCCATGGGAGGAGTTGCTGGCTGGGCAACGAGGCCCTGGGCACCTGTGGGTGGCTGCGGTGAGGCCTCCCAGCCCTGACTCCTGTATCCACCAGTCTCTGCCCTGTGCCACCACAAGGACTCAAGCAATTCCAGATAAACCTCTAGTACAAAGATGGGCCCCAACCATTTCACTTTTATGCTGCATTCTTAGGCTTAAATTTCCCCTTGCCTGTATTCTGTTTCCCTCAGCAGTAACATGGAGATAGTAATGCTTACCAATTAGTAATGTAGGGAAGAAAAACACAACATTAGTGCTGAATATTATTTATGTTAGCAATGAAGCAGAGGGTTACATTGTAATGTGTATACATGACCAATGTAGAATTTAAAAGGAAAATATATCTAAGTTGTTATAACATATTGCTCAGCAGGTATATTTCTTAGTATCCTGTCTTGCTTATATATTATTATTTTAGAAAATGGAACAGTAGATTATTTTCTCTTTGGTTGTGTTTCTGATGGTATTGTAAACTATGGCAGGCAGGAGTTATAAAACTCGTATGCGACACTAAGAAAATCAAGCATGTCTTATTTACTATTGTCTCTATTTATTAAAATACTAAACATTTAATGCTAAACATTTCACTCTAATACTATAAAATTAAGTTGCAATAAAAAAGAATGTGTGACTTTGACTAAGAATTAGGGTTTCTCCGAAGTATTAGCAGGAATGTTGGCACTTGCCACAGAAATGCTTATAATGTTCTGTATTTTTGTGGTTAATTTTAGCATCATAATTTGCATTAATGAGTTCAATTAGTATCAACTAGAATTATTTCTGGATTTCATTTCATTTATTGTTAATTATTGACCTAAGTTTCTTGCTAGTTGCTGCACTGTCTCTCGCTGGGTCACTAGTTGATCACTTTGAGAGGGAATTTACTAATTGTTTTCTTGAGACTTTCACATAGATTAAATAGAGTGGTTCTGTCTCAAGGGTTCAGTCTCAAGGGTGGTCAATAGGATACAGTGACTTTCAGCTATAAATTACTAACCCAAGTCTGACCTGAACTGGAGGTGACAGAAGGTTATGTGCACTGCATGGCCATTGGGCAATGTACCCAGTATTGTGGAGGTCAGGCATTCAAAAATCATAACGTATTACACAAAACATCATAATTATTTTAAAAAAGAAATAAAGACTAGATCATTTTCATTTTTCTTGTGGGTTCTGAGCCTTTAGGGTGCAGTTAGGTGATATTTTCAGTTTTTTCTCCATAACCAGGAGGCCTGGAGGCTTATTATTTAATTAAAACTCAGGTTTTCTGTTAATTTCCAGGAGCTAGGGCTTGAAGACCAACTTTAATATGTTGAGACTTTTGATAAAATTACTGTGATTGGCAATACAGTGTGTGCAAAAACAATCTCCTTGTCTTTAGTATTTATTGAACAAATGCTTTCATAGGCACCAAAAATATGCTCTTCTATCTAACATCAAAGCTACAACAACAACCAGTGGCTGAAAGCTGAAGCTAAACAAGAAATGAGATGCAAATATTTAACTGTTAGGGCAATTACCCTTTGGAACAGCTTACAAAGAGTTGCAGCGGATTCTCTATTGCTGGCACTCCTTAAATCAAGACTGGATGTTTTCTTGCCCAAAAGAGATGCTCCATTTCAGGAAGGAATGAATTGAACAAAGGACTGTCCAGCTACACAGGAGGTCAGATAGATGTTTACAATGATGCTTTCTGTCCTTATAATAAATGAATCTGTTTGCAAAGGAAGGGGATAACTCATCTTACCTTTTTCATGCAGATATTCCTGTTGCCTTCAATAGTGCTACCCATAGGTATAAAACAAGAAAATTGAGTTTGTGAAAGAAAACATCTGCCTCTGTAGGCTCTGATTGGCATACTCGCTATAAACCATAGCACTCACGTATGGGCAGTGTGTGAATCCCCTCTTCAGGGAAGCTAGCCCCGCTTGTCCCCCTGCCTCTTCCATCTGAGGGCCTGCCCCACTCCACATCTTCAGTTCCCACAGCTGCTGAAGCCTGAGCCATTTGCCGCACCGTTGCTGGAGGAGCCACAGCTGAACCAGCACTGGCTTCCCCAATCCAGGTGCCCTGCACCACAGGCCCAGGTGGGCCTGTGCTCATTGCTCTGACACCCAGGGCCAGCAGCCAGCCCAAGCACCAGTCCGAACTCTAGACCACTGACTGGCCCAAGCGTCAGCCCAGTCGCTGAGCTGCTCCCTTCCAGCTGACTAAGCCCAGAGCTCCAAGCCACTGGCCCAAGCTGAGCTCCTGTTGGCTTCTGGGGAGGGGAGCTGTGAGGGTGTAGCATTGGGGCGAAGCATGCACAGGGCCGTGGCAGAGTGTGTACAGGGCCTCCCCAGCCTATCACGCCCACCACCCATGAACTCAGCTCAAGCACGGAATGAACACGAAGACTGAAATATCCTTCTGCCCTTGAATTGATCCCACCAGCTCAAGTTTTAAGCAAGATGGTAGATTAAAACGTGGAAGCTTTCACGCAAGGCCTGACTAGTACACTTTGCAGCCCCACATATACCATGACACAGAATGGGAGAGGGGCCAATAGATTTGCTGTGCCCCTGGGAAATATGGGGAGGGCTGGCTCCACACTCCCAGAAGGGATGGAGGGCCTCGGGCTGAAGGGTGGCGCTAGCCTCCCTCAGCCAGCTCTTCAGCACTGCCTGGGGTTCCAGTGGCAATTAAAAGGGCCCAGGCTCTGGCTGCCACCTCAGTAGAAGCAGTGGCTGGGATAACCAGGCCCTTTTGAGTCACTGTGCCCCAGGGCAGCTACTCCCCCTCCCTCCCCCTACACTGACAGGCTGCAGAGCGCCCTGTGGCGCCATAGCTGCATCGTGGGCCTGTACCTGTGCTCGAGTCCCTTTGGAGTGAAAGTGTCACAGGATTCTCTCCCTGCCCACCAGCAGCACCTGTAGAGGCTTAACCTACCTCAGAGCAGCAGGTGTGGCAGCAGAAAGCCCCCCCATATTTACTCTAGCCCTTACAGCTGGGATGTACTTGCATGATTGACTGGGACTGGTGAGCCTGCTTCACCGTTGTCATCTCTCTGCACTCAGATGCCTCTTCTGGGGTGCTGTTGCCAGGTTCCCTGCTGCAGTTGGCCCTGGGAGTTAACAGCACATTGAAATGTGTGGTTCTGTTTATACTTATGCCTCCCAGAGATTTTGTGTCAGTCTGTGTACCAGGTCAGGCAGCATTCGCTGCATGAGTTATACTCAGGGCTTTTTTTGAAGTTTTCTCTTGCAATGATGCTGGCTAGAAATTACCTTTATAAAATGCCAAATAGTCCCCTGATCATAATCCAGCACTGCCTGTGCTGTCTCTGTTTGTGCTGCACTTCTCTGCTTAAACAGCTGTGAACTCTCAACCTGACATTTAAGAATGCAAAATCCCACCTTTTTTTTTTCTTTTTTAAGGAGCTGGTAGCTTTCATCTTTGGGGGTTCCGTATGTCTGTGTATTGTGTGGATGCACATGGTCTCTAATGAACCATGCACAATATGCATTCCATCAGACAGACCACAGTGATAAACGGTGGGCTTACCCTGTAGAAAATTAAGAGTGGACCCTTTTTCCACAGAACCTTTCAATTTGTCAAAGAAATTAAATATACCTGTGGGTTTCTTTGTGTAAATGAAGTAGATCTGCAGAAGTCAAAAAGTCATCAAAGGAATAAAAAGAACCTCCAGTCTGTTATTTTAAACTCATAGCTTTTAAGTCTATCTCAGGACTTTTTGAGCCTAAATCATGATGATTTTGAATGTTTATGGTGGGCGGTGTTGTGGCTGAATACAGTAAGAATTTTATATCACACTATTCCATTAAAATTATCTTCGTGATTGAGTCCTATGTTAAAAGCTAGTGGCATTAAGAACAGTCTTCCTATTTTGAAGATTAAGGATGAGATCTAAAATTGCATTACCTGCTCCACTGATTCATTCAAAATCTGCACGTAATCTGAATGACTATGGACAGGAAATACTGAAATGTTACTGTGGTACAGAACTGGGTGGTTTAAGTAGATTACTGTTTAGCAAGTAGAGGTAGTGCTAGTCTGTCTACATGCACTGAGAATCGCATCTCCCAGCTGCAGTGTATATATACCCTAAGATGCCCAAAGGAAAGAAAAATAGCTACAACAGAAAGGATACTATAACATTGGGCTACATTAACTTCTCTGTGGGATCTTTCCTGGAAGCACAAGATACCTTTGTACAGTGTTTTCTGTCTGTGAAGTGACCAGGGAACAATACCCATTCTCGTTTAAGAATTTAAAACTGTATTAAAAATTAACTACTGAATTGAGCTACTGAATTCTAATGCAAATTGATTTCACATCTCTTAAAATTTTATTAATCACAGACACGTTAGTTGGTTTTGAATGCTTTTTGCAGTTCTCAAAAAATTTAATTTGGAAAATAATTACACACTAAAATAGTCATTGAATTAAAATACAGTAAATCAACTGTGCTATTGATGGTAAAGGGGGACTATGCAGGGATATTCAGCATATAATTTATCACATATCCAAATATACCCTAACAGAGCAACATGACTCTGAAGGCACATACTGTGGAGTTGTGTACAGCTATAGAAACTTCAAAACTGGCCAGTGAGGCGAATGTAACAAGCTTGGGGTTCATTAAATACAGTAAACCCTCAAACTGTGCGATTTCAAGTTATGCTTAACTCACATTTACGCTAGTTACGCACAACTCAAAATCCTGCTCCCCCGGGCCCCATTTCAACGCCCCCGGCCCCATTCATCCCCAGTTCAACACTCCCACCCCTGCTCACCACTCACGCACAGCTCCAGCTCACCACCCCCATGCACGCCTCTGGCTCAGTCCCCCCACCCAGCTTCAAACCCTGCACATGCAGCTCTGGCTCAACCCCATGGGCCCCGGTTCACACCCCCTGCATGTGGCTCTGGCTCACCACCCCCACACATGGTTCCAGTTCAACCCCTGCCTTAATTCAAATCCCCTGTGGCCCAGCTCACCACCCAAGCATGGCTCCAGCTCCCCCTCTTCTTCCCCCCGCCCCCGCACGCATGGCTCTAGCTCAACCCCTGCCTCCCTGGTTCAGCCAGCCTCCCCGCACGCAGCTCCTCCTCAACTTCACTCTCCACCTCCCCTGCATGCCTAACCCACCCCGGGCTTAACTCCCCTGCCCCACTGCCAGGCTTAACCCTCCCCAACTGCCCCCCTCCAATTCCAGGATTTACCTTACAAAAGTAGCTTCAGGTGCTCCTGCTGCTTCCCCAGCTGCAGAACGTGTATTCTGCTGGGAAAAAAACCCGACCCCTGACTTATGTGAAATTTGAGTTACGCGAGGGCGCATGGGAACGGAACCCTCGTGTAAATTGAGGCACTACTGTAACACACCAGTGAAAATGAGAAAGGAATAAAACAAACTGAACCGTCTCCAGTAGACTGCTGCCCACAGCCATACAATGTTCTTAAAGGCACATCTCCAAATTTGCACACTCAAAACACTGTCCTTTATGATTCCGAGGCATCATCTGCAAACATATCTCTATAGTAAATATATATTATTTACCTGAAAAAATAAGTTATCTTGAAGTCAGTCTTACAAATGTAAGTTCTGCCTTTCTTTTTTTATTATACAAGAGAAAATGAAAATGAAAAGTAATTCACTGCTTTCCATATTTATATTTTTAAGAATGCTGGGCCAAGTTCTGTCAATGTCATTTGCAGTGAAGTCTGCAGAAACAATATATGATGGCAGAATCTGACCTAATTATTAGGTAATTTAGATCCACAAGCCTAGCTGTCTTTTAAATCTATCCCTTCCCTTCCCTCCCCCACCAGTAAACAGATGTTTGCTTGGAATAAGAAATTGTCCTGCAGAATTGGCAAACCAAACATTACAGGCATAAGCAGTATTTTGTTTATGTATGGGAATTCAAAAGTGAACTGGCTAAAAGTAGATTATAAACAAAAGGGAAACTACTAGGCTAGTCTTATTGTCCAAGTACAAAAAATAAGTAGCGTAAGTGGTAAGAAATAAATATAGACTTAAAACAGGAATTCATTTTCAAAACATCTGAACATACCCATCAGTTTCAATGACTTTAGGTTGTGTTAGTAATACAAATCAGAAACAGTACTTATATTATTCTTAATGTAGTACTGTCTGTTTAAAGTTTTATATCAGCAATGTAACATTTAGACACAAGACAGGAAAGAAACAAGATTGAAGATGTATGAATTGTGCCTATATACAATATAGTTATGTGTATTAGAAGCCTGTCATTTTTTCATGGCTTAATAAACGGAATGGAAAAGCCCCTTGTTGCCAATTCAAGAAGTAAATCTAGAACTTAATTATCTTTTGATGATGGCACTCGGAGTTTGCTCAAATTATAAACTCATTTTATGACTAATTTTATATCACCTGATTAGACACAGTGATTCATTTGTCTAATTATACCCATGAATCAATCAGAGTAGGCTTCAAATCCAGATAGGTATGTGAACAATTGAACTCTAAGGTTTAAAAGAGCAACACTTCTGTAATGTGTCAGAAGTCCTTGAAAGTTTAAAGATGCTTTATTATTTCTTGTTCTCTTTTCCCTAACTACCAGCACAGTTCCTGATAAACCAAAGCACTTAACCATGTGCATAAAGGTATTTATTTATTTCATTCTTTTATTTCAGTGGGGCTGTTCACATGCTTGAATTCATGTACTTGTTGCAAGAGCCAGTGCCCTGTTCTGGCACCATTGAAGTCTATTGAATTTTTGCCATTGATTGTAGTGAGAATTTAGGAACAAAATTTGTTGCCTGATGAAATAGAGAAAGCTGGAACAGAGCAAAAATATGGGTACCATTGTAATGGGCTGATGGAATAGAATTTTTAAGATTAAAAATCAGAGCCATTAGGATTTTGCTGTGCTACTTTCTTTCTAGTCTTGGAGCAGCTACTGTAATCTCTCTACTTTATTAAGCAACAGTTGAGCTATTCCAAAGAATCAAAGAAATGTAGGGCTGGAAGGGATTTCAATAAGGCTACATCTACAATACAGTGATCGGTTGACAGAAATTACTGTTGGAAGATATCATCCAGAAACACTTCTATTGACAGATTGAGGCTACACGTGAAAGGGGATCGTTCTGTCGACATAGAGCAGCCAAACTGCCCAGCCACTCTCTTGGTAGAATAGCCAACAGGAAGCACAGCAGACAGGGCTGCCTGATAACCTGGAGCAACCACAGGCTTTTTTGGCAACAGAGTCATTCTGCCATATGGGGGAGAGGCAGAAAGCTATTGACAAAAGTGCTGAGTTCTGTCAACAGTATGTTGACAGAAGACATTTTTAGTGTGGGCAATCTATAGGTTTTGTTTACAAAACACCTGTTTTGTCGACAAAACCCTCTAGTGTAGATGTAGCCAAAGTGATCCAGTGCCTCCTACCGTGATGTGGTAGGACTAAATAAACCAAGACCATTCCTGACAGGTGTTTGCCCAACCTGCAGTTAAAAATCTGCCTTGATGGGGATTCCACAACTGCCCTTCAAAGTCTGCACTAGTGCTTAAGGAGGCTTATACATAAAAGAATTTTTCCTAATATTTAATCAGATTTTCCTTGCTGTCCTACCTTCAGTGAACATGGATAACAATTGATCACAGTTGTCTTTATAACAGCCCTTAACATATTTTAAAACTGTTATCAGGTTCTCCACTTGGTCTTCTTTTCTAAGACTAAACATATCCCGTTTGTATAACCTTTTCTCATAGCTTTGATTTAAAAACCAAACCAAACCAAACCAAACCAAACCAAAACAAAACAAAACAAAACCCCTCTGTGTTGCCCTCCTCTGGATCCTTTCCAATTTATTCAAGTCTTTCCTAAAGTGTAGAATCTAGAGCTGAGCATGTACTCCAGCTGAGACTTCATCAGTGCAGAGTGGGAGAGCTATGGCTGGTGTCTAATATAGAACACTTGTTTTAGTGCATCCCAGATTAATATCAGTCTTTTGCACAACTGCATCACATTTCAGCTCATATTCAGTTTGTAATCTACCATAACCCCTACATCATTTTCAACAGCACTACTTGCTGGCCAGTTATTCCACATTTTGTATTTGTGCTGGATTTTTTTTTTGTCTTAAGTTTGGAACTTTACATTTGTCCCTATAGAATTTCATCTTTTGATTTCAGCCCAGTGCTCTAATTTGTCAAGGTTGTCCTGAATTCTAATCTGGTTATCTAAAGTACTTGCAGTTCCTCTTGATGTCATCAGCAAATTTTCATAGTATACTCTCCACTCCATTAATGAAAATAGTGAATACTATGGAACCCAAGATTAATCCCTTCAGGATTCCTCTAAACATACCCTCTCAGTTTGTCAGGGAACCACTAATCAGTTACTCTTAGAATATGGTCTTTCAACACCGTGTGCACCTTCCATATGGTAATTTCATCTGGACCACATTTTCTTAGTTTGCTCATGAGCCTGTCACGTTGGACTGTGTCAAAAACCTTACTAAAATGAAGATATAACACATGTAGGCCGCGTCTACACGTGCATGCTACTTCGAAGTAGCGGCGCCAACTTCGAAATAGCGCCTGTCACGGCTACATGTGTTGGGCGCTATTTCAAAGTTGAAATCGACGTTAGGCGGCGAGACGTCGAAGTCGCTAACCCCATGAGGGGATGGGAATAGCGCCCTACTTCGAAGTTGAACGTCGAAGTAGGGCACATGTAGCCGATCCGCCTCCCGCAACATCAAAATAGCGGGGTCCGCCATGGCAGCCATCAGCTGAGGGGATGAGAGACGCTCTCTCTCCAGCCTCTGCGGGGCTCTATGGTCACCGTGTGCAGCAGCCCTTAGCCCAGGGCTTCTGGCTGCTGCTGCTGCAGCTGGGGATTCATGCTGCATGCACAGGGTCTGCAACCAGTTGTCAGCTCTGTGGATCTTGTGTTGTTTAGTGCAACTGTGTCTGGGAAGGGCCCTTTAAGGGAGCGGCTTGCTGTTGAGTCCGCCCTGTGACCCTGTCTGCAGCTGTTCCTGGCACCCTTATTTCGATGTGTGCTACTTTGGTGTGTAGACGTTCCCTCGCAGTGCCTATTTCAATGTGGTGCTGCCCAGCGTCGAAGTTGAACGTCGACATTGCCAGTGCTGGAGGACGTGTAGACGTTATTCATCAAAATAGCTTATTTCGATGTAGCGTGCACGTGTAGACGTAGCCGTACTGTTTTTCCTATCTACTTGGCCAGTAACCATGTCAAAGAAAGAAAATAGCTTGTGTTTGTATATAAGTAGCTTGTTCATTCAGGGCCAAGCTTATACAAATCAGGTTAGTACTGTGTGAATATAAGAATGAAGCAACATTTAACCAATTCCTTTTACCAGCAGGGAAAATGTACCCCACATCTCTTTTGGTCTCCTTTTATGTCTGGATTTCAGACATTTTATACAACTTATATTGCAAAGTGAAATATAGTTGTAAGATGAGAAAATATATTCTACATTGATGAGCATTAAAACTTGTGACTTTTACAAGTTATAAGAAATAAATAAATTTACCTCCGTATATCCTTATACATAAACTTTTCTGTGCTTACCTGGTAAATATGTTGGATACTGGAAATACTATCATAATCCAACTGCAGATGCCTACTTAGGCTCTTGTCCTTCAAACAACTTGCTCACGTGCTTCATTTTAAATATATTTTTAAAAGTGTGCCCATTAACTTCAGTGAGACCATTTAAAAATCACTCCATCATACAAGTCTTCTCAAGATCGGGGCCTTTGTTATCCAAGGCACTGGCAAAGTTTTAAATCTACTGCTTTACTACATGTACAAAAAATATGATGAATAATTTCCTAACTATGTGCTCGCCGATCTTCACTAAAAATAATACCGCTTCATAAGTAATTTCAGTTCTTGCAGCTTCGTAGCATCAGAAAGACTTAAATAATGTTCAGTAACAGTTATTGAGTTCAAATTAGTCTATCTATAACAGTAATTGAATATTCTTGATTTTCATTTTAATAAAATAAAGTATTGTTCATAACGTTTTATGTTTCATTAAGTAATTTCACAAAAGAGAATAATAAATATTCTATTTAGACAAATAAGACATTCATGATTATAAATTATGCAAGCATACTTTTAGTCAGCTTTGAAATGTACACCGTCTATTTGCCATCCTGTTCAGAGGAACTGAGAATGAACTCATGGTAGAGCATCTAAGGAAGTAAGAAAAATAGCAATACTGTTGCAATATAGAAGAGTTCATTTTAAATACAAGAATATAGTTCTTTAATTATACTTGTGCGGTTCTTAGCATGCCATACAAAAACATTTATTAGACCTAAACAGTAAAAATGAACCTTGTTTCCCTGTATCTTTGTCCTCTGTTTCACTCCCTACAATTTCTGTGGTCTTGTTCAAGCAGGAAAATATATGAAAAATGAAGTTTGTTTCATGAAAGATTCATTACTGCTATGTATTATGCATTTTGTATTGTGGTAACACCTAGAGAACTCATGCTCCATGGTGCTGTAGGGTCTGTATAAACACAGAAAGTTCTTATAATCTAAAGTAATCTTCTTGAAACGGATTAAAGAAACTCCCATCTGCTTATAGTATCCAAGGGATATTTTAGGGATGACTTGATCACTGTGCATGGGTAGTGGTGAGAAGATTTTTGACAGTAGAAGGCTCTTTAATCTAACAGATAAAGTTAGATGAAAACTGAATGTTGAGACAATGAAGCTAGTTAAATTCATACTAGAAATAAGGTGCACATTTTGACTGGAAAGAGCAATTAACCATTTGTGGTTGATTCTGATTTCAAGTTTTAAATCAAGATACTGACTCTGAAGCCAAATAGGAAGAAGGTGCTTTCAAATTCAGGGGGGTCTGCTTGAAAGGCCCTTGTCTACCTGGGCAGTGTGTGTTCTGAAAGTGGCACTTTCAAATCGCACACGGCCATCATTATGCTAATGAGGCACTGCATATTCATGTCAGCACTTCATTAGCATATCTGAGCTCCCTCATTAACATTCCCCTTTTGAAAGGAGGGGCCTGTGTAGACGCACCCCAATTGCAGTGTCAGTTCTTCAATAAATTTAATGTATATGAATAGTTACTGGTTTTTAGCAATTTCATCAAAAGACCACAGTGCTGTTTATGAAGGTGTCCTCCAGGCACACCTTCCTGATTGATGCAACCGCAGCAGAGAAATGCATATATTCCACCAGTTTGTGAATCGCTTTAGGACTGAGGTGGGAGAGGCAAAGCTGGATGTCTTGTGTGAGGCAGCAAATATGCATGTCCAGAGGCAGAAACATGGGTACTGAAAGAACTTTTACTCTGGAAACGTCTGATGAAGTGAGTCTGTGCTCATGAAAGCTCATGCTCAAAACTTTTCTGTTAGTCTGTAAGGTGCCACTGAACCCTTCATTCCTGTCTGAAAACTTAGGTACTGACTGTATCTGCAGGGTTCCAATGGGAGTTTTAGGGATGACAGTGGTACCTAAAACTGGGAATTAGGCATCTAAATCAGGGGTTTAGGTACCTAAGCACTTTTGTGGCTTGAGCCCCTAGAGAGACCAGTATATGTAGTCCTCTTTCTAGGTCATGGCTATCAAACTTATGTAGAGAAGAGGACTGAGTTCCATATTGGATTGTGATATAAATTTAGGACTACAGTAGTTCCTCGAGTTAGGCGAGAGTTGCGTTCTCACGTACCCTCGCATAACTCAAACCTTGTGGCTTTTCCCCGACGGAACACACATTTTGCATCCAGAGAAGCAGCAGGAGCACCTGGAGCTCCTTTTGAAAGGTAAGTCCTGGGGTTGGGGGTGGGGGGCAGTTGAGGAGACTGAAGCCTAGCGGTGTGCTGGGGTCATGGGAAGGGAGCATGGGTTCAGCCTGGGGTGGGTTAGGGCTGCAGGAAGGGTGGGGGATGGAGTTGAGCTGGTGGGGGTGGGGGTTGAGCCAGAGCCGTGTACATGCAGGGGCGAGCTGAACTGGGATCAGAGGGGGTTGAACCCGTGTGGGGAGGGAGTTGAACCAGGGCCTAATGGGACTGGGGGTGGGGTTGAGCCTGGGCCGGGGGGAGCCAAGTTTTAAGTTGAGTTTAACTCGTGTTATTGTGAGTTAAGTGCAACTTAAAATTGCGCATTTCGAGGGTTTACTGTATAACCTAACCACAGTGCACTGTGAACCTCACACTGATGTCAGCAGAAGGTGTTTATATATTTGAATATTCAGAGATTTTAATAGGCAGGCGGTCTGAGGCTAGACTATCCTTGTATGCTTGCCTATGTATTGCTATCACGTGTATGCTGTATTCATGCCACGTGCCCAGATTTGCAGAGGCAGGCAACAGTCTAGGCTGTATGAAAGTATACACCCGCATCCTCACTACCCTGTTTTGGTTGACGACTGACTGTCATTTCAGTGGCAGTAAACCAGGGGCCTGTGCATGACAGGCAATACTCTGGAATCATGGCACTATGTAATGCTGGTACTGGGCACCACCTTTGCACATTTGGCAGTGGCAGCTTTCCGTCTTCTCAACCTTCTGCCAAAATTCATTGGGGAAAAAGGAAGAGTGTGGGATGTTGTGATTCTGCTCCTGTGTCCACTCTTCAGACAAATTTTCCTGCCATGTATGGGCAGATACATGGAGGACAACGTCCTCTGACTGCTCACTGATCTGTACCTGTGCGTGCTCAGGACACCAGGCAGCTGCTCTTGGACCAGGATCATCTGTACTGAACCATAGATTTCAGCAGAAAACTGTCCTTCAGTGCTAAGCAGAGCTGGCTAATATCACTGAAAATGTGTGGGTCAGGGATCTTTATATTTTTGGATCAGGCAGCAAAGCATTAAATGCATTTTGGGAGTGGTTCTGGAAGTCTGTTGAGATCACTCACCTTCTATATGCCCTAAACTCCGTTCCCATTGCATTACAGAAGGGCTACCCAACCATGTCACAGCTGTGGTGAATCCATATCCTCATGCATGCTAGCTTTCGTTCACTGCACTGTCCTTTAGAAATGTGCTTCAGGTTTAGAGGTACAAACAATTTACTGTTTATGGGACAACAATGTATCTGTAACCATTTACATGGACCTTTAGATGGGCCTTTAGTGGAAGGTCCATTTGGGGCTTTCTTGAAGTCCATCTGGCTTGCGTACATTCTTGGCTGAGGTCACCCAGACGTAAAGGCATGCCCAGCTGAAAAGAATTAAGTTAGGCTGTTGAGTTGCTGTCTGTATTATACAGTAGTGGCATTATGGAAACTTTGTTCTGTCTCAGGGAGTTTTTGGTCAGTTGCTGGAGTTTGTAATTGGTTTTAAATTGATTTACTCTAACTTATCCATGGTACATACATCCAGAAGCCCATATATTATAGATACAAATTTAAATGAATTGGGAGGGAGGTGTATTTCCAATAAAAAGTGTAAGCAATAGCATCGCTCATTTTTTATCTCCTTTCTTCCATCAGATTAAATTAAGAACCCTGTTTCCTCCTTAGTGCTTCCCTTTCCTACCCCCTCTTTTTGTGCTATTGATTCCCCCGAAGGATGCTGAATGCTGATGAAGCAGTGCTTGATCCAAACCTAGGCAATCACTTTTGGGTAATTAGTGCCTTGTAACTGCACTGATCTGAATACCAAGAGGAACATGTTATGCATTCACTGATAGGTTTATGGTGAAATTTTAACCAATAACTGAGTATTATTATTCACCTGAATTGCACTGATCCATCTTAATGCAACATTTGCTGTCTAATTAAGGACTCCATTTCCATTAAAATTCAGGAAAATTGTCTTCTGAAATAAAGGACAGAGTAATTAGAATGTTAATCATAATCCTCCAGTAAGCACTGTTAAGTGTTTTTTTATTTTTATTTTGATATTTAAAGTGGAATAATACATCAGAATTATATCACTATCACTTTTGTAATGCAGTGTAAACTAGATCTGAGTCAAACTTATGTTTCTCAGAAATATAAACTGAGACAGTGGAGAATTCTTCAGTAAGAGGTAAGCCGACTGTGGGTGTTATAAAAGTCATAAGCCTTTAAAGTGTCAGGCAAGAAACAGACATGATGTGGGTAGAGGAAAGATATTTTTTTCCTGAAATATTACACTAATTTGTTATTGTTGATCAGAGCAGAAAATGAAATACCTGCTAGTGGATTCTTAGTGCTGTATTCCTGCTTACAATAGCAGGAGGCAGTGATTGGTTGGAAACTCAAATAAGTACCCAACTGCCCTGCCTCTTGGTAAGCATGAATGTTTTTTAAAGCTTATTTTTAATTTTAAAATAGCTGTATGTGCATGAGTTGGTCAAATGGGCAGTAGGAGTTGATGCTGCTTTGGCAAATATCATCATAAACAAATGTTCTGCATACTTTAAAGGTCAGGGAAAGTGACTGATACAGAATTCTCCCTGAAGGATAAAAGTCACAAGCTGCAGTACTCCCACAATAGTTTAGCCATCGTCTAAGCATACAGAGTATTTTATGGCACTTGCCTGCCTCACTCTTGCAACCCCCTGCTGGATTTTGCCTGGACCCAGAGTTCTGCAAGGTGGGAGGAGGATTAGGAGATGGGAAGACTTGTATTGTCACCCCATCTCTTCCATCCAATGGAATCAGAGGCTGTAGTAACTTCCCTACAGAGTCCTTTTCTGCCCCAGGGAACTGTATTAAAGGGAAAAGGAAGGGCCGGTTCAGTTGCTAGCTGGAGAATCCCACATTGCCGAGGAGATGGAACAGACCAAGCAGGATGAAGAGGAGCAGGGCATCCGTGCAGGCTGGTAAAGCCATGAGATCACAGGGTTTGTGGCACACTCATGCCATTCTCTTCATGCTCCACACCACCTACTTCTCTGCCCTCGTTTCTTCCTGCTGCTCCAGCCTCCTTCCTGACCACCTCTGCTACCGTCCCCTTTTTACAGTGCCTGCAAACTCTTTTCTTTTTACCACCCAGCAACCATCCTCCCTTAGACAAATCCCTCTTCAAAACATGCTTGTAGTGACAGCCTTTCAATGTAAGTGTTTTTTTTTCTGCTTTAAAACAGCCCATGCATTACCACAACAAAAATCACCTCCCCCTGTTTTGATCTCTGTGTGGGATTCAATTTTGTCTCTCAGTATACTTTAAATTGCAGTAGGGTTCACATCTAATGATCATAATAATGCCCAGCATCTATATAGTATGTTTCATCAGTAGATCTTCAACTGTGTTACAAAAGGAGGTAAGTATTATTAGCCACGTATGAAACTTGGAGAAACAGAATCCTGGGGCAATGAAGTGACTTGCCTAAGGTCACGTGCCAGACCATTGGTAGAGCTGGAGAAGACTCCAGACATGATTCTGGGCTATGTTCTGTGCTTTTCAACAACAGCAAAAGAAATATTGAACAGCAATGGATGCCCAGTCTCATCATCATCAATAACCATGGGCTCAGCGTCAATTGAGGTCTGATGCCTCTCTCACTATTTCCTTCTCTTTCTCTTTCCAGAGTGGAGTGGCTTAGTTTCTGTAGATTAGTTCCTCACCAGTCTACTATATCATCTACCCATTCTCTGTGGGGTCTGCCTTTCCTATTCAAACCATCCATTATGTCAAATACCAGGGTCTTGATTTTTCATTCATTGTTCATTCTGCAGGTATGCCCAAATAGCTGTAACTTCTGTTGCATAGCCTTCTGCAGTTGCATCAGATTTCATTGATACTGTTCTTTCGCGGTCAGTGCATCATCACTCATCTGACCAACCCTCCTCCTTTCTCCAGGTTTGGAACTGTCAGGGAACCCCTAGACGCTTCAGGCAGAGTTATGCCCAGTCTGCCTTTTCCTTATTTTCAAAGCTGAAAATTTTGAGTATATTAAAAATGAGGGTATGTCTATACTTAGTGCAGTTTGACACACCGTGATCGATCCACCGGAGTTCAATTTTGCTGCATTAGTGAAGAAGTGGCAAAATTGATCTCTCTGGGCTTTGTGGTTGACCCTGGTACCTCACACTATTGCATGGAGTAAGGGACGTCTGCGTGAGCCTGATGAGCCCTGATCTGCACCAAGGAACAAAGTCAATCCTGATACATTGATTCTAGCTATGCTAGTGGCATAGCTAGAATTGTGTATCTGGGACTGACTTTGTTCCCTAGTGTAGACCAGGCCTGAGTGCTGACATTTCTACGGAACAGTACAACTAACATTTGTGTTACTGTTATTCATTGACCTATGGAAACCTATCCTGGAGTGTACTGGCTCTGTACCATCCCCTCCCCAACCCCTTGAACGAGGAGCATGGCTGAGGAAAATGATTGTAGCTGGAGTCTCACCATAATCCAGTTATTTCTAACAAGTGGAATGTCACCATGTTGACCAGGGAGTTAACGGGAATCTACATGAGCCCTGAGGCTTCTCTAAATCATGCCAGTGGCTGAAAATCCCATTGGTCAACTGCAGGCTTGGAAAGCCACAGAACTGGCAGAAAGTGTATCTTAGCTACATGTGGGAGTCAGGATGACTGTCACAAGTTGCTTAGGAATAGATATGTAAAAGTATTTATGAACCTAACTTCCATTGATAGGAAATTTCAGGCTTGGATGACGTAGTTAGGCACTTAAATTAAAAATTACTATTTTCTGAAGTGATGATCATCTGGTGACTTTAAGAGCTCCTCAATGCCAAGTGGCAGAGGACACACTGTTCTTTATCTCCAGTCAAGCCTGGCACACTCATTGAACCGAACACATTGCTGTCATCATGTTTATTTGTAATAAGTGTCACGTGAAGTATCAAATGAAAGCTGGTGATTAATAATGTTGCTTGACATATGGGTTGATTGTGCATAAAGGGTGCGTCTACACTAGCCGGCTACTTCAAAGTAGCCAGCACAATGTCGAAATAGCACACGTCACATCTACACACGCCGTGTGCTATTTCGACATTGAAATCAACGTTAGGAGATGAGACATCGAAATTGCTATTCCCATCTGAAGATGAACAGAATGAACAGAACAGGTAGTCATGGTGATCCTTCTCCTGTATTTTCTGTACACTGGCAAAACATCATGCAAATGTAAAACCTGAGGGTTTTCCTCCTCCTCCAAGCATGCTGATTATTACAGACTTTCCCTAGAATGATGGTTTATTGCTGACAGCCTAACGGAGCACCATGAAAGCTCCCGAACAGCATGATGTGCTCTGTCTTCTAGTTACTTTGCAAAATACTGAATCTAAAAGTTGACATATCAGTTTAGCGTTACAGCATGAATCTGTTATTTTATTCATCTTGGATATGTGATTACCATAGCTTTATTATTCTTGTTTATTTTTGGAGGCAGCTTTTTGTTTAAAGATTTGATGTCTCCTATTTCATACTTGTCATCCTAAAGTTAGATGTGCATACAAGTTTGCTAATTGCTCTTTAAAAGTATGCTATTATTAACATATCAACCAATGGCTGCAAAGCACATTTAGGCTACATCTACACGAGCCCCAAACTTCGAAATGTCCACGCAAATGGCCATTTCGAAGTTTACTAATGAAGCGCTGAAATGAATATTCAGCGCTTCATTAGCATGCGGGCGGCTGCGGCACTTTGAAATTGACGCGCCTTGCAGCCGCGCATCTCGTCCCGATGGGGCTCCTTTTCGAAAGGACCCCACCTACTTCAAAGTCCCCTGATTCCGATCAGCTCATGGGAATAAGGGGACTTCGAAGTAGGCGGGGTCCTTTTGAAAAGGAGCCCTGTCGGGACGAGCCGCACAGCGGCGAGGCGCGTCAATTTTGAAGTGCCGCAGCCGCCCGCATGCTAATGAAGCGCTGAATATGCATTTCAGCACTCCATTAGTAAACTTCGAAATGGCCATTTGTGTGGCCATTTCAAAGTTTGGGGCTCGTGTAGACACGGCCTTAATGTAGTATGAATTGTTCTCTGGTAATAAAAAAGGGCTATGTGACAGGAATACATTACATATGTAATGGGAATAGTCAGTTTTACAGTCAACCTCTAGTGTAGAGGATGTGTCTGTGTGGGAGAGGGCATGGCTGGAGCATGCTAAACTCTAGCAATCCCGTTGGGGCGTCATTATGAGTTGATACAAATTTGAGCAGTAATAAGGCTGGGAGTCCCAGTGAAAAGCCATATTTGTCTCCCTGTCAAGTCTGTTTTGTATCTAATGTTCTGGGGCATAAGTGGCCTAGCAAATCTATGAGCTGGGCCTCTATGACCAGTACAATCCCTTGTGTCCTGTGGGTGTTTGAAACTCATTCAACCCCAGTGTCCCACACATTTTTAGTGTTTTTAAGAGAGTTGCCAACCTTCCTGCTTTCACTGAGTCTCCCAGAATTAGGTTAGGTTAGATCTTCTGGAGATTATTGAAGTCAATCTGGAAGATTTTTAACCCTCACTCTATAGCTACAAGAATTTTACACATTTAATTCCATAGTGATATGTTTTGGGTCTCAGTTAATCTTTGAAATGAAGCACTGAAGTCAACAGTTCATATATTGTTTTCCTGTCTTGTTGACATACATGCAAATTGCTTTCTTGTCCATTTCTCAGGAATATAGATGAGGTGAATTCATTGCTAGGCAACATGAGAACTAATCTCTTACAAAACTTTACTGCTTTCTTTGAACTTTACTCACCACAGATAAGCCTTTTTGCAAAAATGTTCTGCATGCAGTGCTGTGTGTTAAATCCTGCTGAAAAGCAATAAGATTTGTTTAGAGATTCCTGGTATTAAAGTGTTAAAGATTAAAAAAAAAAACCCACAAACCACTGTCTTTCCTTACATACCCACCACTCCTCCAATGTGGATTAGAAGAATTAATGTTGTACTATAGTACATCTCTGATCATTTAGGCTTAGGTTGCTAACTAAGGCTGTGTCTACACTACCTCCCGACTTCGAAGGTAGATAGGGTTCATGGTCTCACGTGGAAACCATAAATTGTAGACATTGTCCGCTTTCACTGAAAATACCCATTAACTGTCCTAGATAACAGCATATGGATGTTGGAGCTGTTTGCGTCTATTAGGGCTTGTCTACACTACTGCCCTACTTCAAAGGGAGGATGGAAGAAGGGTGTTGGGAGTTTATTAATGAAGTGCTGCGCTGCATATGCAGCACTTCATTAAGCAAACTCCCCCCTCTCCCTGCTGGGGCAACTCTGAAGTGTTAGACTTTGAAGTGCTGGCTCGCGTGTAGCCACAGCTCACCCGCTGGTACTTCAAAGTGCTTGAGATAATTCAAAGTCCCTTTACTCCTCAAAATTATTAGGAGTAATGGGACTTTGAAGATGCCCAAGCACTTAGAGGAACCGGCAACTTAGCCACGGTGACATGCGAGCCAGCTCTTCAAAGTTTAACACTTCGGAGTTGCCCCAAGGGGGGAGGGGAAATTTGCTTAATGAAGTGCTGCATATGCAGCGCAGCACTTCATTAATAAACTCCCAACACCCTTCTTCCATCCTCCCTTTGAAGTAGAGCAGTAGTGTAGACAAGCCCTAATAGACACAAACAGCTCCAACATCAATATGCTGTTATCTAGGACAGTTAATGGGTATTTTCAGTGAAAGGGGACGATGTCTACAATTTATGGTTTCCATGTGAGACCATGAACCCTACCTGCCCATGTCAGGCTGAAAACTCCATTATGATTGTGTAGTCTTCTGCCTTCTTGGCGCTACAGTGGACTGAGAAATCCAAAGCGAGTGGCAAAAAGGATTAAAAATATAGGTCACTTAAGTAGCCAATTGTTGGACATCTAGTCACTCTGAATAAAAGATTCACCCCTTCCCAGAAGAACTGGTTTAGCGGGGACATCTTGACAATGAAGTCACATGACAGGGGTCTGTGCTCCCATGAGGAAGCTGGCAAAGGAAGCGTAACTTCCTGTGGTGCTAAAGGTTTTACAGGGCAAAAGCTGGTCTTATCAAGGGTACATATTTTCTCTAGTTCAGGAGGAGGGAGTTGCCATCCGGCGCATAGCAGCCTCCTGGGGAGAGGGTGTGGTGCTTGATTTCCTAAGCTCGGATGACCCCAAGCACAGTGGGCAATCTAGGTAGGGACTTGGTGTCCGATACAAACAATGCCCTGGAGATGCAAATGTCACTTGGGTGGGTGGGGCTGATGTGTCCAATACTATATATATTACGCAGAGAGGGAGAAAGTAACCGGCACAGGAGATGCCCATATGTGATAAAGCAGGAGCTGGCATTCCCTTATCCCAGCGTCACTGATCTCATTTACCTATGTATCCTGGAAAAAAAAATCCTTTATAGTTATAGTAGCCATTGGCCATCAGCTGCTTGTATTACCAGGAGTTATTTTGCCAACCCATACGTGAATGTCCTACCAACAGAAGGATTCTTTTGCCAGTGACTTAAGAACTTCTTGATTTGTAGCTACTAGGTGTGTGTTAACTCATAAGCTAGTGTAATTTATGCATCTAGGAGCAAGAAGGAGAGATGTAGCAAGAAAAGCAACTAACTAATGTAAGACTATATAAACTAAACTAGGCCAGACCATACCTGAATGTGTATATTCTTACACCTGCTAGCTCCTCATCCTGTAAATTATATGAACTGAGGCTCTTACATAAATTCACACATCATTTAGTATCTTTGTGCAGGTCTGTGAGTGTCTAATTTACCACCCGGCAAAATGCTTCTGAAGTCCCACTGTTTGTGGTGAAGACTTGCTAAGTTAGCAAAACTCCTAACAATGAATATTACACATGGGATATGTAATATTATCCTGCAAATGAATATTACTAGTTAATCATGTTTATTGTGTTTGTGCTTGCAGGCCAACGAGGAATGGGGGGTCCCACTGCATCAGGTACTGTGTAAGCACAGAGAAATAGATGGTCACATCTCAAATGAGCAGAGCCCTGCATAGATGTGCATAGCCATGGATAGAAATAGGTATCCATGGCTCCACAGGGCTCTGTCCCCGGAAAACTCCGCAGCCGAAGGGGAGCAATGCTCCCAGGAGCCAGTGCCCCACATCAGCAGCTCCTCACAGTCCATGTGGCCATACTGCCCCCAGCCCCACTATCAGCAGGTTTGTACGATCCCAGACAGGGCACATAGCTTTACGCAGGGCTAGAGGTGATACACAGCTAGCAGGAGCTGCTGAGGCAGGGAACTGGCTCCTAAGAGCAGCGGCACTGCTCTCCTGTACTTTGGCCGCAGCATCTTCGGGGGCCCGGAGCCCTGCCGATCAGCAGGTATTGAATCCCTCTGTGGATATCCATGTCCACAGGTGCATGTCCACAGAAGCATCTGTGCCACTATAGCACCTTGGGGAAAGATGTTCTAAGCCAGCCATCTTAATAACTCCCGCCTCTGCAAGAGGCAGGAGCTATGTTGGTAGGCGAGGCTGCCCACCGACATCATGCTGTGCACACTGGGGCTTAGCTGGGTATAACTTATGTCACTCAGGGGGGTGTGAATTAATCACACCCTTTAGCAACACAAGCCGACCTGAAGTCGTTTGTAGTGTAGACATAGTTTTAGTTCCATGATCTTTTGCAGGTGGGTATAGAGAGGGATTGAGTTGCTTAAGAAGGAATCAGCTAAGCATTAAGGAAGGTGGGGTGGGGGTAGCTGAAGAGAGAAGCTGAGCTGAAGAGACTTGGGGAGGAGAAAGGCCTGAAGCAAACAGCTAGTCACAACAGGGCAGGGCAAGTCCAGTCAGAACTGTGGAGTATGCTCTGAACGTGTGACACTCCCTTCTCTGGGCGGCAACTTTCTTCGGTTATTCCCAAAAGCCTCATGCCAAGGGAAAAGGGAAGCCATCACCTGGCTCCTTATGGTCCAAATGGAAAGGGAGGGTCTTTCTTCTGAGCAGTTCTGCATCCAGGAGTGTGGAGGGTGACCCTGTGTCGCAGGGTGGTCAGGGCAGCCCCTTTGTAAAGCCGTGTCCCAGCTGTCCTGACTTTTTTGATGAAAATGGCCATTTGTCCCATTGGCTCTTCCCAGCTGATAATGCCCACTTTTGCGAAAAAGCTGGGGAGCACATCCCTAGCAGGGAGGAGAGGGGTGTGTGGGAGGGAAAGTGGCAATGCCGGCATGGTGGGCAGGACAGGGATTCTGTGAGCAGCCACGCCAGCCCCAGGCAAGGAGGTGCAATCTGCAACAGCCAGCTACAGGGCAGGCAGGCAGGCAGGGCTCGAGCAGGCGCCAACGCCAGCTGCCAGGGGGTGATGCAGGGATTCGGTGAGCAGCAACACCATGGGGGAGGAGCAGGCAGAGCCTGGGTAGGCCGCGATGTCAGAACCCTCATGGAGAGGAAGCTGGGCCCAGATGAGCACCGGGCACCTAAGAGAGGCAGGGCTAGGGCCAATGACTCAGGTCAGTCCCGAGTCAGGGGCAGGAGGGCAGGCAGGGCACAGGCTAGCCCCATGTGCGAGAGAGGGAGAAGAGGGGCAGGGCACAGGCCAGTCCCATGCATGGAAGAGGGAGAGGACGTGGCAGAGCAGCTTGGACCAGGCCCACATGGTGTCCCATTTTCCCTTTGGGTAATGTGGCCGCCCTAGGAATGGGCTGAGGTTGGGGTTGTCTTGGCTGGGCCATGTTTTCCCCTTTCTTCCACTCTCCCATACCTTAGTCCTTGCACTGCTTTGGCTCCAGAGGCATACTTCCATGTAATCCAATACACTATGTCATGTCACCTGGAAGCGGCTAATAATATTAACATAAAAGTAATTCAGTTGGAAAATCCAAATGCAGCTTTCTCCAGCCCACAGAAATTGTAATGTGGCACAGATGAGCAGGCACAAAAATCCCATTAATGGTGCTGGGTGAGAATGGATGAGAGATGGCTCGTGTTAATGTCTGATAATGCCTAAAGCCATTTTTGTGATGTTTTGCCCCATTTCACAGCGGTTAATGTTATTGAAGGCACTGGTGTCAGGAGAGCAGGTCTAGGAGAAAGGTTGCAAATGGTTGGATTAGATTGTGTCACAGATTCCACCCTCACTTGGACAGGCTCACGCCACGCTTGGGTGTAATTTACATTTGTACTGCTTGGCTTAACATTGGTCAGAACTGTGAATCAAATGGTAATGGGCGGCAAGCCAAGAGAGGAACAAAACCTTCAGGAGCGAGTCTCAGACTCAATGGACTTGGGTACGGTGGGCGAGTGCTGCAGGGCAAGAACTGGTAGGGTGGCCATTCCCACTCAGGCAGGCGCCTGGGCTCTGACATCTGGTGAGGAGGGTGGTCTCAGAGTCTGGCTCCAACCTAGGCCTTAATGTCTTGTTCTAGGCCAGTAGCGTGAGCCATCTTGCCTGGAAGTCTGAGTCTTGTCTGAGACTCCAGGCTGCATGATTTCTTGCTTCGCTTTTGCAGTGTAGACATACCCTGGATGAGATCTCCTCCTCCTCCTCTTAGTGGCTTTATCCTAAAGTTATATTCTTTCTCTTTCCTTTTGGCCTGTGAACTTAGTGCTGACCGATTTTTCCTGGGCACTGGCCTTTGCAAGCATAGCACATGGTGTTATCCGCGAGCTGATGTAGCATGGTTGCCTGAGTAGAAGTGATTGAGCCAGACAGACCAGATTGCTTACTGTTTTCTGTGAAAACTCCCTCCCTTGTAGCACAAGCAAATGTTGCCAGTAATGCACACAAGCTCTGTTATTGTTGTCTTATGGTAGGTCTGCACTGCAGTGGAAGCCCAGGGATACTGGGACTCGAATCAATGGACACATTAAGGTATCTTGGGCTTAAACCTTTACTCTGCCCTCTCACCTTATATTAAGAATTTTCTGACTTGTGCTCAAACCTAGGGCTCTAGCATCCGTACCGCATGGCAGATATTTGAGTCCAAGTAACCACAGAGGCCCACGCTAGTTCTCAGACTGTGGTGTGCTGTGGGAAATGTCACTGGTCACCCTCCATGTTACCAGGAAGCAGTTCACTTTGCAAAAGGCTTAGTCAGTTTGCCCTCTATTGCAAACCAGGAGGCTGTCTGACCATGTGCTTGAAGCTGTATGATCAGACCAGAACAGGTAACGGGGGAGAATATGAGGGCAGGAAACAGGAAGCAAGGGGCAGCCCAGGGGAGGCTCAGAAGGAGACCCAGAGGGTGAACTTGGGCTAGGGAAAGATGGCTGCAGAGAAGCCTTCCCTTGCTGCAAGTCAGCATTGCAGGATATTACTATGTACAAGAGGAATAAATACACACTTTGGTGGAAGACAGAAACAGACCGGTATGTGTTTGTGACTGTAAATCTATCTGAACTAGCTGGGCCGTGAGGTTCACCAGAAAGCAACAGAGGTACCTTGTGACATGGTTACACTGCAGAGTGTACATACCCTTAGACTATGGGTCAGTTTCACTCATGGCAGAATTCCTTAGTCAGATGGTATAACTGAATCAAGAAATGCTTTTATTTTCAAAGGCAGGAAGCAGATCTGGCTGTTGTTTGCACTACAACTTTAAAATTATTTTTCTCTGCACCTGTGAAAGTCCTAGAAAAAAACGAGGTGGTGATCACTTTTTGTGCTCTCAGACGAAGACCAGAGGACATCTTAGATCAATGACATGAAGATTTTTACTGCGTATTTTTCTTAGCCATGAATGCAAGCCAAAAGCCTGTGAAAGTTCCGATTGACATCCAAACTTTGCAAATCTGGCCTCACAAAAGAAAGGACCCCTCATCGAGTAACTGCTTCCATTCAAAAGCTCCCACTCTCTTTCCATTGGCTCACCTGGATGCTTGCCAACAGAAAACCTTTTCTCTCTGGGTTTAACCCTTTATAGGCATTCATTCATGACATGGGTTGTCATCCGAGAATGCTGTAACATGAAATGGATGGCAGACTGGGGGTAAAACTGTGGGAAACATACAGTTCTTCCCCAAGGAATTTGTTCATTAGTGTAATTAATGCATTAGTTTTAGCAACTGTTGTCAGCATAGAAGCATGTCTTCTGGAATGATGAAGCACAAAGAGGCATGTGAATGTTTAGCATATCTGGCATGACAGTGCCAGCTACAAATGTGCCGTGTGAATCCCTTTCCTCTCTTTCAGCTGACATCGTAAATAAGAAGGGGGCAGCATTATCTTCTGTAAATATAAACAAACTTATTTCTCTTAATGACCCAGATGAACAAGAAGTAGACCAAATGGATTTGTTTTGCATTGTTTTGCTTTTGAGTGCAATTATGTAACAAACATCTACACTTGTAATTTGCACTTTCCTAATATAGACTGCACTATGGTACTTGTGTAAGGTGAATTGAAAATGCCATTTCTTTTGTTTATCGTTCCTATGGTGCAAATATTTGAATCAAAGTAAATAATAAAAGTGAGCACTGTATGTTTTGTGCTGCGACGGAAATCAATATATGTGAAATTATAGAAAAAGCATGCAAAATATTTAATGCATATCAATTGAAGTTCCAGTGTTTAACAATCTGATTAAATTGTGGTTAATCAGAATTAATTTTTGGAGTTAATTGCATAAGTTAACTGCAGTTAATCATCAGCTCTACTGATTAGTTCCCGGTGGGGCGTGGGGGGCAGTTTCCCTCAATGGAGTAATAGTTAGGCTCTTCCTTGAAGCCATAAGCTCCGAAGGTTGGTAATTTCACCAGTTATTGCTTTGTCTCTAACCTTCTCTGTTTGGGTACGTCAACCATTAAGTCACTAAGAAGCAGCCAGGCAATTCTGAATCTGTGGAATCTTCCTATTGCCTCAATATCTCAAAGCCTGGCCAGCAGCTTTGAGCAAAGAATGGAAATTCTGCCTGTCTCACTTGTTTGTGATTTCTTGTTCAGAAGTTTGTGTTTCCACACTGACTCTTTTAGGCTCCAGTTCAGCAAAGTACATAGCTGCTTTCCTGATTAAAGAAGGACTATTGAATCAGGCCTCTGGCCGTTCCAGTAGCTGAGGTGTCAGTGAATTTCAGCGAGATAGATGAGAAAGCTGCTGCATGATTCAACTCCTTTCTTCTACAGATGTACCACAATACACAAGTGTAGGAAGAAGCATTCTTTCCTGTGGAGTCCTATGTGTTCACTCACCTCAGATTTAGTGTGCAGGGTACCACTAGGGGAGATACACAATTTGCGCAATGATGTCTTTAACTACAGGCGGCAGGTGTCAGAGACAGGGAGAGGCAGAGGTGTGGCCTGCCCCACACACTGCCCCCAGTCCCCTGCCTGCTTCAGGCTCTCCCATGGCTGGCTGCTGAGCCTCCGCACCCTCTGGGGCCAGAGGAACTGGGGCTGCACTGCCTGACTGCACTGCACTCTGGGGTTGCGGCGACTGGGGTACACTGCCTGATAGCTCCAGTCTCAGGGGCCGCAAGGACTGGGTCCTCACTACCTGGCATCTTCGTGCTCTAGGGCCTGGAGAGCTGGCGTCTTACTGCGTGGCTCTCCACACTCTGGGGCTGGGAGGGCTGAGGCCCCTCTGACCAACAACATTGTGCTCAAGGGCTGGGGGAGACTGGAGGTGTGCTGCCCAGGCCCCCAGTTCTGCGGATCAGGAGGTGCTAACCTGGGACAGGGACGAGCAGCCACAATGGGAGGCTGTGCTCCAGTGGCTGTGCAAGGCCCAAGGCCTTGAGTGGCAGGGGTGGGTCTAGGGGCTGGCCTCTACATTTCTCTGTCCTTTGCGCCCAGATGTTTTTTTCACTTTCCCCGAATGACCAAAGTGGCAGCACAAAGAGGTAAGCGTTGTCTGGACCAGATGTAGATGAGGCTAGTGAGGGTGGGATCGCTCAGGAGGTTCACCAATCCTTTGTAATAGAAACTATTTCAACAGCTTCTTCCCTGACTTTGCTAAATCCTTTCTTGGTCCCCTTCTATCTGCTCAAATGCTGATGCAAAGACCTTTCCTGGCTGACCACTTTGACCATGTATCCCACTTCTTTAAAAAAAATGAGAAGTCCTGTGGCACCTTATAGACTAACAGATTTATTGGAGACCCACTTCATCAGATGCATGAGGTTGATGGATTTCCACTTCACGTGGCTAAATTCAGTGGATGACAAAGTGGGTTTTTGCTCACGAAAGCTTATGCTCCAATAAATCTGTTAGTCTACAAGGTGCCACAGGACTTCTCATTGTTTTTGCAGCTACAGACTAACATGGCTATCCCGCTGATGCCTCCTGCCTCTTTGTGTCTCTGCACTGATTCCAGTTTATTCATTGCATCAAGTACTAAGTACTTGTCTTTACTGTTACGGACCTTCTCAGTCTATTCCCCATTATACTTATTATCTCTTATAACAGGGATCAGAAACCTTTCAGAGGCAGTGTCCTGAAATTTGACCTTTTGGCCTCTATGTACAGTCCAAGTGTCAAAGATACTTTTGAAAGTCACTAACAGTCCTACTTACAACAGCTTCATTAATAAATAAATTGAGATGCAGTGCTTTACTGTTGAGGTGGTGGTTGGTAGCATGGGTTGTTCTTTTGTTAATCCACAGGTGGCGTGGCTTTGAGAAAGCTCCTGCCTGCATGGGGGTGGAGGGACAAGGCTAAGGTCCTGCCTTGAGTGTGGATGAAATTGGTTCACAAGCCACTCTTGGCACCCTTTCCAGGGTTGCTGACCCCTGTCTTATAAAGTATCTAGATGTCAGCCCTGCCTTCCATCCACAAAAGATGCCTGCCTTGACTGCCCATTTTAAAAAATTCTATAAAGACATTAACATTCCCGCCTATTCCAGATTTTATGCTTGGAAGCAGCTGCAAAGCTGCCTCACTGCGCTCCTTCACATCCTTCCTCAAACTTCTCTAAAGTCTAGTTATAATGCCCTGAAGCCTGGTTAAGCATGTGTAATGCTGCCCGGTAGTATGCAGGGTTGTGATGCGCTACTGGCCTTAGCATGATAGAGTATTGTCTAGGCCTGAAACCACTAGCCTCTGGCAGCACAAGCACTGCCTTCCAGGCCTCCACAGGTCTCCTCCGGGTGTACAACTATCAACACCAGCCCACAGATACTCAGGCAAGTTTGGTTCAGACCCTTTTTTTTCATGAAGCGAAAGCACTATCTTTTTTGTTCCTCAGTGAAGGAGATCAACAAGTGGCTAAGATAAATATATTGGGTTGTAATATGGAAAACAAATGGTAGTGGTTTTGGTGGATCAGGCTTATAGGGAAGGAGGATATTGGGGACCGAAGCAGTGTGTGTGGCAGGGTGTTATTTATTCAGCCTAAAGAAACAACATGTATATTCAAGAAAGTGATTGACAGCAAGGTATAGGCATTTCAGTCAAGATTCTCAATGGTGTTTTAGCACCTAACTTCCATTAGGCCTTCCTGTTTATCTTCCTTTGTTGTTCCAGCAGCCAAGAACAATGACTGGTTGCTACGGATAGTATATAGACTGGAACAAGTGTTTAATGGTCGTTGCCTCTAGCTCTTCAATTTGTATTTTTTTTAACCTTTCCTTCTCCTTGTCCCTGACTTGGAATCACTTGGAACCAGAAAGGAGGGCTTCACTATCTTGAAACAGCTTGAATCAAGCCTAAAGTCCTGAGGCAAAAGAGAAACAGTGGCCTACGGCTTTCCTATATCTTGTTTGTGGTTCTTATAGAAACCGTGTTTATACTTTCCACATGCTAGTCCAAATGTGCCACTCTGTAAATGGCTGGAAAAGAAACATTAATGATAGAAGTGTGGCAGTTGTATGGCTAAAATATAAGACTTTTCAAAGCCTGTAAACCATTATTAATTGACTGTATTTACTAACACTATTACAATTACAGGGCTCAGTTGCACAGCCATCTCCCATACTAATCCTAATGCCTTATTCAAGAGTAATAATTAAAAACTTCTCACCAGCAGACATGGCTCTTTTGGGATAAGATCTAATTTTTATCCTTTCTCCCACAGGAACTTTTTACACCAGAGTGCAAGTTTAAGGAGTCTGTTTTTGAAAACTATTATGTAATCTACTCATCCATGCTCTACCGACAACAAGAGTCGGGTAGAGCCTGGTTCCTGGGGCTTAATAAGGACGGACAGGTGATGAAAGGAAACAGAGTGAAGAAAACAAAACCAGCAGCTCATTTTCTACCCAAGCCATTGGAAGGTGAGCTTTGGCCAATCACAACCAAATATGCTGACATTTTAAAATACCTCTTCATCTGAGATGGTAGCACCACAAAAGAAAGGGGAAGGAATTCTGTCATATCATTTCTGACAGACACCGATTCCATTTCATAGAACCATAGAATCCTAAAGCTGAAAGGGACCTCAGGAGGTCATTGAGTCCAGCCCCCTGCCTAAAGAAGTATCAACCCCAACTAAATCATCCCAGCCAGGACTTTGTCAAGCCAGGACTTGAAAAGCCCTAGGAATGGAGATTCCACACCCTCTCTGGGTAACGCATTCCATAGGTCTGTTGCTAGGATTCATGAGTGTTTTGTGCACCACCATAGTTTCCTTTAGAAAGGGCAGGTGTAAAATACTCTTTCATAGAATTAAGAGGTCATTTTATTAGAAGAAAATCAATTGTTAAAGCACATTGTGCTGTTTTATTTTAAATACTCTTCAGGTAGAAGAAAAAAATTGGCGTTAGCATTGCAGTGAGAAAATATTCCTTTCGTGAACAAGCAGCATGAGAAGCTAGGAACAATAATATATACTTAAGGACATTGGAGTTATGAACTGAATAGATGAAATGTCACCATTCCCATTTAAGAGCATTCTAACACAAAAATCAGGTATTATTATAGGTGAACTCACCCTCCAGATCTGAAGAGGTAGGTCTGCCCCACGAAAGCTCATCATCTAATTAAGTATATTGTTAGTCTTAAAAGTGCTACATGACAGCTTTTCCGTTTTGTTAAAACACAGACTAACATAGCTACCTTTCTGTTACTATTCACACTGCACTGTTGATTCAGCTGATGTATACTGCTCACTTTGGTCACATCTACACAGCATTCCCCTTTCCGAGGAGGAATGCAAATGAGGGAGATCAAAAACACAAATGAAGTGCGGATTTACAAATCTCATGCTTCATTTGCATAATCTTGCATGATCGCGTTTCTGGAAAAGATTTTTCTGAAAGCAAGAACAGCCATGAAGATGGGGTTCACGTGGATGAAAACCCCGTTTTCAAAAGAACTCTTCTTCCTGAAACCAATGAGGAAGAAGGGTTCTTTCAAAAACTCTTTTTTCTGAAGAAACCCTATCTACATGGCTGTTTTTGCTTTTGGAAAAGTCTCTTCTGGAAACACGATCACACGAGATTATGCAAATGAAGCACGAGATTTGTAAAGCAGAGCTTCATTGGTATTCCTCCTCCAGAATGAGAATGCTGTGTAGATGTGGCCTTTGTGTTTGTCAACCTTTATGCTAGATTAGCTAGGCTGCATCTACACTACATTCCTCTTTTGAAAGAGAAATACAAATGAGGGAAATTAAAAATGCAAATGAAGTGCTGATTTACAAATCTCATGTTTCATTTGCATAATCTTTTCTGATTGCATTTTCGGAAGAGATTTGTTAAAAAAAACATGTAAATGGGGTTCATTCAAAAAAAACCTCTTACTCCTGAAAAAGATTAGGTGTACAGGGTTCATTTGAAAAAGGGGTTTTATTTTCAAAAGAAAGCTGTCTACACTGCTTTTTTTCGAAAAAATCTCTTCCAAAAACATGATCAGAAGAAATTATGAAAATGAAGTGCAAGATTTGTAAATCAGTGCTTCATTTGCATTTTTGATTTCCTTCGTTTGCATTGCTCTTTTGAAAGAGGAATGTATTGTAGAAGCAGTCTAGAAGAGGGGAACAACAAACAACATCTTTCCTCATGCTAACCTTTTATACTATAATGATGCTGCATAATCTGGCAGAGTGTATTAATTTTTTGCCTTGCATATAGAATTGTCTGTTTGTCCTCCTTATTTTAGAAGGCTTTTTCACCTGTTTTTTGTTGTTGACCTGGCCTATTTACAGTCCAAATCTCATTTACTTTGATCCAGATTGTTAATTATTGCCTCAGTAATGCTGAAAAGTATCTCATTACTTGACAATCTTTTTGAAAAAATCTACACCTTTCTGAGCAGAGCTTTTGTCAGCAGTGTCATGTTTTTTTCACATCACAGTTATCTGAGAATTACAAGGTGTGGACGGTTTTGAGGAATTTCAAATCTAAATCATATTAAATGTGTTAGATTTTCATTGCATAGAAGAAGAGAATCCTAACGGCCCTAGATTACTGGCTTTAACGTCAAATCTTAGCTTACACTGATTTGTTTGTTTTTTCCTATGATTCAAAGGTCAAGTGACCTTTAAAACTTTAACAGTGTTTCAACAAGTCGTACATATGAGCATAAAGATATGTATTTTAAGACTTCTTTGGGGGGAAAATGCTGTATTTTTAAAAAGATGCTACCTCAATACATAGCGTCTAGGGAAGATGTGATCTTTTCATTTGATTTGTTAATGGTCAGACTCTTCCTTAAAAGAGTTTAGGCAAGGCTTGGAAAAAAGTTGCTTTGTGTTGCCCAAAAGAGTCATCAGTGACTACAGCTATGTTATGTTATTCTTTCACTTTACATTGCTGTCACATGTTGTTCAACTTAATATTTGGGTAGGTCACATTGCTATTTCATTGTGTTCTTCATTAATCAGCAAACAGAAGTGTCCTAAAAAAATTATGGGCATATACTCTAAAGACATAGATCATCACCAGAATTGGGTACTCTAGGGAAGAAATATAATTTCAAACATCCAAAGCCATAAAAAGATTTAGATTATGTCATTGCAAATGTTAGAACAACTTAAGTACTTGATTAGTTAATGATGTTATGGACCTTTCATACCTATTGTGAAACTTCCATACATTGAAGATCAAGGTCAGTGCTTTAATGCTACTGCCTCCCATTCTAATTAGTCCAGGGAAGAAGGGACTGCTCTCACCTAGCTTCACCAAAAATTTTTGTGTGATGATTAATTCTTTTGACTGCTTGCCATCTCTTTTTTTAATACTGCTATGACATAAATAAATGCTACCCCCAGGTAACGTGTAAGTAAAATATAACCTGATTCAATGACATGGAAAATTAAATTAAATTATCTAAAATCATTCATCAGTAAGGCTGCTCAGTGCAGGTACTTTGTAACTGAACGTGTGTATTCCTCAAAGGATTTAAAATTGTTAGGACCCTAGTGAAGCCCAGTGTGCTATTCTTAAGTCTCCCATAAATTCAGTTAATATTGAATTTTGGAGTTTTCTGCATTTCAGCGTTCCTGCCAATATCAGTTGCTAGGGAGTGTTTCCTGGCCATGTGTTATGAGAAATATTAGGAAAAAAGAAACAACTGATACTAGCTGTGTGGTGGCGGCTACTTGGGACCATCCTAAACATTTTGCCAGATTAGATGAATGAATGCCAAGTTTTGTCTAGTCTCATCAAGTTTTAATTTTATATAAATAGTCTGTACAATTTATTTTTATGAATACCTCAGTGAGCCATTTATGGGGAGAGGGAATAAATGCCACATATTAACCAGGATGTGAGAGGAATATGAAAAAATCAAATAATGATTGATTAAACAGTTTTCCTTATGAAAGTTAAATTTCTATATTCAATATCATCAATAATATCATCACTCCAGTTTCTTAAGTGGAAAATAGTATTCTCATGGCATCTGATAAAGAATACCAAAGGTATACACCAGAAAATATCAAGAATCCTTAAACTTTAATCAGCAAATTCAATTTTGAACTATTTTGTAATAAGACTGTGCAAAGCCCAAGGGGCTTTGCTGCTCAGTTCATTCTAACATATTGTGCAAATTGAGATAGAACAATTGCTTTTTCATTTCTGGAGCTTCTGTAAACAAGTCACATTATTCATTTAAAAACAAAGGGACAGTTTCCTATTGTGCATGTAAGTCAGAGGTGACAGAGGAAGAGAGATACTTGGACTGGGGGAAGAAGACATTAATGTCTTAAAATAGACAAAAAGTCTCTTTCAAAGTAGTTAATCTGCATGGGTACAGCTGCACAAGAGGGTTTTTGCAACAAAACCGTGCTTTTGTCGAAAAAGCCCATGGAGCATCTACACACAAAACGCACTTTGTCAACAGACTGTCGACAAAACCCAGCACATCCACCAGCAGCGTTGTGCCTCTCCATTTTGAGGAATAACACCTTTCTTGACAGTTTCCTGTTCACAAAAAAAACGTGTACTTGCTCGGGGGGGGGGGGGGAGCGCATCTGTCAACAGACAGGACTTCTGGTTCACCAGGCAGTCCTGTTTGCTGAGCTTCTGGTTGGCTGTTCTGTTGCGAGAGGGCCAGGCAGTCTGGCTGCTCTCTGTTGACGGAGCAGAATGCGCTTTCAATCTGCTTTTTTGCGTGGATGTGATCTGTCAACAGAAGTTTTGCCGGAAGATCACTTCACTTCCAACGGTAACTCCTGTCGACAGATCGCTGTAGTGTAGATGTTGCCCATCATATAAAGAAGAATGGAGAAAATATTAAAACATTTATACTTGTAGGGATGATATAAAATTCAATCTAACAAATATTTTCAGAAAGTTTTGTAGGGTGTATTATTCAGTTGGTCACAGAGGGCCCTTCTGACCTTGGAATCTATGAAAATGAATCTCGCTAAAGGTTTTTTTTTTTTCTTTTTCCTTTAGTTGCCATGTATCGAGAACCATCCTTGCATGATGTTGGAGAAACAGTGCCAAAGGCTGGGGTAACGCCAAGTAAAAGCACAAGTGCATCTGCAATAATGAATGGCGGCAAACCAGTTAACAAGAGTAAGACGACATAGCTAGATCCTCACAGGTGTTGTGACTTACTGAGCTGTGAGTACAGTTGAGCAATTTATCCTTGCTGGATTCTCCTACTTCAGTGTCTGTGGATCAGCTTGAGACAAGTGAATACTTGCTCTTTGCTGTTTCTGAACTAAATTGTTGCAAGTGGATAAATCTCAACGTATAGCTCCTCCCAAAACAAGAAGACACCTGGATAACCAGCTAATCTCAGACCATGGAATGCCCTACCAGATATGGAATGCCTTTTTAATATCTTTTCTGTGACACTTCATGTGAATGGCATACTTCACAAGTACACTTGATACCTTGCCTGCTGACAGTTACCCATAATTCCTTTTTGAGTCCCGTTTCAGCGAAATCCATGTGTTTAAGTTCTATTTTGTAGCACTCAGATAATATCAAGTAATTTCTAGTTAGACGCTGTAAACCTCTGCTATTATGGATTTCTCTTTTTCCCTTTTTTTTTAAAAGGCTGCTTGCTCCACTGTCTGTGACCTTTTGCAGGGATTGTGTTTCTCTAAAACTTAAATGTTGCAGGTGGCTTAGTTCTGAAAGCAATCAGGGAATCAGGAAGCCTTCAAAACCTACTATGAATTATATCTTTGAAGACTAGAATCATTGTCTCTGACTTAGAATACTGATAAATGTGAATACACTTTAGTAACAGATACCATGCTCCTGAGCTTGGCATTATTGTGGAGGGACAAGTGTCAAACACAACCCATGAAAAGTTTTTTTTGAGACTAGTGTTTGACATCCCCCCTATAGTTTCTTTGTGTGTGTGTGTTTTATACATATCACAGGCTTACTGGTAATGGTAACATTTGCCTTGCCCAGCGAGCAAGACCCACTTGTTTTTGGGAAAGTGGGTCCAAAGAACTCTGTAGGCCTTGTAGGCCTGAATTAAGGCTCATTTTTTCACCTACTAACCCTCATTATTTGACAAACAGTAATTAAGACAAACAAGAATTGCGCTACCTAAGTCTAGTTCAGATATAATCCTTTCCTGTTTTTCATGAACTGAATTTAAGGCCATCATTATTTCAGCTGTTGTCCACTCTTACTCGGCAAAGCATGGGCAAGGATGACGATGTGTTCGTTTTAGCAGCACCAATGCAAAGGATAGTTATAAATTGTACTTTAATATTTTGGTGTTAATTTTTTTAAAAAACTGGGCATATTGGAAAACATTTATTTTTTGAAAGCTCAGCATGCAGTGTCCAGGCCTATGTATTTCACCCCATAACTCAGCACATACCTCTAACACAGCATTTTAGGATGTTCCCACCAAATTGCTAGATAAATTGTGCCTTGCCTTGCTTTCTGTAAACTGTACATTCTATTATATGAAACTAGAGGAAATCAAACCCATTATGAGATTGAATCCTTGGATCACGCTTAATTGCATCATAAAATACTGGTGACACTTCATGGGTGTCAGTTGACTGTCATGAAACCAATTTAGGAAAAAAAAAGGTAATACGTTTTCGACAATAAAAGAAAGTTGCCAATGTAGTGTTAAATACTGTAGGTAATGAGTTTCAAATACTTAGTTGCTTATTTTAAAAGATTAAAATAAGACTATTCTGTATGGGCTTAATAGGCATTTGCTTCTCAGAAAGGGTGACAAGGACTAAACTGTACCTGAGTTTTGGCAAATTGTGTGCGACAACCCTATATTGGCCTCTTGCTGTTACCATCACACTAAGTAAAGACATTCATCCTGCCCTTTTGAGCAATTGTATTTACAGGAAAAAAATAATTTTCTCATGACATTACACAGAACTCTGGAACTGGCTGCCAGTTGTTTCAAAGGTCTGGTCTGTTTAGCTGAATGCTGAGTCAGTATACATTAACTCTTCAAGTTAGTAAAGTTTTCATATGGGAGTTCTGTTTTCCAAGCTAAGACAGCATATCGGCCAAATAGATCATTGTAATGCTGCTATAGGACAAAACTACTTTAGAGCTGTGACAGAATGTGCATAAAGTAACTTTTGGCCCAGCTCATCACTTAACCTGGTGGTTTAAAGGCGAAAATCTCCATCGGACACACCTTGTGTTGAGCTTCTTATGTCATCCCACCAGCGTGGATGGGACTCCCCCAACCCCAAACAAAAATGGCTACAAAGCCCCCCACTTCCCCCACCCCGGATCAGTAGGAGGCCAGGACTACCAATGTGGAGCTCCGCACTGGCTGTTTGTGTCATTCCGTTGGAGTCTCACTGACCTGGCCACCACCTGGTCCCCTCACTTCTGCTCTAGCAGCTCTTTGGATTGGGAGAAGCATTATGCAGAGAAGACAATACAGCTGCAGTCTGTGTGGGACGTGCGAATTCCTGCCCTGTCCCACTCAGGCTCCAACCTGCCCAGCCTGGACCCTGGACTGCCAAGAGATGGCTATGCAGGGTCCATAGGGTAAGACAGTGCCATACAATGGCCTGAGCACTGCACAGAGGATGAAGATAACACATGGTGATCCTTTGGCATACCAAGGCCATACACGTTATCATTTTCAACATTAAATCCTACATCTTAGGCAGCTGTTAGGCTGCCAACCAGATGACTAGTTACAGTTAAGGCTGAATTTATTTTTAAGTGACTAGTATGTACTGTAAATGTATCACCAGTTTCATTTTTGTTTACATGGGTTGTCTGTAAGGGTGTTCAATCCTGTGAATGGACGTCTTGAAACAATTTCTTCTCAAGTCTGTTTAAATGTAGAGCACAGGGATCTTTGTTATTTGTGTTTTGGTTACTTCTTTAATTTGGTCTCTTGTCTCATCTGTTGCATGGGAAAAGGATGGCAATGATGAACTGCATGTAGTAGGCTATGCGTATTAAGAACTGTTGGTATGTATTACTAAATTTACATACATATATGCAAAGAGTTTGCATTGTACAGTTCGTGTTTATTTTAATTTGTTGTACACACAGATGCAGCATATTGAATAAAATATTTATATGAAGGCATATTGAAAAACAAAACAACTTTATCTAACAAGTACAATGTGCAAAATAACATTGCACTGGCCACAATGCAGTGAAACCATGTAGATAGGTTGGCAAACTCAATTCTCCCCCTTTACCATGCCAAAGAAAATTTTAGCTCCTTGATATATATTACCTCTCTTCTTGTTTTCCATGATAAGACTTCACCATTTTGTTCCCTTTAAAGTTAATTTTGCTATTAAGTGAAAACTATTTTCAACTGTCTGTTCCTACTATAGTACTGTATATGAAACCTGATGAATTAATTTATATTTACAGATTGTGTGTTTTGTATTTCCATGTACGGCAATGTAGGTGACTCTCCAGTATGCCAGACCTTCTGCATGCTGTGTTTTGTGTTGTCCCTTCTTTTCTTTTCATTTAATCCCAGAGGGCCTGGTTTGCACAGTGGGCCAAAAAAAGAAATCCCAGTCTCTTAACTATTTCACTAATGCACTGGTATATTAATAATGCAGATGGACATTATCTCTTCATTTTCCCTCTGAAACAGAAAGTTCATTTTTATTTCAGCAATCATTTTGTCAAAATATCCATCACACATATGCATGCACACACACGTATAACAATACAGGTCTTGGTAGATATGCACAAATTGAACAAAACACTACAGGTTGAAACTCTCTAATCCAGAACTCTCTCATCTGGCAACATCCATAATCTTGGCCTGATTTTAGTTAGATGGACAACCACTTGTGGGTGGCCAAGTTTCCTGTGGTCCCATAACTTTTATTCACAGCTACCAGTCCTGGTTCTCAGTGTTCTGTGTTGTTATTTAGCTCTGAGTAGCTCTAAACGTTTTCTAAGAACCCAGTAAGAAGTGGAAGCGTTGGTAATGTGCTAGACAATATGGAACACCCATGGGCTGGCAAATTACCTCGTCTGGTACCAGTCAGGTCCCAAGGGTGCCTGATGAGAAAGGTTCAACTTGTATTTTTAGTTGTGCTTGAAAAGTGTTTTCTAGATTCACCTGAACCCTTACCATGCCGGTCATACGTATGAAAAATGTAAGGTTGAACATTTCTAGTCTGGAGCCCTCAAAACCCGACTTGTGCTGAACAAGAGAATTTGCTGAACCACAGGAGGTCATTATTTTCTAGCACATTACCAATATGTCCACTACTTACTATGCTCTTGGAAGACATTTAGGGGTAAATTACAGCTAAATAATGGCATAGAACACAGAGAGTCAGGACTGGTGACTGTAAACAAACTTTATGGGACCATGGGAAACTTTGGCCACACCCATGAGAAATGGATATCCAGCTAACTAAAATCATGCCAGACTATGGATGTTGCCAGATGACAGAGTGGCAGACTAGAGAGGTTCACCATGTAGTAGATTCTACAGGAAGATCATACGTGCTTTGCAACTCATTGAATACCTCTTTTTCTTCTTGTCCTATTCTTTAAGCACTGCTCAAATCAACACGTTTATGTATTGTCATTTTTCATCCACATAACTTGTATAACAAAGATCCACACAACAGAATAAAAGGACTGTCATGCACAATGTATTTACCTGAAAGAATCTCAAAAGCTCACAACTGCTTGCACACAGGCTATGTCTACACTAGCCTCCCACTTCGAAAGGGGGATGCTAATGAGACACTTCGGGATATGCTAATGAGGCGCTGCCATGAATATAACGGCACTTATAAAGTGCCACTTTTTATCACACGTGGCTCGTCTACATGGGCTCCTTTTCGTAAGGACCCTGCACACTCCAAAATCCCCTTATTCCTATTTGGTTATAGGAATAAGGGGATTTCGAAGTGTGTGGGGTCCTCTCGAAAAGGACACCATGTAGACGAGGCACGCATGATCGAAAGCAGCACTTTTGAAGTGCCGCGTCTGCCATGATGCTAATGAGGTGCCACATATTCATTGCAGTGCCTCATTAGCATATCCTGAAGTGTCTCATTAGTATCCCCCCTTTTGAAAGGGGTGGGGGCTAGTGTAGACATAGCCACAGAGGGACAAATTCTCTGCTGCTGTAATGCTAGAGCAGTCAACTGAGTAGACAGAGTATGGCCCATGAACTAACAATGCATTTTGTTGATCCATCTGTTCTATGGTACAAAGTAATACTATTCCACTCTATTCAGGTTAGAAAAAGTAGGAAAATTAGATCTAGGTAATGCAAGTATATTTTCACTTTGGACCTGTGCACTACATGTCAAGATTTTTTCAGCTGTCTAATGCAAATGCTTTGATTTATTTTTTAAAATGTAATAAAATCTATGTTCTAGATACATATAGAAATATTCAACTTCACTTTATTCATTCCCAGAGCATAGTATGAAATATAAGTTAGATGTAAAGTGAGTCACCATTCCAGGAAGGAGCAGGGCAGTGCATGAAAAACACCAAACTGGGTACATGATTAACTCTTCAGCTTCATGCCTGTGGAAGACAGCTTGAGCATTTACCCTCCCAGTAAGCCATTTCCTTTGGTAAATTATATATACAAGCCAAACAGTGAATGGCAAGTTTACATTTAAACCCAAGGAGATAGTGGGCACAGAGTGCTGAAAATGCTCAGAAGTAGTACACAGCACTTTTCAGATGGTGTCCTTTTTATCACAAGGATGGAGAGTTGTGGATGTGTCCAGTATCAAACACCAAACGCATCTCACCCACTTCCTCTTTCTATAATTACAATTTGCCCAAGATCTGGAAGCAGTGACATAATTAGTGTGTGACTTAGATGGGAAATATTTTCCACTCGCTTGCACCACTTTTTTCCTTTTACATTTTCACAATTTAGGTAGACAATATTTTCATAGACATGGAACAAAAATTTTAATCTTCAAGCCTTGTTTTTATAACAAGGGAATAAGCTGCATGGAAGGTGTCCAGGAACTCTGATCACTGGTTTCTTCAGTGTAGGGTATAGGGTGAAAAAAGATGTTCATACCATACCAACCAAAAAAGAAAGAAAGAAAGAAAAATGGAAAAAGGAAAGAGATTTTCATTACATTTTGAGTGGTCTTAATGAACACGATAAGGGTTAGAGCATGGGTTTGCTTTGATAATGGATATTTTAATTAATCCCAGGCGCTATCTTTGTCAGGAAATTTTAAAACATGTTCCTGTAATAAATTTGTCAAAGAATTTAGCTAACTTTTTTTGTAAGTAAGACTATATTAATCCACTCCAGTAGCGGAAAATTACAAAATAAACCTGTTGTGGAAATATTTCAAACTTTGTCTTAACTAGAAAAGGGAATTCTATGTTTTAGTTTACAAACATAAAAGGAAAACAAACAAAATCACAAAGTAAAATAAAATACATCAACTATTACATGACACAGACATACCCAGCAACTTATGGCCTTAACAGAGCATCATTTTCCAGTCTAGGAATGTGGCTGTCTGAAATATTATTCATAATATACAGTATTTATATCTTTATTTGGCTCATTTGTTTAAATGATACCAAGTCTCTATTCAATCTAAACAACATTGATGTTCTACTTGGTTAGCTGTACAAAGTACTATACATACATGCAGAACATAATGAAGCTTGATTTCCTTTTCTCTTTCATTGACTCACAAGTACCCACATCTGTAAGACATTTATTACTGGAAAAGACTTCAGATCTGTGTTAATTTACATATAAATAAAACCAACAACCTTGTGTTCACCAGTCAAAGACCAGCATTGGCAAGTAATAAAATACACTGAAATACCTAATCTTTGTACAATTTTAAGGGTTACAACCATAAAAGGGAAGATGTGATTGCATACCTTGTTTTACTTCAAACTTTGGTTATGCTGTATCGATACATTTTAGAACTCTGCCTGATGTTTTGGTGATCTATAGAGAGGCAATGGAAGCTTTTGAGCAGCATTGTCTCTCTGAATAGGTCATGCGCAGACATTTAGAGGTGACTGGATTATAGCCCTCATAGAACACAGGCTTTGAAAAGCTACACATTTGAGAAAATGAGGTAAGAGGAAAAGCAAGCTAAATGGGGAGAAAATGATTGCTCAAAACCTTTCAGCAACTACACTTGAAGTTTTCACTCTATAAGTGTTACATGTTCTATACTGTCGTGTTTTCCAATTTAAATAATCAATGGCCTTTCTAAAAGAAAAATAAATGTCTAGTATGATAAGAATACCTTTTTTGCTTGCTACACAGTTTTCCTATTTCTTAGCCTTGTGTCAAACACAAAGCCTCAAATTTGACACTTAAGTCACAAGAGGACAATATCAAAGTTTGATAATTTTCATGATTTAATCATATTTCACAATATGTAATCACTTTTGAAAAGAAAATGTGTGTATTTTTTTTTTTTTGCTCTGAAGAATTAAAGGGCTGCCAAACATACATGTAGGGGAAAAAGATTCAAATGTAAATAACTTAGGGAAGTCCCAATGTAATTGTGCATTTTTCATAATTCAATGTGAATTTCACACCGAGCGGCATTTCACCATTGACAAGAAATAAAAATTTTGTTCCTAGCACTGCACTGTTTGTATTTACTGTTTGAAATATGCAGTTAAATTACTCCATTTCCATCATCTGAATATCTTTCACTGACAACCGTGTGTGCTGTACGATGTAACTGATTTTCTAATTTAGTTGACCTTTAGATTCTCAGCTTCTATACAAGTAGTAAGAGTCAATGAATATTATGTGTGACAATGTAATCTATTCCAACAAGGGAGTCCTAATTGCACAGAAAATTAGCACCCGAACAGTTACCCATATTACATTTTCATGTGCTTTTCTTTTTAAGATGATTAGGTAAGTGTACATACATAACACTATGATAAAAGTACATACAAGTTATAATATATTTATTAACTAAAGCAAGTCATCTTGATTTTTAAAAATTCTTATCCTACAGGTTATGTATTTGAAAGTGTAGTATGAAGACTAAATATCCAGATTAATGATATGTTAACCACAGAAATGAACTTTTTTTTTTAATGTGTCTGTTTTAGCTGTGGGGTTGAGTTTTATAATTTGAGTCATTGACCTAATCTCTGGGGTTGTTCAGGGATTTGCATCTCAGTTACACAACTGCAGATCACTGGTAAAAATTGAACAGATTAGTTTTAATGAGCATTTTACAACTTCTTCTGTTACTGGAGCTGGGAAATAATCAGAATTGGAGGGAAAACAGCTCAGCCAAGTAATAATATATTTGAAAGACATTGAAAACGGATCACATAACATTTTTGACAAACATCCAGCCAGCTCTACTCTTTTTTATGACTGCCATTTCTGTATGTAGTGGTTTCAAGATTTTACAACAAACTAATTTACACAATAAATCTTTCTAGTGTTACTTCAGTGGACTCAGGAATTCAACGTTAAGATTGTTAAAGCCAATCCCATTCCCACTGAAGTCAATGTGAGTGTTGCAAATGATTTCAGTAGGAGCAGAATTAGGCCTGCAGTTGGTTGTTATGAAATATAGAAACTTACATTGGTCTGTTGAATATTTCTAGTGGTTACTCTATTTGGTTTCTCTTGCATGTAGTTGTTCTAGCAACCTAGACCCTGATGCTTCATGTTATCATTAAGGGTATTCTGTCCCAAGCCAGATTTCACAAGCATTCCCATTCCATCCTTCCCAGCATTCGCAGTTTCCACAGCTACATACACCATTGCCTAGAACAAAATAAACAGGAGACAATTACAATAACTGAAATGCACTGCTTTAAACCGTGCTGTGATGGGAAGAAACAAGCCATAATAGAACTTTTTTACTAACCTTTTGCATGTTTTTTGTAAAGTGAGCACTTAACGCTTGATTAACCAACCACCAAAATCCTTACATTTTCAAGCAATTAATTACATCTTTATACCACCATGATCGGCAGAATAATATATATTACCCAAGCTGTTTCTATGCTGTTTTACTGTTCACACTACTTGTCAAGGTGTAAGGAAAAATTAGAACTAGTTTAGCTAAAGTTAAACTGTTGCAAAGAGACTAGTAATATGAATAACACTTTAATCTGAAAAGCACAGAGCATTTTACAAAAATAGTTTCATGAAAATTTTCTGTGCTATGCTATTAGCCCTATTTTACAGATGGAGGAACTGAGGCACAGAGTGGTTAAATCCAATAATTTCAAAGTCCTCCATCACGTTCAGACAACAAACTCGAGTAGAGTGTGTCAGATCAGCCCTAGACATCTCAAGTTGGGCACTCAAAACCAAGCAAACTTTTGGAAATTTAGTCAGATGAGTAATTAGTTGCAGATTTGTGAATAGACCCCAAACCTCCTGACTCCATCTTTCAGGCTCTGATACCCTTCCCTTTACTCTCTGTTTAAGCAGACACATTGTTCTGTCTTCTGCTACTTCTCTACCTATCAGCTAATAGAAGTATCAGAGAGGTAGCCGAGTTAGTCTGTATCTTCAAAAACAACAAGAAGTTCTGTGGCGCCTGACAGACTAACAGATATTTTGGAGCATACGCTTTTGTGGGCAAAGACCCGCATCTGACAAAGTGGGTCTTTGCCCACGAAAGCTTAAGCTCCAAAATACCTGTTAGTCTATAAGGTACCACATGACTTCTAGCTAATAGAAGAACATTGCTAAGCAAACATTTTTCTAGATGGAAAGATGGAGAGAGTCATCCAAAATTTTCATTATAGAATACATAGCAAGTTAATCGAACAGCTCATGTAGTCTAGCTTGTCATAGGATTTCTTGCTCCCTTCTGTGTTAAAAGCAAGCGTTCACAATTGATCCATTTCCCTTTGCATCTGCCATCTAAACCCTGACATACATGCAGAAGACGTTAGTCAGCATCCACAACGTCAGAAGCCACAGTCAGGCATCTCTGCATCCCAGTGTGAATTGTCCTGATGCCAGGGAAGTCTATGAAAAGACATGACTATTCCCCTCATCATAATATAAGCACCTGTGCCTGCTGCATTACCAAGGACTAAATGGTTCCTAAATGCATAAGGACATTCATCATAGAAAATGAAGTAAAGATGTTGTTAGCAGCAGAAACCACTGAATCGCTACCTTCTCATACATGGTCATTTACGTACAGGAACCGGTGGTAGACAAAAGCATTTTACTTTTTGGCTGAATTTCACAAGGGATTTAATTATTGGTATTCATGCTTTGGATTTCAATTTCCTCGTAAAGTGTTAAATTGATTATACATCACAGAGCAAAGCAACGCTCTCTTAATTGCTAAAGTGATTTTAATAATATGACTGTATTCCTCTTTTCCAGCAATGGACAAAGAACACTCACTGGGTTGCGTCTAACTTCAATTTGCATGTATGAGTCTCAGAGCAATTAAGGATTAGCTGGTACCGCACCTGTGCAAATGAGACCATCATGTTTGTCACACTCTCTGTCATCACATTCACAAAATTCCCCTGAAATATACCACTCCTGGGGTGAACATATGCACTTTCCACAGTGACAGGAACCTGAAATCACAAAGATTATTACTAGCAATCACAGGGCACCACCACTTTTCAATCTGGGCTATAGCAGCTCAGACACATGCACAATTACCATCTAACAAGCTATTGTCTAAAAGAAGATATCAAGCTAAAAGCTCATTGAATAGAATTATCCTTTAGAGGGCAGCCTGAGTACGAAGTGGTGTTCTGTGTAATGCCTTGATTTTGTTTCTTTTATTTAGTCAGGACTCACAGTGAGAGGTTTCCCTTTGATTCCAGCACCCCACAATCAAGGCTGCTCTTCCCAGGAGCTGTTCTGCTTGGTACTTACATAAGCCAAAATCATGCCTGTTCCAACCTTATTAAAGTCAATAATAAGGATGAAAAATGGCCCCTAGTGTTTAAGGCACACATATAGCTCCTTGCTACTCTCTGACCTTTTATTTCCATTTGTTTTGGATTGCCACAGGTTGGATTTTTGGGAAGCCCAAGTGCCTTAGGAGTACAGGCCACACTGACTTTCACCAGGATATGCTCCTAAAGCACTTGGACATGTTTGTAAAATCCCACTCTTGCTGAGATTTCATGATACTTTCCTTATTACAGTAGGGAGCCAACCATGTGTTCAGTGCTATACAAAATGAAGAAAGACACTATGATCCTGTCGCAGAAATGTACAATATAATTCACACAGATGTACTTCATTTGCAAAAGTCTGCACGGGGCCCAAGCAAAAACCTACTGCAGTGAATATTGTATCTTTCTATTAAGGTCAGAGGGCTTTCATGTAAGTCCAAGGTCAAACATCACAGTGGAAACAGTCCTTTACACCGTTGAGCTTGTGTGAAGGTAGAACATTCCACAAAAAAATCTCCACAACAGACCCTGTACTGTGTTATCAGTCCAAATCATTTCTGTTTAATACAAGTTCTAGCATGACACAGGTAGTGACCTGCTTTAACAATGTAGCATTCACTGATTTCCTGTAGGCCGCTCAGAGTTCATTTACTGCATTAGGGTAGGGACAAGGGGTCTTAAACGATAGCATTTTGCAATATACAAATAGTGGACTTAAACTTGAGAACGGAGCCTTGCATTTCTCATTGGTTTATTAACATGCTACCTATTAAGCCATGGAACAGGGCAACATTATTCCCAGGGTAAAGTATTCATGGCGTGATGAGGCAATGGAGGAAAATGCATACTGTAAAAGAATCTCAAGCTCATTGTACTGGCCCATCTTCTATTTTGTTATGTATTTGAGGGCAGGTGTTTCTAGCTCCAAATCAACTACAAAGCTCCAACAGCTGCACAAGTTTAACCCAAGAAAAGACAAACAGGCTGTGCATTTCAGCATGCAGCACTGTGAAGAATGCAGAATCTTGTAACTGACACCTAACCCAGGCTTAGAAAAAGTATCTTGTCTACACTCGCCCCCTTCTGCGAGGGGGACATGGTAATCAGCCCAATCAGGGAATAGCAATTAGGTGCTGCGATGCATATGCAGCACCTCATTAGGCTAATTCTCACCATGGGCACTTCAAAGTTAGCAACTTTGAAACACCAGCAAGCCGTGTAGCCACGGGCACTTCACAGTACCTCTGCGTTTTCAAAGTGCCTGCAGCTACCTGGCTTGCTGGCGCTTCGAAGTTATCCGCTTCAAAGTTTGCGTGCCGGGAATTGACCTATTGAGGTGCTGCATACGCACTGCAGCACCTCACTGTTATCCCCCACTCGGGCTGATTCCCCGAGATTCCCTTCACAGAAGGGAGCTAGTGTAGCCAAGCCCTAAATGTAACAGGAACTTTAAAAATCAGATTCCACAATGTATCAGTGTGTGACGCGGAGAAGTCTGCCCTGCCCACTGCATGCTGCCTTAGGAGACTCCTCACTTTCATTTAAAATAGTCTAATTAGTTAGGGTAGTTTTCTGGTAATTCTGGCCAGATCCTTTTTGTCTCACCGACTAAGCTCAGTTCAGCATGGTCACAGCAACCATCTGCTGCCCTCCAGCTATTGCTGATGAAGCAGCAGCATAGTGGGCGTTTCTGTTTTCACTGGTGAGAATATTTACTGCAAGCCACGAGTCGAGATTTTGAAAAGTGACTACAATTTGAAACACTCTGATCTCACACTCTCTTGTGTGGCAACATCCCAGGCCCACCAATGTTGCTGTCCCAGAAAGCACAAGAACCAGAGAGCCGCAGCTGTGCCCATTTGGTCTGGCTGGCTAAGAACAGAGCCCTGCCGGTGGGCTGGTGAGAGGAAGCCCAGACGGGGTTAGGGAGTTGGGGACCACCCCCTCACGTGTAGCCTCACAGTGGTGGGGAGGCTGGCTGGGGAGCCACTTGCCTGTTGCCCCATGGTGGCAGGGAGCCCAGCTGGAATGGGAAGCTTCCCACTTGTAGCCTCATAGCATTAGGGGGCCCAGCCAGGGGCAGACCCCTGGGGAGACCACCTGGCTGGCCAGGAGCAGAGCTCCTCTTCCCCACTGCATCAGCCCAGGGTGGGGAGCCCCGCCCCCCCAGGCATTTGAGGCAGGTAGCAGATGGCAGCCAGCCCAGCCAGCAGGTGAATCCCTGGGGAGCCAGGAGGCCTGTCCTTCTTGGGTCCAGCAAATTCCCTCATTTGGGACCACTCGGATCCCAGGGTGCTGACCAGGGAGTTACAATCTGTAGTAAGTCTGCAAGTCCTACCAGATGTACATGAAAGGGGCCTCGTATTTCATTCAGTACTAAGCAGTCATCCCCAAAAATGTGTAGTGCATGTTGGGTGTCTAACTACTGAAGCCCCCTGCTCCCTCCATCCAAAATAAGTTGTCACTTTTGAAAAATCATGGCCATCATGCCCAGAAATATTTAATAGCTGTGACTACAGATAGTCACTAGCGCATGGCCTACTGACCAGCCAATCATCTACCAGCTAACAGCACCAGCGTGAAGAGAACCAGATCGAGGTTAGCCTTACACTAGGCTGTCTGGTGCCTGAAATTCGCACTAGCTACAGACAGTATTTGCAAACCTGGTTGCCTAAGGCTAAAGTCCCACCACTGTATTGGGGGCGTTTTAGAGACATGCCAACAGCCTGGCTTACACTCACCAGCTTTATCTCCTAGCAGAATTATTTCCATTGGGAGGAAGGGACGGGGCGGGGGGGGGTGTTGGTTTGACATCAGTTTGATTAGTCTGACTATAGCAGCAAAAGCCCCAGTGTGGACACAGTTACATTGGCAATACCACTGTAGTTACTCACCAGCCCATAACAGAATAAGCTACACCACTATAAGCACCTTTAGTCATATGACTCCTTCCACCCAAGCAGGATTGTCCTAGGCACCACTGTTAAAGTCGTAGCACCTTTACGTGTAGCCATATTCAATGTGCTTCTGGGGCACAGCCCCTTCCCCACCCTCCAGGCTTTCAGTCTGCTAATAGAAGTTGTGCTCTTAAATCAAAACCACTGGGGGGGTCTCACCCTTGTTGCCTAAATAGCCATTTAGAGGCCAAATATTAGCCCTAGAAAGCGCAGTAAATCCTACACCAACCTTCAGGCTGCTGCAGCTTACATGGGAGACCAGCCAGCTACCTGGCTAGCCCCAGCATCAGTGTGGCCAAAGGTTGCTTTATACAAGCTCATCTTGCTGCTCCCTGGTTCTCAGCCAACCGCAGCTTGGCAAGATGTGGCAAGTTCGTTCTCCGCCCCCCAGCCCTCCAACTAACATATTCAAACTGCAGGGTCAGCCTGTGTGGTCTGGCTGAAGCATTCTCGGAGCTGGAGCTGGGGCACGGCCATGATAGCCATAAGCCTTCGCCACCACAACAAGGACTAGCTGTTTAACTAGTTTTGCCTTTAAAAAATTCTCTTTTTTTTTGTTTACAATTATTTGGGCTCAGAACGCATGTGCTGGATTTTTAAAAAACCAATCATTTCCGGTCACCTCTACATATTTACAGAAACAATCACCCTGAAACCCCAGTGCAATTTTAGTCTTTGGTTAAAGTGGACTAAAGCCCTGAGATCACTGCTCCCCTGTACATGTCAAGGTGAAGACAGCTGTGTTTGAGCAAACCAATTGTGTCAGTGTTGCCTTCAGCATTTTGCCTGTGTGTGGATTGTTCACGTTTTCTATGGCATTGGGCCAATCGAGGGAAAATAAATAGTATAATTGTGACGGGGTTGGGGGGAGGTGTATGTCCCACATGAGCCCAGCAAGGGGGCAATTACATAAATAGGCCTTGACTGAGAGGAAGTGGGTGGCCTAATTGACCCCAGAATGATAGTGGAGCCCAGCTGAGCTGGAACAGGCACAGCTAGTACAAAGCTGGGGAGTTTATAGCAGGGGAGGGAGTTTGCAGCCACTGTCTGAGTGCTAGAGTAGGAAGGAAGGAAACTCTGGGGGAGAGCAGAAATCCCCAGGGATCCAGGCCTGAAGGAAGTTTTCCCCAGAGGCAGTGGAGCAAACTCCTAAGAGGTGGAGCAGGAAAAGGTTGTGAGACACAGCAGCAGGCTGGGAGGTTGCAGACTGCTGACTGGACAACCCCTAATGTGGAACACAGAGTAGAGGGTGAGCCCAGGTTCCCATACCAGCCACTAGGGAAGTGGCTCAGTCAAAGACCGTGGGGGGAGAAGGCTGCCATTTTGGACAGAGATACTTTGATAACTCCCAGAAGGAGAAAACACACAGTGAGATGGTGAGAGGGCCATGGCACAAAGAGAGAGCCCCTTGAGTCACATGGAGAGGCAGGTTGGCCAGATGAATGAACAAGCAACAGGAAGAGGAGGACCCAGGCCACAGAGTAGCCAGGAGGAGATACTCTAGCCATGAGGGAACCTACTATAATAACCAAGGACAGCAGTCTGACCCATTACATTACATAAAGCCAGAGGGCCAGCCCTTTAGTCCTGTTTACATTCGCACCGACTTAATACTAGGGAGTTGTCCGATGCACAACGCGCGCGGCACACACACACACACACACACACACACACACACACACACACACACACACACACACACACACACACACACACACACCTCTAGCCAGCTGTACAGCAGCTGCTCCTGCTTTCTGTCTTCACAGGGGAGGCTATGGGCATGTACTGGCACGGCAGAAGCGGGCAGGGTCAGAACGTACCGCACTCCAGCAATCCAGAGCCAGCAGCATTGTGCCCAGGTACCATTCCAGTTGCCACTGATTGTTAGTGGGTGCTGTAGATTGTGCTGGAGGTTGGTACAACCTGCTGGGCCCCATCGCCGCCCCACCTTGCCAGCCCCAGGCACAGGGAAGGCAGGAGGTACTCTGGACTCAGGTTTTGTGTCCCCCACTGTTCGTCTGTAAAGGGTGTGCGTGGTGTATGGTTAAGTAGCTGCTTTGTACTGTAGCAAGCCCAAAATTCTCTCTCCAGTGAAATAAATTGTTCCTGGCCTGCAAAAGAACCACCGCCCCCACCACCACCCACGCTTAGCCTAGTTGTGTCTCAGCAGCTTTACTTCTCGCCCTGTGTGAAACCGGTACAGCTGGACTCAGAGGAAGGCAGCCTGGACTTCCAGATGGAGACGTGAAAAACACCTGCATACACAGTGCTTTTTTATGTGCCGGTTCTTCCTGGTACTGAGTACCGGCACCTCGGCAGCCCCAGCCTTGGGATTGGCTGGGGGCAGTCAGGGGGAGGGGCAGGGAGCTGGCTGAGTAGTGGCTCCTCTTTTTTGCCAAACAAGCCCTGTGTGCAGCTATGTTTTTAAAAGTTTTTAAAGGAGGGCTGTGAGTATTGCCAAAGCCTTGCTCCTGCCTCGGCCAGGCTGGGGAGATAGCCTTGGGGGTGGCTTTTGTACAGGCCTAGCAAGTGCTTCTGTTCCAAATGTACCCCACAGTGCTAGCTGAGGCACTAGGCCCACCTTCATTATCCCCACAGTGCTACAGGCAGTGCCTGCTGCTCAGCAGTCCTCAATCAAATAGCATAATGTAGCTCATAGGATGCAACTCCCCAAGACAGACACAGACAAATAAACAGCTCTGTGAAATCCCATGCTGCTAGCAAATTGCACCAGCGATGAGCGCAGCTAAATGCATGTGCATAGAGTAGGTGGTTGACACAGTGGGTGTGATAACAAGGTTCGGTGCATTATGAAGCCAGCTATAACAGCCCTTTAACAATGGGTGACTTCAGAAGAAAGTGTTACTAAACAACAGCCCACGTCCATACATTTTAATGTTCCACAACGCTGATGCTCAGCTACCAGTGAATTCCTTACCTTTTCCCGAGCACAACACACCATTGGCAGATTCACAAAAGCTTTTGCTCTCATCTTCTGTCATGTTGCAGTTTCTTGGATGTTGACACAACTTTCCAAACCATCCAGCCTCACAAATGCATCGCCCACAAGAGCAGCGGCCATGGCCTGTAATGAAAGTAGGGGAGCAAGTGAGTTACACAGCCAGGAGAAATTACCTGCCTTTCTAGCTCAGGCAACCACTGATCCTCTCAGTCAGTTCAGCACGGACTTGCCAAATGATACCCCCAGGCAGTGCTTGTTCTGAGTCAGACTGCACTGAGACAGAGGGTCCACGAGACAGGAAGTGTTACCATCTTCAGCTATTCTGGCCTTGTGCTTAGCAAGGTGGTTCAATAACGCATAGCCTGGCAGCCACTGGCCTTTCACGTTCTCACCTGTGGCTCCGCATCCTGGCATATGTAACCCACATGCCTACTGGGTATGTTTCGCTGTCCCACGTAGTGGCACTCAGGCCACTCACAGAGGGAAAGAATGAGTCTCCTCTACAGCCTTAGTTAAGGGCCCCACCTACTTCGAAGTCCCCTTATTCCCATGAGCTCATAGGAATAAGGGGACTTCGAAGTAGGTGGCGTCCTTTCAAAAAGGAGCCCCGTCTGGACGCACCACGCGGTGGCAAGGCGCGTCAATTTCGAAGCGCCGCTGCTGCCCGCATGCTAATGAAGCGCTGAATATGCATTTCAGCGCTTCATTAGTAAACTTCGAAATGGCCATTTGCATGGCCATTTCGAAGTTTGGGGCACGTGTAGATACGGCCTTTGTGGGCTGGGATGATCCAAGTGCCACAGCACAGGAGAGCCTCAACAAAACAAGTGGCTGGCAGACAGGCGAGACATTTGGCAGAATCATCTGGATGGGTAGCTAAGGTAGGGCCCAATCACAGGAAGAGGCACCTCTGTTCCAGAGGTCTTCAAGCAAAGGGTGGGAACTAAAAGGCTGGTGGGACAGAAGACTACGAGATTGCCTGCTCAAGTGAGAGAAAGTAGGATGGTAGCTGGTCAGAGAGAGGAGGGAGGCGAGAAAGCTGCAGTTTGGGGGCAGCCCTTAAGAGTATTTTCACCTTTTCCCAAATACTTTTAAAGCCCTCACCTGAGGAGAGCAAGGGGTACTGTCGTGTCCTCAGTCTTACCCCCGGCTGTTAACTCATGCTAGCCCCATCCACAGCACCACCACCAGTGACAGGCCTCCCAGTGCAAACCCTGAGAGCTGCCACTTGTGCTATTGACGACACCTCATGATGTCTTGTTATAGCAAAGATGGGGAGCAACTAGTGAGGTAGGACAGTGGATTCCTTTTGTAGGCACAGACGGGACTGAATACAGGAGTTAAAGTGAAGGCCAGAGAGCGTGCAGAGGAAGGATGCCAGGCAGAGCAGGAATCTACAAGTGATCTGCTGGGCTATATATAGGATTGTACCAAATTCATGATCTATTTTGGTCAATTTCATGGCCATAGGATTTAAAAAATTGTAAATGTTGTGATTTCAGCTACTGAAATCTGAAATCAAATGGTATTGTACTTGTTGGGGTCCTGACCCAAAGAGGAATTGGGGGTAGGGTCACAAAGTGATTGTGAGGGAGTTGCAGAACTGGCACCCTTACTTCTGCACTACTTTTGGCACCAGCAGTGCATGCAGAGCAGGGCCAGGAGCCCAGCTCCGGAGGCAGAGCCACCTCCATGAGCATTGCAGACATAAGGATGGCATGGAATGGTCTTGCCGCCTTTCATTTTTTGCTGCTGCTTACAGAGCTGGGCACTCTGAATGCTCTGCTCCGAAGTCTGAAGGTAGCAGCACAGAAGTAAGGTAGAATGGTGTGGTATTGCCACCCTTAGTTCTGCGCTGCTGTTGGAGGGGTCCTGTCTTCAGAGCTGGGTGCCTGGCCAACAGCTGTTGCTTTCTGGCCACCCAGTTCTAAATTCAGTGCATAAGTAAGCGTGACAATACCGTGAAATCCCCTCACCCCAAAAATAACCTGGCCATCCTCTTTCCAGTTCTGTTTCAGACCAGGACCCCAAACTGAGAATTGCTGGTCTCTGCTGTAAAAGCTGTGTAGCATAAGGTAAAAACACACAACAGACCAGAGATCTCACGGTCCACGAATTAGGCAGGGCCCTAAACATATAGCTTGGAGGGAGCTAATTAACCAGGAGACATACAAGGGGTATAGGGAAGAGAAAGAGCTGGCCAGAAGAAAGGCTAACAAGCAGGAAAAAGATGGATCAGGGAAACAAAATATGGAGAAAACAGGGACAATGAACAGATGGAAAATGAGGGCTCGTGAATAAGAGGAGGACAAGCTAGTGAGGGAAATACATGGGAACATATGTGAAAGCAAGAACCTGGACTATAAAAAGAGTGGAAAAAAGGGAGAAGTAAAACTGGGAAGAGTGATATTTTTTCAAGGCTGAGGGAACACATTAAAAAGAGAGCAATAGACAGTTGAATAGAAAACTGGGAGCACAAGCCAGAAAGGTAAAGGGACTATCAAATTGCAAAATCTGAAAGCAGGCGGCTGATGAGAAAGACCTAAAGCAATGGCAAAAAATGCAAAGAAGAAAGAAAAGGCACAAAGCTGAAAGCTTAGTACATTATATTGAACTTCTTCACATTTCTAGACTTCACTGCCTTTCTATGGCAGAAAAAGGAATTCCTTAACATACACATTTATAGTGCTTTGACGATAGCTGCTGCACATGGTAACAATTATTATAGCACAGCTATTATAAGGGCAAAGGAGATGAAAAGGAAGGGGCTAGGGCTGATTGCATTGCAAGGCTGGGCCGCAGGGAACCTGTGTGAGGACCAGTCTAGCAGAGTGTGGGTCTGTGGGAAGAGGAGGGAAATACCAACACTTTAATGCTGCTAATTTAGGCAGAGCTCCCAAGGCAAAGATGCAGTTTAACAGATTAAATTTCAGAGTAGCTTGGGAAGCAGACCCAAATGAGATACCAACTATCTAAAATGGAATTCCTCAGCTCTCTACTGATAACCAGCTATATTGTTAATTTGTGTTTTGGATAAGTTCTTACTTACAGACATCAAGAGACTCAGATCTCTTTTTGAAATGGCAAAATTACTAAACTACCAACTACATTGCACCACAACCGCCTGCTGGCAAGAAAAATTACTGCACAACCCTAGAGCCCCGTGGTACTCCGAAGAGCTCCTAGTTTAAATAAAAAAATGCATTGTGTGCTGTATTGATGAAATATTTTAATTCACAAGACAATCTCTATATCCAGTAGAAACAAATAATCATGCATCTACTGAGAAGGGTGAGTGCGTATTGACGAACTGGAAGCAGGGTTCTGTGTGGCTGAAGTAAAGACAGAGATCATCTTCAATAGTGAAATGGGCCCTCTGTTTTTTTTTTGTTTTTGTTTTTTTTTCAGGAACATCAGTGCTGAATGGTCAGTTTCACACAGCTAGGTGGAGGGAAAGGGCATGAGGGCTTCAAGGCTGCAGTTGACAGCTCTGGATATCCTCTTCATACAGAAATCCAGGTTAGCAAAAGGGTGTTAGAACATCTCAGCAACAACGTCTCATCCCAGGAAAGGTCCATTAATGTTTCTTTAGTTGTAAGTGATATAACAACACTTGCAGCTGCTTCTGAATTAAATGGATTTCTAATCCAGGCCTCTGTGTTCTGCTCCTTTTTCAGGGAAGTACTCCTGAAACTGTAACTTAAGGCTTCTTCCAGATGTCTGATGATGATGGGTTGCTGGTCACTTTTTGGAACGGCATTTGCATCCCAAAGTCATCAAGTAACAAAGTGCTTCAAAACTGCCACCACCCACATGGGCATACCACAAGGAAAATGCTTGATCTAACTTTCGATTTTCTCTGTGAGAGAATAGACAGAGATGTTTTGTACTTGACGTGAGGTATTCAACACATTTGGGAATTCAAAAATGTCTGACAAGTAAGCTAGCAAAATAAGCCGCTGGGTATCTGGAAAATTTGGGCCTTTGGGAAATTTCTCTCTGAAAGAAAAATTCTTGTTTTGGCTCTGAGCTCAAACAAATGAGTGAGCAGCTTCCCACAAGACGGCTATTGAAACTTGGTCTAGTGAAATAACTACTGATGGTTCAGCTCCCACATCATCACAAGAAACTCCAAACAGCGATACAGTTGCAGTACTGGTGCTGAAGTTGACTCTTCAAAGAGCTTCATCAAGAACCTGTTTCAGAATGGATGGCTGCTGCTTCTTTTTCCCGCCTGGAGTCTGCTTGTGTATAATACAGTGAGCCCAAACTGTCTGAGGTTCACAAGCCGGAGCTCAGGTGACTAGCCCACTGTTTTTTCCAGCCATTGCAAGAGCCGGGCAGTGTCACTGAAAATTCTTACCCACGGCTGCCCGTTTCAAACTAGTATCAAAGACAAATGTGAATGTGACCGACAATAGTATTGTGAGGGACAGGAATCAAACCAAGTTGAGTCAAAGCACGTGGCCCCACTTTCTCGGCACATGGTATCAAAAAACAGTTCACCAATAGTGTATGGTAGCTTAGTTTTAGCTGGCCGGTATGAGACAGCAAAAGCTGCCTAGAGAGCTTGCTCATTTACTTTGGCTGCTGTTCTCAGTACTGTTTTCTGGCCATTTAGCTCTGTCTGAAAAAAGAAGACGGCTTTGTTAGGAGAGAATTGTTCCATATCTGCAACATTTGAGATGACTTTAAACCCTCCTTTGCCAGAAGTTCGCCATATACCACACTCCGTGGTCAAGGAGCTTCCTGAAAACAAGTGTAAATCCATATACCAAATATTTTGGCTCATATTTGTGGTTCCTTGGCTTTTTACTTCTGCCCTTCCTTTGCTGCAAGTGGCAACTGTCTCCTCTTCAGTCCCCCATTTAAAACTGCTTTTACAAAAACTTTTCAAAACAATTTCAATGGCCATGCTGAGGGGGCTTCCAAGCACCTCAGTACAGGAAGTGACGCAAGGCACCTGCAGGACGTTGGAAATCAGGGCAGCTGTAGGGTTGCAGGCATGGGGGGAGTGGGGATGGTAAACTAAACTGCTTGGGCTTGAAGCCCTGCTCAGAGGGCCTTAGGCATGGGCCCTGTGGGCTGGGGCTTAAGCTGCCTCTGGAGATGCAGGTTGGGCGGGGCTTCAGCCTCAACCGCGGAGGAGCTGCAAATTAACTGGCACTTCAACCTCCAACCTCCAACTGCCCATGGAGCAGCAGCCTGGCTGCACCTTAGCTCTCAACCTCCAGCCGTCTGGGGCTTCAGTTGTCCTTTGCCCATGGACCTCTGGGCTGGGGCTTTCTGCCCTGGTGGCCCCACTGACATGGGGTTATGACCCAAGTTTTGGGAACCCCTGTACTAAGCCATTTATAATTTCTTCATTTTGCACCCTACTAGGTGTACAGCAGGAAATGCTCAATAACAACATACTTCCTTGGCACGATGGGTACTCCTGTTTGTCTCTGCACTCACCTTCCAGATACCAGTTGGCATACACTTAACATATAAAGCACTATATATTGGTAGACCACAAAGACCAAACAGTCTGTTGTCATTTTAGCTTCCATTTTAAGTTGAGTAAGAATGAAATTTATGCTATGAACTGCAGAAAGATAAGAATAGCAGACACGTGTACTTATACAGCTATAGTTTAGATGCCATGAAGGTAGGAATACAAATGTATTTTGATTTTCTATATTTTCTCATGATGGCCAAGTTTCTCAGAGGGTATTTTGCCTCTTTGACTTTAATTTTCTTACGCAAGGCATGGATTAGATGTTCAAACTATTTCAAATATTGAAGTGCTAACTATTCAGTACATTGAATAGGACATGCATGCTGGAAACGTATTTTTGGAGATTCAAATACTTGCAGAGGTTGAACCTCTCTAGTCCGGCAACTCACTCATCCAGCAATGTCCGTAATCCGACATAATTTTTGTCAGCCAGACAGTCACCCATCAAGGGTGTGGCCAAGTTTCTTATAGTCCCATAAAGTTTGTTTACAGCCACCAGTCCTGGCTCCCAGGGTTCTGTGCTGTTATTTATCTGTAACTTACCCTTAAATGTCCTCTAAAAGCTCAGTAAGCATCAGGAGTGTTGGTAATGCCGGTAAACAATATTGACCTCCTGTAGTTTAGCAAATTCTCTCATTCAGCACTGGTCAGGTCTTGAAGGTGTTGGATTAGAGAGGTTCAGCCTATACTCCTTCTAGCACAAGAGTGTGCATGTGGAGCCACTGTTTAACCTTACATTTGCTGATAAAACACAAGGAGTTCCCAGTGTGACTTATGAGTGCTATGGGGTGGTAAACTTTGTGTCCATGAGCCTCCGAGAGTTTCAAGGCACAGTCTCCACACCTTGACACTGGCTGCAGTGCCTTCTCCAGGGCAGGCTGCACCAAAAGCAGAAATCGTGAGATCCGTTCTATCTGTGAATGAGATGTGAACACAGCCTACGACACGATGAAGCATCTGTTTCACTTCTGGCATTCACTACCTTCCGCATCAAAACCCTACTTTGTTGTGCCCTAGTCACTGGAAACAGCAGATTCCATCAAAGGGCTTTAGTTGGTTGAAAATACCAGGCCTAACAATGCATGCTGCTGTTTTAGACAGCCCAAGGGCTGGCCATTGTTATTGGTGCTATCGTGGCTGGAGTAGGTTACTCCTCGAAGATGAAGACAAGGTCAACTCTATGGCCACATCTGCGCAAGAAGCATCTGTTGACAGAAGTTACTGTCAACAGAGAGATCAGCAGATTGCTACACACAACTTGCTCTGTTGACCAAGAGCTGCCAGACTGCACTGCCCTCTGGTGACAGAAAGCAGAATGGCAGCTCTGCAAACAGGGCTGCCTGGCGACGGGAAGCCCTCTCTGTGGACAGAAGTGTTATTCCTCAAATGTCTGGGGGACAACACTGTCAAGGTAAATGTGGAATTCTGTCGAGACTCTGTGGACAGACTGCTTTAAGTGTGGAGACACTCCCTGAGTTATAGCGACAGAAGGCCCCTTCGGTCGACAAAACTTTCTAGTGTGGACAGAGCCTAAATGGCAGGACAATGGTCCCTCTCAAATATAAATACCATTTTGCCACCAGCGATGCCTTATTTGAAGTACAGACCACTGAACTTCACTCGTTTTGCATGACGGGATATGTAGCTTTGATGAAAGCTGACAATACAGCACTGATATATTGCATTCAGCTCAATTCCCTGGCGCAGAGGCACTGCCTTGAGTTGCCTATTCCATCTGAACCAGGCCATCACCAATGATACAAATGAAGTGGGATCTCAACCATGTTCTTTGGTAGACCAAAGTTGTGGGGATGTCCAAGACAGCCTTCTGCTGTACCAACTGGTAGTATAAAGGGAAGCCAGGAGGGTTTTTAGATGCTTCCTCATGGCGTTGATTTGAGACATCTGTACACAAAGCTCAGAGTGAAACTAGCCATGGTCCCGAAAAAATAAACAAAGTAACAGGGGCAGAAGAACACCACAGTTCTGATGCAACCGGAGAGCCAGTCATGATCCCAGATACCTCCATCCTCAGAGAGCTGAACATTAAAGAACTGGTTCTTGAATGCACCTTACATATCTCAGGGAAGTTCTCAATAGCCATCCCCATCTGGGGTCAGCATGCTGAGCCTTTGTACTAGAGCACAGGCCCTAGAATGGGAGCCTGTATCGAAGAAAAGAATGGTGTGGAATCTATGACAGGTCCCATTACAATTTCTGTTTGAATGAAGGCATCATGCCTCTATTCCTGGTACTGTGATGATGGACAGCTGATTTTTTAAGTGAGTGACTCACTTTAATCATGCAGAAACACGGTAATAGGGTCTCAATCACTAATGCCCTCATTTATCATATCCTTCCCCTTATGTCTACCTACTGGCAAATGGGCAGATGGTCTGGAAAACAAGCTATTAATCAATCTCTGCTGGCCACAGAAAGCTAGTGACAATTTTTATTCAAATCACTTAGATTGTCACTCACGTTTCTCATTTCAGCAAGCATCTAATCTTGGAATACCAGAGCTGCCCTTCCTCATGCTCAGAAGCACACAGCTCTTACTTTAACAGATTCACTCACAAAGGTCTTGTTTCATTCTCTGCAGCTGCAGCTCAAGGATCATTCTGTCCACAGTATCAGATGTCCTCTGACAGCAATTGCCTAGGTTATGGTATTGCCTAGGTCAACAGAGCAGTGGCGAGAAGAGCAAGAGAAAGGAAATAAGGATTTTAGCAGGTTATCCCCACAAGAACTGTCAGTGAAACTGACGGTGCTGTAAGATAAGACAGAAGAGGAACAAACCAAGGGAGAAGAGACTAGGTTTGTGAGTTGTTAGCACAAAGATAATAGTTGTCATTTTGTGAATGCACAAGATCACTTCAGGGACATGGTGCAGAAGGTAAAGTGAATAAGACTGAGGGTACAGCCCCATATGAGGTCCCAGAGTGGAACTGATGGGCAATAGAATTCATCAAAAGAGATCAGAAAAAATATAACAGAAGTAAAAAAGTCCAACAAAGTGCATAGAATTTTGATATTTTGGCCAGAATTCCCTTGGAGCAGAGAATGCTGGCTAAATCACTCAAATACTGATAGTCCTCCAGCGCCTTCCCACAATTCCACCCCATGTGAAGAAGGACAGACAAGTTTTCTGACAATTCACTAGAAGAGAACTAGAGTGTCTCCACTTAATGCCGCACAAAAGCCCATAGGATATTGCCCCAGATGCCCTAGCGACACCCACAAAAGAGCGCCACTGCTGTGAGAATGCAGCAATTTGGGTGGGGCATTGCTGTGTTTCTGTTCACATCTGGGTTATGCTTATTGGATATTCAGAGTAGGGTACCAATCAGCCAGGTTAATGCTGCAGGAGAAACATACCCATTCACAAGTGAGTATGGTGCCAGTGTGGACACAGCAACATGAGTGTTATTATTTTGCCTTGCGGTTGAGGTGTAACTCAACTGTAGGCAATGTCAAGTTAACTCTGCAGTGATGCCATATTGTTATCACTCCAAATCAGCACTCCAACCGACTGATCTAGATATCAAACCAAACCCATCCTGGATTCCTGCTGCTGTGTCCGTACAGGTGACTTGCACACGAGGAAACTATGCAACACAAGAGCGCTCCCAGACTAAGCGATTTGTACTTCGAGGCAATTGGTTGTGCGTCTCTAACTCTTCCAGTATAGTTAAGTGTTTCATGGTTAGAAAAGCCCTCAAAGCAGGAAGCAGTGACAACATTCTCCTCTCTCTGCTCCATTCGAACTTCTGATCCAGAGAAATCTGTCAGCTACGAGGGCCAGACAGCAGATACCTTAGCATGTCCAACAGCTTATCCAGCAGAGGGTATTGTATGCAAATGACTTGTCAGCACGCTGCAAGACCAGAAGACAAAACAAGGGGAAATGTTGGATTTCGATAGTGATTTGCCACATAATACAGCGGGTGTTTTGTCCTTCCTTCTTTAAATCTACTCATGTTTCTAATATAGGGAGTGGCAACCCTTGGCACACGTGCCCACAGTGGCATGCAAGCTGATTTTAGTTGGCCTGCAGCAGGAGCTCAGCCCTGCCCCTTCTCTCCCCTCATGCAATACAGGAGGGGGGTGGAGCCTCTGCTTCAAAGGCTCCACGGCAACATGGGGCTGGGGCTGGGGCTGGGGCCGGAGCTCCCTGGAGCCCCCACCCTGGCACAGGGCTGAGGTCAGAGCCCCCCTGGAGCCCTTGCTGCAGCGCAAGGCGGGGGCCGGAAGTCCCCTAGGGTCCCCACCGTGGCAGCATGGGGCTGTGGCTGGAGCCCCCCTGGAGTTCCCTCCATGGCAGCAGCCCTGCCATAGAGTGGGGCTGAGACCAGAACCCTACCCTAGTGGCACCCTGCCCAGGGCCGGCAGCAGCTCTGCACTCCTGGCAACAGGGGCTCACCATCCAGGGCCACTGGTGGCTCTGCTCCCAGACTGTGGGGCTGCCTGCCAGACTGGTTGAGACCAAAGCTGTTGCCAGACCAGAGGATCTGGAATAAGAGACATTCAACCTGTATAAAAATCCCAGACATTTTTTGAAATTTAAAAAACCCACCTGGATGAAGATTTAAAGACTGAAGCAGTAAAACTCAGCATCTGTGTTTATTAATGAAGCTGTTGTTAGTAGGACGATAAGTGACTTTAAAAAAGTATCACTGGCACTCAGACCGTACATAGAGGTCAAAAGGTCAAGTTTTGGTAACTCCAAGTTGGAAAAGTTGCTGACCCCTGCTTTAATATATCAGAAGTTTGGCAAGAGGAAACGCCATTGCTAGTTAAAATATATTAGATAGTGTCTGGATACCCCAAAAAACCCAGAACATATATATTAACTCAAAATAATAAACTGAACAATTCCCTTTTGGCTCAATCAACACCTTTACTCAATATCATTGAGTTCAGAAATGATCAAGCTACATCCTCACGAGAAATTTACAATGCTCTAATGAACTAATGAGTACTCTCACGATCCAAATCGAGTGAATTACTAAAAAAAAAAATATCCTAGGAGTTTTAATAGCCAGAAAAGCTCCATAATTCCTCTGCTAGAAAAGATATACCGTTCATCCACCCTTGGGAAAAGCTTGTTTGTTTCAAGAGAGTTGAGGAGCTATGACAGTGCATCCAGCCATGTGTGACTGCAATTTCTACTCCTACTAGGTTCTATTAATGACAGGTGACTCCATCACCCTTTTTCTTCCCCTTCTTCTTTGCTCCCCCATTCCCACTATATATACCCTGTATAAAATTGTCAGTCTTTAAGGTCTACAGGACTACCTTTTTTCACCCGTACTCCATGGCCAACAAGACAGCTGTGGCAAACCAGCACTTTGCCTTCTCCTCACAGCCTTTAATTGGTGTACTGCTGGTTCCCAGCACCCTATAGATTCATCAGCTGCAATTAGGTGCTACCCCATCCCTTCTAGAGCACGTCAGATCTCTCATTCCAGAAACGGACAAACAAGCCAGAGATCCTTCAGGAAGGAATAAGATAAATACATACAAGCAGAAAGAGCTAAATGTGGATGGCAAAGAGAAGTCTAAAAAGAATCTTGAATGGCTAATGTGGAAAACAGAACAAGCACAGACTAGGAAATCAGGTTCAAGGAGAATACGGTGCACTTAGACCTGGTCTAAACTAGGGATCAAAGTCGATCCCAGATATGTAATTCTAGCCATGCCATTAGCATAGCTAGAATTGACCTATCAGGATCAACATTGTTCCTGGTATAGATTGGGGATGTTTGGGCTTGTGCCGATGTCCTTTACTCCATGCATCAGTGTGGAGTACCAGGGTCAATGGTTGAGCCCAGAGAGATTGATTTTGCCACATCTTCACACATGCAGCACAATCAATCCCTGGAAGACCAGTTGCAGTGCATTGACCCCTCCACCCCCCACCGTAAGTATAGACATACTTACACTTAATTTTCTTGGGAACGTTCTACCCAAATGCTTTCAGATAAACATACAGGACAATCCTCTGAGCACTGAGTGCCACTACAGAATTCCAGCTAAGGGCAGTTCCGACAAAGATTCAGAGAACACTTTTGGCCTTCAGATTGTTTCAAAGATACTTAAATTATATTCAGAGCAACATAAGCTAGAAAAAAAGTTTATTTTCGACAACAAATAACATTTTCTTATTGCCTAGGGTTGGTCCAGCCACCCACACCTGAGAAAGAGAAATGTCTGCAATTACAAAGCAATGTATTGGAGGGTGAAAATGTAGTTGTGTTATTTCTCAGTACACTCCCAGTGATCCACAGCAGTAAATCTTAGTCATCTGGGGACAAAACATTAATGATTAAGTTACCAGTTCAAATAAAAACCAGGAAGTTGAGCTAAGATTTGGATTTATATTAGGTTTGTATTTGATGAGCTTGTATAGTCTTACCTGTTTTTCTCTGGGGGGAAATAAGCCAAAAGAACACACTTAGGCTGTGTCTACACATATACATATTCAGCGCCTCATTAGAATGCGGGCAGCCACGGCACTTTGAAATTGATGCGGTTCGCCACCGCGCGGGTCATCTAGATGGGGCTCCTTTTCGAAAAGACCCCAGCAACTTCGAAATCCCTAACAGCAGATAGGAATAAGGGGATTTTGAAGTTGCTGGGGTCCTTTTGAAAAGGAGCCCTGTCTGGACGAACCATGCGGCGGTGAGCCGCATTAATTTCGAAGTGCCATGTCTGCCGGCATTCTAATGAGGCGCTGAATATGTATTTCAGCGCTTCATTAGTAATTTTTGGGCTAGTGTAGATGTAGCCTGAATGAATAGATTCATCTCTGTTTTTCCCATGATGCAGAACTGTTTATACCAAAGGGAAATGAGGATTTGTTCAGATAACAGTACAGATCTAATGCAATCCCTTGCACAACAAGAATGATCAGGTGACTCTGTCCGATTACTATTCTTCTTTCTGTATACGATTATTCATGAGATATACAATTATCCAGTTGAGGATAAAAGGTAATATGAGGGTTGTGTCAGTTCTAATGATGAGAATTGATAATGTTAGTCTATGAATTCTGTGGGCATTCAGTTTACTTAACATTTATCACCAAAACACTCACTGATTATGAAGACTAGACTGGGTGTTTTAATCAGAAGAGATACTTTGTTTTCTTTTTTATGTAAGTATTGCATTCAATAAGACTGACCTTTTCAGGTTTCTCAGCATCCACCTTCTCACTTCCTTCACCAACAGATGATATTCAAATTATTTCTTTGGCTGCATGTTTTATTGAGTGGCTACTTAATTTAATAAACTCTTGTTTAGGCTATGTTTTCCTGGCTGCCAAATTTTTACGACAGTGTTGTCAAATGCAGTAAACTCTATCATATCTGGCAGCTCTGGGACTGGACATTCAAATATTCTGGATAATAGAGAGGTATACCTAGCAATGCATAGCACTAAAGAAAAATAAGATACTAAAAACAAACAAAAATGAAAGCAGAGTTGTAAGCAGATCCCCCTGATAGCAAGGTACCTAGTGGCTAGGCCCCTTGTAGAACCTAGAGGCCTGGGGTATAGGTCTGTAGCCCACCTCTAAGGGCTGTGGTCTTTATTTGGGGCGTGGCCCTGAGAGTCTAGCTTCCACTCTGCAGGGGTTGATTCTCTGGGGCTCCTCTCCCTTTCTCCCTGGGGAAGGGTGCAGAGGCTTCTTCCTCCAATGGCCGACATGGTGGCAGCTCTGACTCCATCCTTGCACACCTCTGAGGCCAGTTCCTGCCTCTTGACTGGTCAGCCACAAACTGGGCTGGCTTCTCCTCTTTTATACCCTCTCCAAGCCTGACACCAGCTTCAGGTGAACCGGGGTGAGGCTAATTGGGCAAACAGGCTCTGTTTAACCCCTGCCTTGCCCAGCCTTCCTCCTACTCCCTTACAGATCACCCCACTAAAGACCCCCATAGGGGTCTGCCCCTTCCCCAGTTGTGTTCCTTCTCTGGAGAAAAAGTCAGCATTTGCATGATCCTTCCCTACACAATGCTGGATATGGAAGGAGAAGCATTGGAGGGAGAGGTACCACCTCAAGATCCTGGGGTTTGTCTCCTTCATCACTTGTAGCCAGCGAAGAGGGGTTTGGTTGGTGAAGAAGGTAAAGTTTCTGCCTAGGAGGTAATATCAGGGTGAGTCCATGGCCCATTTCACTGCTAGAGTGTTTCCTTCTCTATTACCGAGTAGGCCTTCTATCTTGGAAAGAGCTTCCTGCTGATATAAAGAATTGGGTGTTCTCTGCCCCCGACAACTTGGGAGAGCACAGGTCTCACTCCAATGTCTGTGGCATCCGTCTGTCACAAGAACTCCTTTGAGAAGTTGGGCTGTACAGAACTGATTCTTGGCAGAGCCGGGCCTTTAAGGCTTGGAAAGTTTCCTCACAAGCTGGGGTCCACTGATACGGCTTGGACTGTCTCTCTTGAGGAGGCTCGTGAGTGAGGCAGAGATGGAGAAGCCCAGGATGAAGCAGCGATAGTACCGTGCTAACCCCAGAAACAGGCACAGTGTCTTTTTGAGGATGGAGGGGCATACCGCTGGAGGGCTTGGACCTTCCCCACTAGGGACCATACAGTGCCCTTCCCTGAGGTGTAGCCAAGGTAGGTGGTCTCATCCCTTCTGAGGCAGCATTTTGTGGGGTTTGCTGTCAGCCCTGCTTCCTTGAGGGACCGCAATACAGTGGCCACATGTTGTAAGTGCGTTTACCAAATGCAGCTATAAATTACTATGTCAGCCAAATACACCATAGAATCCAGTCCATTAGGCACTGGAATGTGGCTGGAGCACCATGCAGCCCAAAGAGCATGGCCTGGCATTGAAAGAGTCCAAAGGCAGAGAGAAAGCCGTCTTCTCCGTGGACTCAGGCGTGAGGGGGCTTTGCCAATAGCCCTTTGTTAAGTCGAGGGTGGTAATGTACTCTGCCCCCACAAGCCGGTCAAGCAGATCATCCATCCAGGGCATTGGGTAGGCATTGAATTTAGAGACTGAATTCACTTTCCAGAAGTCGACACAAAACAGGGTGCTCCCATCCAGCTCAGGGACTAGGACTATCGGGTTTTTCCATTCACTGACGGTATCCTCGATTACCCCCAGTACTAGCATTGATTGAGTTCTTGCTTGCCTAGCTCTATTAACTTCTGGGGAAGAGGCGAGAGGATTTCCCAGACCTTAACACCCAGTTCAGTCTGGATACAATAAACAGCCAGGTGAGTTTGACTGAGTTTCACAGAAAGACTGAGGAGAAGTTGGTGACTAACTTTTGGGCCTGGAGCCTCTATTCCGGGGTCAGGTTGGACCCAATCTGGACCTCCCCTGGGTTTTCTGCCTCCTCTGCCTGGGGCCCCAGTTCCGGGTCTGGTGGGTAGAGGGTGATTAGCAACCCTCCCTGCATCCTCCAAGGTTTTAGGAGATTTACATGGTAAATCTGTCGCCCCTTGTGCTTACCCACCTGGTCCACCTCATAGTTCACTGGGCCCACTCACAAAATGACCTCATAAGGCCCCTGGCAGTGGGCAAGGAGTTTGGAGTCTGTACTAGGTAGTAGCAGTAGCACTCAGTCCCCTGGCTGAAACTCACAGAGTCTTGCTCATTTGTTATATGTCGCCTCCTGGGCCTGCTGTGCTTGGAGGAGGTTCTCCTGGGCAAACATACATAGGACTTCAAGCCTCTCTCATAAGTTAATAACAAACTGCACCACATTACTACTTTGGGATGGCTGTTCCTCCCACATCTCCCTTATTAGCTGTGTCTACACGTGCACGCTACTTCGAAGTAGCGGCACTAACTTCGAAATAGTGCCCGTCGCGGCTACACACGTCGGGCGCTATTTCGAAGTTAACTTCGACGTTAGGCGGCGAGACGTCGAAGTCGCTAACCCCATGAGGGGATAGGAATAGCGCCCTACTTCGACGTTCAACGTCGAAGTAGGGACAGTGTAGACGATCCGCGTCCCGCAACGTCGAAATTGGCGGGTCCTCCATGGCGGCCATCAGCTGGGGGGTTGAGAGACGCTCTCTCCAGCCCCTCAGCTCACTGGTGGCCGCGTGGAGCAGCCCCTTAAAGGTCCCCTCCCCCTCCCTGCCTCTGCAGAAAGCTGAGGCAACGTGCAGGCTGCAGCCTGCACACGCAGGCAGCTTGCAGCACCCTCAGCCACCCACCCAGCGGCGATGGCTAGCCGGAAGCCCCCCCAGCGCCCCCAGGGGACCCCCCCCAAGGGCAGCCAGCCCAGCCAGAGGGCCAGCCAGGCTGGGAAGCGGCAGCGGGGCCCCTCCTGGACAGAGGCCGAGCTGCGGGACCTGCTGGGGCTCTGGAGCGAGGAGGAGGTGCTCCAGGTAATGGGGAGCAAGAGGCGGAACGCGGATGCGTTCGCTCAGCTGGCCGATGGCCTGGCTGCCCGGGGTCACCCTGCCTGCACTCCTGATCACGTCAGGAGTAAGGTGAAGGAGCTGCGGCAGGGTTATGCCCGGGCCCGGGATGCGGCCAGCCGATCTGGGGCCACCCCCGTCACTTGCCCCTTTTACAGGGAGCTCAGGGACATCCTGGGCTCCCGGCACACCTCCTCCCCTCCGGCCACCCTTGACACCTCGGCTGACGAGCCCGAGCAGGCCCTGCAGCCGGAGTCCACCCCGGAGGCAAGCCCCTCACCCCGGGGGCCCCCCCCGGAGGCCATCCCCGGGACATCGCGGCAGGAGGAGGAGGAGGTGGAGGAGGGGGGCTCCTCCTCCACAGAATCCAGCCTGCAGATCCTCCTTCTGCCATCCTGGAGCAACAGAAGGGCCTCCGACCCCCGGGGATCTCCGGACCATGGGAGCGGACCCACAGGTAGGTACTCCTCTCTGGTGGACACCCCTGGGCTTGAGGGGCGGGGGTAACAGAGATGTGTCCAGGGCCCCCCACATGCTCACATGGCCATGGCCCCAAGGACACCAGGGCCATGGCCCTCACAGCACTGCAGCCATCAGCCCCTGCCCCCCCCCACCCCGCATGACAGTGCCATGCCCCATCCCCGGGCCAGGGGAGAGCGGAACCTCGAGGGGCCCCCGGGCGGAGTGGGTGGGACACCCCGCAGCAGCAGCATGTGATGGAGTCGGGGGAGTGCCAAAGGGAGACTCAGGCTACATATGAGCCACAAGAGCTGAAGAGCTCCCAGGGCCAAAGGAGGATCCTGGCGCTACAGCTGGCAGGTGACACCTCTGCCCTGAACAAACAGGAGGGAGGAGCCGAGCTGGCTTGGAATTGGGGGGCGAGGGCGGGGGCCACAGGTAGAGGCTAGGGGAAGGGAGAGCTGGTAGGCAGCCAGCCTGAGGAGGGGGAAAGCTGCATCCCAGAGGGGCCCCCCTTGGGGTCTTCTCCCCACGACGGGTTGGAAGGACTGTCTCTTCCGACAGCTGGTGCTGTCACTCCTGGCAGAAAGTGGCCATCTGTGGCCTAAGAAACCTCTCCTGCTCTCAGACCCTGCGGGGTGAAGTGAGAGTCGCTCCCACCAGGGGACGGGGTGCAGGGCAGGGGGACCCCTGAACCCCATCCATCACAGCAGCATCTCCCGGGGACGGGGATGGGGAACCTGCAGCACAGGGCGGGGGGGACAAAGGCCACGGCTCGGGGCCCACACTAACGCCTGTCTCTATTCTTCTTTCCCCACTCCTCTCCTGTGTCCTGCACCTGCACCTGCACCATCAGAAGGACCGGAAGAGAGCGCCGGCGCGGCCTCAGTTGTCCCGGAGAGCCCTCCGGGACCATCGCTCCAGGGCAGCCCCTCGGCCGAGGAACGACCGGCCCCGCGGAGGGCTATACAGCGGACCCCGCGCCTACTACTGCCGACGGCGACGGACCCCCAGCTGCTGGCCATCCTCCGCCAGCAGCTGGAGGTCTCGGAGCAGCACCTCCAGCTGCAGGAGCGGGCGCTGGCCTGGCGCCAGGAGGCATGGGGGGCCTATATGCACACATTTAACCGCCTGGTGGACTACCTGGCCCCCCATGCCGCGCCAGCCGACCCATCGCCCGCCCTGCCCGCTCCTGCAGCCCCACCACCAGATGCTCCGCCCGTCGCCGGCCCATCCGCCGTCGCCCCACCCACCCGCGAGGGCCAGAGCGCCGAGGGACCCCTGGAGCCACCTGAGACTCGCCGGCCCCCATACCTTCTGGTCCAGCCCGCTCCCACCCAGCCGCGGACCAGGCTGCGAGCGCGGCGGGGCTCCCGGCCGGGCACGCGCAGTGCCGGGCTATAGGGGCGAGGGGCCCGGGACGTGGCCCCCGCCTTGTATATAGTTGGACCCTGTTTTGTTGGTCCCCCAGTTTGCCCCGTCCCCCCCATGTAAATAGTTCTCCCCTTTCTCCTCCCTGGTTTTCTTTTTATTATGTATGGCACACAGTTGTTTCTTTGGATTGTTTTATTTTTGTACATATTGCTTTGGTTGAACGTTTGTACCTAGTTTTCTGTTTATGGTTCACATATTTATTTACACCCAAAAAAAAAGGTTCGGCCAGAAAAAAAAAAATTTACGTTCAGCCACAAGTTCGTGCTGTCATTTGTCCAGGACAAGTGGGAGTGGGGGGGCGGTGGGGTGCTCCATGGTGTGGGCGTTGGGGCAGGAGTGTGGGGGAGGAAGGGGCGGGCAGTAGGGGGCCTGGGCATAGTTCACCCCGCGGCCTGTTGGTCGAAGTGGGCCCGCAGGGCCTCCCAGACCGGGGTCCCCTCGGGGTCCACCTGCCGACTGGGGGCAGCAGGTGGCTGGACGTGTGCCCTGCCAGCCTCCGCAGCCCAGCCCTGCAGAAAGGTCTCCCCCTTGCTCTCCACGAGGTTGTGCAGGGCGCAGCAGGCACCCACAATCTGGGGGATGTTGTTGGGGCCCGCATCCAGGTGGGTCAGGAGACATCTCCAGCATCCCTTCAGGCGGCCAAATGAGCGCTCCACCACCTGGCGCGCACGGTTCAGGCGCTCGTTGAAGCGCTCCTGGCTAGCGGAGAGATGGCCCGTGTAGGGGTGCATGAGCCACGGCCGGAGGGGGTAGGCCGCATCTGCGATGACGCAGAAGGGCATGGTGGTGTCCCCCAGAGAGATCTCCCGCTGGGGGATGTAGGTCCCCGCCTCCAGCCGGCGGCACAGGCCCGAGTTCCGGAAAACCCGGGCGTCGTGGGTGCTGCCAGGCCAGCCCACGTAAATGTCCTGGAAATGTCCCCGGCTGTCCACCAAGGCCTGCAGGACGACAGAATGGTAGCCCTTGCGATTGAGGTATCGTCCGCCACTGTGATGCGGGGCGCGGATGGGGATGTGAGTCCCATCCAGAGCCCCGAAGCAGTTGGGGAAGCCCAGGGTGGCAAAGGCGGTGACGGTGGCATCTGGGTCCCCCAGCCTCACGAGCCTGTGCAGGAGCATGGCGTTGATGGCACGCACAACCTGCAGAGAAAGCACATGGGACAGCCCCAGTGAGGGGTGAGCAGGGTGTGCGTGGCCCTGCCCTGCCCTGGCCTGCCCTGCTCTGGCCCCCCTGCTCTGGCCCCCCTGCCCTCCCCTGGCCTGCCCTGCTGTGGCCCCCCTGCTCTGGCCCCCCTGCCCTGCCCTGGCCTGCCCTGCTCTGGCCCCCCTGCCCTGCTCTGGCCCTGCCCCGCCCTGCCCTGCTCTGGCCCCCCTGCCCTGCTCTGGCCCCCCTGCCCTGCCCTGGCCTCCCCCTGTGGGTTCTCTTACCTCCATGAAGACAGCCCCGACGGTGGCCTTTCCGACACCAAACTGCTGCCCCACGGATCGGTAGCCATCCGGAGTGGCCAGCTTCCAGACAGCGATGCCGACCCATTTCTGCACCGTGAGGGCACGCCGCATGGCGGTGTCCTGGTGCCTGAGTGCGGGGGTGAGCCACTGGCACAGCTCCAGGAATGTCTGCCGGCTCATCATGAAGTTCCTGAGCCAGTGGTCATCGTCCCACTCCCCAAGCACCAGCCGCTCCCACCAGTCGGTGCTGGTGGGGTAGCTCCACAGCCGCCGGCGTGTGAGGCGGGGGGTGGAGCGGGGTGCTGCAGGGGTAGGGGTTGAGCCCTGCTGCCCTGGGGGCATCTCCTCCCCTGGGGCAAGGAGGTGCTCAGCTGCCTCCCACATGGCATGGGTCAGGGCAAGCCCTGCTCCTGCCGGGAGGGCTGGGTGGACCTCTAGCTGCTGCTGCTGCTGCTGCTGCTGCTGCTGCTGGGGGTCCATAACTGCGGCGCCCGGGGTCTGTGTGCCTATGGCTCCTCAGACCGCGTGCTGTGCAGGCTGAGTGTGTGTGGGAGGGGCCCTTTAAGGGAGCGGCTAGCTGTTGCCCCGGAAGCGCTAGTCCACCCGTTGACCCTGTCTGCAGCTGTGCCTGGCATCCCTATTTCGATGTGTGCTACTTGGCCGTGTAGACGTTCCCTCGCTGCGCCTATTTCGATGTTGGGCTGAGCAACGTCGAAGTTGAACATCGACGTTGCCGGCCCTGGAGGACGTGTAGACGCTATTCATCGAAATAGGCTATTTCGATGTCGCAACATCGAAATAGGCTACTTCGATGTAGGCTTCACGTGTAGACGTAGCCATTAAGTCCAAAATCCCCCGTAGCAGCTTCCCATACAGGAGTTCAAAAGGTGAAAATCCTGTGGAGGCCTGGGGCACTTCCTGGACTGAGAACATGAGGGCCGGGAGCAGCTGCTCCCAGTGGTGTACATCTGTTAGCACAAACTTGAGGAGCATTGCCTTCAAACTCTGATTGACGCGCTCTACTAGTCCATCGGTTTGGGAGTGGTAGAGGGACATATGGTGTGCCTTGATTTTTAACAACCAGCAGAGTTGTTGCACCGTGTGGGACATAAAGTTTGTTCCCTGATCCATTAGGATCTTCTGAGGGACCCCAACCCAAGTGAAGATATTAATGAGCTTGCTTGCCACCCTCTTGGCACTCATGGAGCATAGCGACATAGCTTCCGGGTACCAGGTTTCACAGTCAACGACAACAAGGGTGAACCAGTACCCCACTGTGCTCTTCTCCAGGGGGCCAACTATATTGATGCCAATCTGCTCAAAGGGTATGCTCATGAGCAGGACGGGAAATAGCGGGGCTTTCTCAATGGACCAGGATGCTGTGAGCTGGCACTCTGGGCAAGAGGCACAGAAGTCTGCAACCTGCCTGTGGACCCCAGGCCAAAAGAAGTGGGCCAGGATACTGGCCAGGATCTTGTCTCTTCCTAGGTATCCGGCCAAGGGGATGGCATGGGCAAGCTGCATGACCTCCCTCCAGTACGGCTGGGGAACTAGGAGCTGATGGTGCACTCTTCTGTCTGAGGGTCCTTTTCTACATGGTATAGTCAGTCTCCGTGGATTTCAAAATGGGGGAGCTGTCTCACCTGATGGGGTCCAGCAGTCTCCCCATTCACTACCACTACTTGAGCATATGCTCGGCTCAGCGTCTCATCCACCTCCTGCTCCCCCACAAAGTCTGAGGGGCGCATTAGGATGGCAGATTCAGGCGTTGGGGGACAGCTCTATCTCAGGTTGACTGGGGCGTGGGTCCATCTGGGCCAGTGCTGGCCCTTGGGAAGTCTCTTCCCCTGGAGCTGCCACTTTCCCTACCCCAGCAAGAGCTGTGGTTTCCTCCTGTGCAGTTCTCAATGGCTGGGGTTGCCTTTCCCCAGCTGACAGCTTCCCAAGTCCTGCTAGCAGTTCTCCAAAATATCTCCAGTCTCTACACAGTATCACTGGATGGGCTAGGGTTGGGGCCAGGCCGACCATCAATGGTTCCTCACTCTTTCCCATTCATAGGGTTATCCCAATGCGGGGGTAGGCCTTCATGTCTCATGGACGCACTGAAGCCTGAGGGTGCACTGAGGGGACCCTGGGTCAGGCATGAGCATTTGCCAAACCAGGGTCTGGGTATATCTTGAGTCAATCAGCCCAATTGCCTCTGTCCCATTGATGCACATGGGGATGGTCAACTTGGCGGGGTCCTGGGGGTGCGCCCATGTCTGTGGGGTCCAGAGCTTTCCAAAGTTGCATTCCATGTATGGGCAGTCACGGGACCAGTGCCCAAAGCCCCCACATGTAAAGCAGGTGTCCTGTGCTGGGGTGGACTTTGGGAGGGTCTCCTTGAGATGCCTGGTGGGTATGGGTGTGGAGCAGGTTCTCCAGGCTGGGGCACAAGTGGGGGCTCTGGTGCCTTGTCTGAGGTGCAGCTGGTTTCCCAACAGAGGAGTTGGTAGGCTAGTCCGAGGCTCAGGGGTGGGAGCCCAGGGTTAGACCGGAAGCCCCAAGTCTTTTGGGGCTGAAGGAGGGGCGGCAGGTACCGTGGTCTCCCCTCCCCGGCCATGTGACCCCCAGCTCACCTTAGCCACTTAAGCTGGGGTGCCCCTGGCTGCCCTGGGATCTAGACAGGGAGTCACCCCAGGGGACTTGGCCACTAGATTGTTCTCCATCAACTGGATGGCTGTAGTTATGTTTTCCAGGTGGTTCGGCATCACCCACTCCCTTCCCTCAGAGTGCAGAATCTGGGTGAACTGTTCAACCAGGATGTGTTTGGCTGCCTGGACCCCAGCCTTTGTTTCGGGCTTCAGGCACCTCCAGCAGACATCCCACAGCTTCTGGGTGATGAGGCGGGGTGAGGCTCTGGGGGGTGGGGGGGTGGTATGCTTCCCCCGGAAGGGTTGGCAGAAAGTCTCTTCTGAGATGTCCAGGGCATCCAGGATCACAGCCTTGACCTGGGCATAGTCCTGAGCGGCCACAGTGTCCAGAGCCCAGCACACAGTCTGAGCAACCCCTGACAAGTAGAGTGCCAAGATGGCAGCCCACTCCCCTCGGGCCCACTGGGCTATGGTGACCACCAGCTCAAACGTCTCCAGGAATGCCTCTGGATCATCTCCTGGGTCCATCTTTATGAGCTTGATTGGTGCTGGTGGCTCCTCCGGGTCTTTGGGTCGTAGCAGGGAAGTCACCTGCTGCATCAGCTGTTGCTGGTGGGTTGCTAATTCCCCAATTAGCTGTTGTTGCTGCTGGGCCATCTGTTGGAGCAGCTGCTGCCATTCTTGCAGCTGCTGCTGGTGCTGGCTGGCATGTTGTTCCACCACCCACTTCAGCAAGGGCTCCATTGCGCTTCAGGGGTTCGCACTCGCTGGGTCTATAGCTGTCACAGTAGGATGGTCCTTCAGCAGGGCCAGGGGTCTATGCCCACAATCTCCACCACATGTAAGTGGTTCCCCCTGATGGCAGGGTATCTAGTGACTAGGCCCTTTGCGGAGCCTAGAGGCCTGGGGTATAGGTCTGCAGCCCTCCCATAAGGGCTGTGGTCTTAGTTTGGGGCATGGCCCCAAGAATCTAGCTTCCCCTCTTCAGGGGGTTGTTTCTCTGGGGTTCCTCCCACTGCCTCACTGGGGAAGGGTTCAGAGGCTCCTTTCTCAGATGGCCAGCATGGTGGCAGCTCTGACTCCAGCCCTGCATGCACCAGAGCCAGTTCCTGCCTCTGGGTTGGTCAGCCCTGAACTGGACTGGTTTTTCCTCTTTTATACCCCCTCCAAGCCTGACACCAGCTGCAGGTGAACCAGGATGGGGCTAATTGGGCAAAGAGGCTCTGTTTAACCCCTGACTTGCCCAGCCTTCCTCTTACTCCCTTACAAGAGTACTTTATTTACCAACAACAGTAGTATTGTAACTGTAAACTTATACTGTATTTGCTGTATTTATTTGTATTTACTTGCACTATGCTGTACTTATGGAAAATGTAACTAACATTTATTTATAGTTAAAATGCTGCTTATTTGAGAGTTCCGGATGATAAATCAGCACCTTCCATATGGATATTTTTTCTTCCCTCTTCCTCCCATACATTTTTGTATACATATTTTTATTCACGAAAAGAAGAAAGCTATTTCTGGGGTCATACTAATCAGTACTAAAATCATGGAGTTATTTCAGAAAAGTCACTGAAATAAAATTGGAACCTTTATGTAACTATCAAAATTGCTTTTAAAACATTGTGCCTCTCTAAAACTTATTTGAGGGACTGCATAATACTAGTCTGCATTACTCAAAAATTAATGAACAGCAGAGTTTACATATAGCTGAGGTTAGAATAAAGAAAGTATTTATGGCTGTGATAAAGTATAAAATCTTCAGCATGCTTAGAGTCTTTCCTATTAAATGGACACAAATGTTTATTTCTTGCTTTTTCTGATAATTTGAGCATTCTGGATTGATAACGATGTGATACCATTCTTCCCAATAAGTCCAAAGGTCCCTTACAAATACACCACTCTGGTGGGCATATATGGGAACTGCTAATACTGCACAACGCTACACACTATGTAACTATTTAGGGGCAGCTGTAGCAAGTTGAGCTTCTGCAGGGGACGAGAAGTGGGCACTGAATGTGACATGGAAGAATGTTCCAGATGCCAGATGAATTTACCACTTCCAATCTCACAAAGAAAGCTATTGGATCTTCAGAGACACTGTTTTTCATCTCCAAGTCAATGATGCCTTCATTGGCAAAATGTCTCTTAATACTGTGCTTAGACATCAGGGCAATATTAACTGGGAAAGGAGACTGCCTCCTGAATCACCATTGCTTCAGGTCCCTGACCCAAATATCAACCCAGTCTAACCAGCTTTGGTTTGCGAGAGCAGCTGGGGCATAGAACATAGTGGGATTGCTGTTGACGTCCTAGAAGGTTTTTAAGAAATGTGCTACAGCTTGACCCTCTCTAATCTGGCGCTCTCTTGTCTGGCAATGTGTGTGGTCCGGCATTACTTTAGTCAGACAGACGTCCACTTATCATGGTTGTGGCCAAGTTTCCTGTGGTCCCATAAAGTGCTGTTATTTAGCACTAATTTATCCCTACATGTTTTCTAAGAGCCAGATAAACAGTGTGAGTATTGGTAATACTGCTAGACAATATTGACCTCCTGTGGCTCAGCAAATTGTTTCATTCTGCATCAGTCAGGTCCTGAAGGTGCTGGACTAGAGAGGTTCAACCTGTAAACACGACTTCCATTGAATATCAGTGTTAAAGCCACTTAACACATGGCTAAACTTTGCTAAGTTTAAAACAAAAAGGACACCATTGATAATTTTTAATAAAAAAGGCACAAAATGAAATTAAGATGATTTAGTCCCTAGTTTTACTTTATCTATCTGTATAAATTTCTGAAAAATCTGGGTAGCTATCTAAAAATTTCAGCACAGTCTAAAATGTTCCTGGTCATATGTAATCTCCCCCACTGTTGTGAGAAAGACATTTTGAAATATTAATTAAAATACTCAGTTTGTAGGCTTGTGGGATTATGGTTGTAGTACATCTGTGTTTCAAAAAAACCCAATTATTACTGTGGTTAGGTTCTTTTAATGCTCTTATGTAACAAAATCAGGGAGAATAGGGAAATCCATAAATGTGCACTGAATTATTGCTTATTGAATGAACACATACCCCCACAGATACTGCCATCCATATCTTCACACTGCCGATCATCACATTCACAAGTTTTACCATGAACTCTGTTATCTCCCGGAGGGAAACAAGTGCACTGACCACATTCACATTTCCCTGTAAGAAAAACAAAACAAAACAAAACAAAACAATACAAAACATTATTAGGGTCACAGAATCATCAAGACTTACTGGCTTAAGACCAGGAAAAAATGATCTGCTGCCACATCGACATCAAACACATGCCAGTCTGTCTTAGTTGAAGTCTAGACACTTGTAAAAAATAATTAAAAAAAAAGATTGAAAACAAAATAATGTCATGTTGCTGGAGGGAATGGCAATAATCTTATTTACTGTTTTATTATTGTCAGTATTAATGTGGATTTCAGCAACTTATAGCCCCTGCCTTTCCATAGCTGAACTATGGTACATGTTTCCTTATATAATTAACTCTCCAAACTGACTCAAAAATGTGGTATGAACACCAGATGTGGGTGCAATTAAAACAAAATAAGCGAAATAATAATTTACAGAATGGCCCAGGAAAGATTTTTATTATGATTTTTACTAGAAGCATAACTGTCATGACACTTTGGCTGCACCTACACTACAGTCCCCTTTCAAAAGGGGAATACAAATGAAGCAAATCAAAAATGCAAATGAAGCGCTGATTTACAAATCTCATACTTCATTTGCATCATCTCGTGCAATCTTGCTTCTGAAAGAGACTGCTTTCAAAAGAAATACAGAAGTGTAGGTGGGGTTCTTTCTAAGTCCCACCTCCCCTCTTTTCAAAAGCACACTTATTCCTAATTTTTTTCAGGAAGAAGGTTCTTTCGAAAACGGGGTGTTTGTTCAAAAGAACCCCATCTACACCACTGTTTTTGTTTTGAATGAAGTTTCTGTGGAAATGAGCTCATGCGAGATGATGCAAATGAAGCATGAGATTTATAATCAGCACTTCATTTGCATTTTTGATTTGCCTCATTTGTATTCCCCTTTTGAAAGGCTAAATGTACATAAATCGATGGGCCCGGACCTAATTCATCCTAGGGTTCTGAGGGAGTTGGCGTATGTTGTTGACGAGCCCTTGGCCGTTATCTTTGAAAAGTCATGGAGATCGGGAGAGATCCCGGATGATTGGAAAAAGGCAAATGTAGTGCCCATCTTTAAAAAAGGGAAGAAAGATGATCCAGGGAACTATAGGCCAGTCAGTCTTACATCAGTCCCTGGAAAAATCATGGAGGGGCTCCTCAAAGAAGTCATTTTGAGGCTCTTGGAGGAGGGGAGAGTGATCAGGAATAGTCAGCATGGATTAATGAAGGGCAAGTCATTCCTGACCAATCTGACTAGTTTCTACGATAACTGGCTCTGTGGATAGGGGAAAATCAATGGATGTAATTTATCTGGACTTTAGCAAAGCTTTTGATACGGTCTCCCACAATATTCTTGCTGGCAAGTTAAAGGAATGTGGATTGGATAAATGGACAGTAAGATGGATAGAAAGCTGGCTAGAAGGTCGGGCTCAGAGGGTAGTGATCAACGGCTCGATGTCGGGATGGCGGTCGGTTTCTAGTGGAGTGCCTCAAGGTTCGGTTCTGGGTCCTGTTCTGTTCAATGTATTTATCAATAACCTGGATGAGGGATTGGATTGCACCCTCAGCAAGTCTGTGGATGACACTAAGCTTGGAGGAGAGGTAGATACGCTGGAGGGTGGGGACAGGGTCCAGACTGACTTAGACAAATTGGAAGACTGGGCTGCAAGAAATCTGATGACATTCAATAAGGGCAAATGCTGAGTCCTGCACTTGGGCCAGAAGAATCCCAAGCATTGTTACAGGCTGGGGTCCAACTGGCTCGGTAGTAGTTTTGCAGAAAAGGGTCTGTGAGTTGTAGTGGATGAGAAGCTGGACATGAGTCAACAGTGTGCCGTTGTAGCCAAGAAAGCTAATGGCATATTAGGTTGCATCAAGAGGAGCGTTGCCAGTAGATCCAGAGAAGTGATTATTCCTCTTTATTTGGCTTTGGTGAGGCCGCATCTGGAGTACTGTGTCCATTTCTGGGCCCCCAATTATAGGAAGGATGTGGATACACTGGAGAGGGTCCAGCAGAGGGCGACCAAAATAATTAGGGGGCTGGAGCATATGACTTATGAAGAGAGGTTGAGGGAATTGGGACTGTTTAGTCTGAAGAAGAGAAGAGTGAGGGGGAACTTGATAACAGCCTCCAACTTACTGAAGGGAGGCTGCAAAAAGGCTGGAGAGAGGTTGCTCACAGTGGTCACGGATGGCAGAACACGGAACAATGGTCTCAAGTTGTGGTTGGAAAGGTCCAGCCTGAACATTAGGAAAAACTTTTTCACTAGGAGAGTGGTGAAGCATTGGAATGGTCTACCCAGGGAAGTAGTGGAGTCTCCATCCCTGCACGTGCTTAAGTCTCGCCTCGACAAAGCCCTGTCAGGGCTGATCTGATGGGTTTGGTCCTGCTTAGAGCAGGGGGCTGGACTCGATGGCTTTTTTAGGTCTCTTCCAGCTCTATTGTTCTATGATTCTATCATTCTGTGAAAGGGGACTGTAGTGTAGATGCAGCCTTTGGTACAAATGACAACAAATTAAAGATCAGATGACCTGTCCTCTTTTTTAAACAGAGGTTAGACTGTACCTGCGGATACAGGTTTGAAGGACACTGTAGGATGAAATGCAACCTCTGCATTATTCTTCCTGCCTCCCAGTCCTTTATCTACTGGGACTTCATAAAGTTGGAAGGTGTAATTGAGCCAGGCAAGTTCCAGCAGATGTTCTTTCCCAATAACCTCATAAACAATGGCTGAGACAGGGGCCTCTGAAAATACTGTACGTGACCATGCAATAAAAGATCACCATAATGGATGAGATCTCCTAATGGAGTTCATTTGGAAATCTTGACTTAACCATTTTTTTCCTCTTTCAAATAAACTCATTAAATATAATAGCAAGGGCAACCTTGATCCTGGCAGTTCCTAATTTTTGAGTGCTTGACTTTGCAACCTTAATTTTCGCGTTATGCAGTATTTTGTATGCATTTGCATTGTAGGATGTGATAAATAGATCTAAGTAGGAATAATGAGATGCAGTTGAGAATGTACAGTGAATGTCAGAAAAAGAGCTCTGACATCTGAACCAAAACTTATACTATTTTCAAAAGTGCTTTAGTCTTTTAGATTAAACCTCCTTGAAAAACCATTGTTAAAACCACCTCCAAAAGCACTTAGGCTTTATGCCTACATAGTCAGTGAAAGTGAGTATCCCAGCTCAGGTTGATAGACCTGGGCTAGCAGGCTTATGCTAGTGCTCTAGGTATAGCTTTGTAGGCAGCTCTTGGCCATTTGAGCTCAAGCTCAGCTCAGCTTCAGAGTGAGCTCCAGCTCAATCCACAGCTTCCAACCACCATTTATGCAACTCTTTTTAGCACACAAGCATAAGCCCTAGTCTAGCCCAAGTCTATCAGCCTGGAATGGGAGGCGGGCTCCAAAACCCGATGTAAACATATCAAAGGTACCTCAGGGTAGTTTTAATAAAAGCTATTTTGAATTCCGCAAGATTAAGAGTTGTATCAAATACAGTGAACTCTTTCATAACTGGCATGCACTACCAGGTATACCTCTCTATTATCATCTGGAACTCTCCGATACCCAGCATTTTAACCATAATTAAATTTTAGTTACCTTTTCCCTGAGTACAGTATAGTGAAAGTAAATACAAGAAAAATACTTAAAATACAGTATACATTTGCAGTGTACAGTACTACTGTGGTTGGTAAATAAAATAGTCTACATACATTTTTGTTTGTTTCATAATATCTAATCTTGATTTTTGTTTTGTGTTATACACTTCCAGGTATACCTCTCTATTATCTAGAATATTTGAATATCCAGCAACCTCCCAGTCCCGGGGCTGCTGGACATGAAAGAGTTTATTGTATGTGTTGCTGTGATTTTGAAATATTTTAAAGACATGTTTTAAAATAAACTTTTTATTGTGGCAACAATATTCACCCCAACATGTCTTAGACAAATTAACTCATGCAATTTTTATCTTTTTCAAATAGCCCGAGAATGTTGTGTTATATAATGACTCCTTTCTACCTTTTCAACATTAAGAACATGTGTGTAGAGCTAGCACCCTGTTGATAGAGCTTTGACTTGGCTCAAATTTTAGTTTACGTCTCAAAGAACCAGAATGATCATGGGATCTGGGGCTCTGAATGCTTTCTTCCCTTGCTGAATTGGGGTGAGCTCAAGCAAATGTTACATTTATAAGCAAACAAATAAATAATCCCAAAGACAGCCAATTCCTCAGACAGACTGACTGAAAGGAAAGAAAGATTATTAGCATGCTGAGTAGGACTAAATTTCAGGTCACCATATAAAAGATGCCTTCCTGGAAAAATCAGCAGAGAGCATTTTCAGAACCCAGAGTGAGAGAATTCCAGACAGAGTCCTATTTTATCGAATGCATCTGCACAGAAATAACAGCAGGGACATTCTCTGACCTTATTCTCTTACCTCTTATTGTGATAACCATACATGCAGTACAAACTCAATCGTTTGAGAATAATTAGAAGCTCACATGAAACCAAAAAGAGATCAGCACTTTACTTACTCTTTGACTAGAATAATAGGTTTACCATAGCAACCCGATTATAGAGGAAAAGCTGCTGCCAAATACATCCTAAATTCTCTTTAAAATTCCAGGGTACCTAGAAGCAATTAAACACTTAAGGACTATAACAGCCCACACCTTTTCATCCAAGAAAGCAAGCACCACACCTTGAAACAACTCCACTCCAGGGCTACATCTACAGGAGACGCTTTTCCTGGCAAAACTGGGCTTTTGTCGGGAAAACCCACAGAGTGCTTTGTTGACAGTTTGTTGGCAAAACCCAGCACATCTGCCAGCAGTGGTATACCTCTCCCTGTTCAGGTACCATGCCTCTCTTAACAGTTTTCTATCAAGAACACAGCCATGTAGATGCTCTGGGGCACTTTTGTTGACAGATAGGGCTTCCAGTTCACTGGGCAGCTTATTTGCAGAGCTTCTGGTGAGCTGTTCTGTCATGAGAGGGCTGGGCAGTCTGGCTGCTCTCTGTCGACAGAGCGGATTGCTCTTTTGATCCTCTTTTATGTGTAGACACAATGTTGGCAGAAATTTTGCTGGGAAATCCCTTCCAACAGTGACTTCTGTCGACAGAGGCTTCTTGTATAGAGGTTTAATGTTAAGTGGCTTCCCCTGCCTCTTGTTACGTGGCGTAGTGAACATTTTTGAAAGATGCGCTTTTCAATGGCTGCTGATCAAGGATGGCTTTGTGATGCTATTAAAAAGCCTAACAGCCAATATCTATTTGTGACGAGCCATGGTCAAATCCCAAAAATACTAGGATAATAACATGGGCATAGTTATCTGCCTGCAGCCTAATATTTCCAAGCACTGACATGTGATCACTCTTTATGCTATTTCTAGAAAAATCCTTCTTTTCTTCACTCAGGCAAAACTCCCACTGCAGCCAACAGGAGTTTTACCGGAGCAAGTACTAGCTGAAAACCAAATATGGACTTCAAGATTTAGCCCTTTAAATTTTACTCACCACTTACCACACATTTTTTTCATTTCCTATTGTCCAGCACTTGTAAAAAGAATAACAAGTGAGTGGTGCCCAGTGTGACATTAAATCTGCCCCCTCATGCAATTCGCTGTGACCATTAGCATCATGAATTTGAAGAAATTTTTAGCTGCCTACAGAGGGCAATTGAACCTTCTTTTCACACAGGCAACTTTGATTTAAATGCAGTGTGTTAGAACTATATAATTTGTATAAAAATACTTTTTTAACTTTTATTGCCTGCAAAAGCACCAGAAAGGTTTTGAACATATAGCAACAAAGGTACAAGTGAGTAGTAAAAGAAGCTATTCTCCCTTCAGAAATATCTCATTCCCCTGGCCATAGCAGTGCACATCTCCTCTGTGCATTTTATTCTGAATTTAGGCATTTTAAACAAGAGCAAGAAATAAATTAGTTAATTTGGCTTTATGTAAGGCATTTGAAGCCAAATTGCAACATTAGCTTCTGGCCAAGCCAGGTTTGTGGTGGAACTCTACCACACCATGGGGCAGAATAGTACCCAGAGGGTTTTGGTAAATAAAAGGTGATCTCTTGAAGACGAAGCACCTTCCTACCTCTTGGTATGGATAGCTTGCGCTAACAGCTAGTCTGCAAATAGGACCATGGATCTACTTCTTTGACTCCACTGGGGCCTTGTTCACCTGCAAGGTTCACCAATGAGGAAGACCACGCAAATGCAGAGACTGCAATTATGACAGGCCTTTGTGAAGGCAGTGCAAGTGGACAGGCTCCTTGTAAACTCCTTTCCTGAATAGATCAGAACAATAAATCCTATCTCAATCCTTCCCCTAACATTTGCTCTCAGCAAGGTTAAAGCTTGGTTCCACATAGACAAGTTCTAAGATTTCTTATAAGCTTTTACTCTGACATTTTGCCCACTTTCATGATTTTAAAGCCACTGGCATGCTAGCTGGTGGTCCTAACTCCCAGATAAATAGTTCATTTTTTGCCCTTGACACTGTAGAGAAATCTTGAAAGTAATATGAGTTCACCCTAAAATCTTGAAAGCAACAGGAAAGGTTAAAAAAAACAAACGCCTTTTTAAAAGCTCATGATCTTGGAGAGGTCTGATTCTGACATGAATTTTGAACATTTGGAATTGGCTGTACAGCTGATGTACATCTAATGAGCAAATGCAAGTTCAGTTTGCAGAAGAATAGCAGTCAAAAGAACTACTTCAGAATTTGGCTGACAGAAAAGGGGGAAAAAATCCAATGTATACTTTTGGAACATTGCAATGAAATGAAGCCACACCTTCGAGACCTTTCTATCTTTCTCCTCTGGCATGGAAACCACTAGTGTTCTCAGTTAGTTGCTCAGAAATATATAAATAGAACCCAAATATAAATAGAACCCAAAGGACTGCACTGTAACATGATTACACTCCATTTACACTTTCCTTTCAAAAATAGTTTGTTTTGAAATAACAAAGCTCTAAGGCTGCCTCTATACTACGAGATAAAATCGATATATAATAAATTTGAATTCTTAATGTCAATATTATGAATTTGAATTTGAATTAAAATTTGAATTGGAATTTAGCAGCCCAGTCCTGCAAATATAAGGGGCGTTCATCATGAAAAAATCCCTTTGCCTATCGCATTGCACCGCATCGATAGCCATTATTGGTAGTCCTGTACTGCAATTATAAGCACTCAGCATAGTGATCTGACTAGCACTTCTCAGGCTTGCCAAAAAGCCTCTGCTTAGACCCCACCAGGAAATTCTGGTGCCATTTGGGAAGACCAATCAGTGATGAAAAAATTTTGGGTGGTCAAGAAAAATGTGGCCATCTATGATCAGATGGGCGCACGAGGGGGCCGCCCAAGGTTACTCCTGGGACTCTATGCAGTGCCGGTGAAGGTTAAAGAACTCCAGCAGGCCTATCAAAAGTCCAGGAAGCCAACCAGCAGTCAGGGGTGGCTCCACGGACCTACCTCTATTATCAACAGATCCAAATGCTTATGGGTAGCGACTCCACCATGGAGCCCAAACTGAATTATGATACTCGTGGAGGCCCTGGTATGGATTCCAGAATGAGCACAGAGAAGCAGGATGTCCCAGAGGAAGAGGGCAATGGAACGGGGAAAGGAGCAATGAGCAGAGGACAGAAGGAAGTTGTTCCGGACAGCCAGGAGTTCTTCACCATCCACTTGGAACCAGTCCCCTCCATGGCGGGCTCCTCCACACCAGTCCCTGAGCCCTCTGAAGCAAGTGGTTCAGGTGAGTATTTGTTCTTCATCCTAGAACAGAGAGTCCACAAAGCTTCTTGAAATTCGAACCACCTCTTCTCCATGTCGAATCTCCACTTCTCCATTACCCTATGCAAATTCGACAGTGTGAGCACCTCATGGTAGGTACAAATCCCACAGTGCCTTAGCCTCACTTGCTTGTAGATGTTTCATGTTGAAATTCCAGAATTCCAAGTACTATCCCAGAATTCAGTGCGTCACTAACCGCATGAAAAAAGAACTGGAGATTCTGGCTGCAGCATTCCAGCGCAAGCATGGATTCACGAAGACTCCAACTCATAGCACAGACCATTTAGGCAACCAATGCAGCTGTCATGTAATTTGTCCTCCAATTCCAAAGCTCAACTATGCTTGTCTATCCTAAAGGGGCGATGAAGAGGATGATGTTTTGGAACAGGAATCATGCCAAAGGCTGTCCAAGAACACAGAGCTGGTGGCTGCCATGACTGCATTGCTGACAGTGGAGCAGCATTTTTGGGCTTGAGAGATCAGCACACACTGGTGGGATCACATTGTTTTCAAGTTCTGGGGCAACCAGCAGTGGGTGCAGAACTTTTGCGTGCACAGGTCAACCTTTATGGAACGTTGTGATGTGCTGACCCTGCCCTGAAGCACAGCAACACCAAAACGAGGGAGGCTTTAACGATACAGAAGTGAGTGGCAATTGCACTGTGAAAGTTTGCAACCCCCAATAGATACCAGTCAGTGGCAAATCAGTTTGGGGTGGGCAGATCTACAGTGGGGTCCATGGTGATGGAGGTGGCCCATGCAATCTGTTGCTGTCTCCTCAGGAAGACTGTGAGCCTGGGAGATGTACAGGCCATAGTGGATGGATTTGCTGCCCAGGGCTTTCCTAACTGTGGTGGGGCAATGGATGACACACACAGCTCCATCATGGCCCTGGTCCTCCTGGCCTCTGAGTATATTAATCGAAAGGGGTAGTTCTCCATGGTTATGCCGGGGTTGGTAGCTCACAAAGGTCATTTTACCGACATCAACATTGGCTGATCAGGGAGGGTTCACAATGCATGTATATTCCAAAATTCAGGATGGTACCAAAAGCTCCTGGATGGGACTTTTTTCCCTGATCAGAAAATCAAGACTGGTAGTGGGGAGATGCCCATTATTATACTGGACAACTCTGCTTACCCTCTGCTTCCCTGGCTGATGAAACCTACACAGGAGTCCTGGACCCCAGCAAGGACAACAGATTGAGCAAGTGCAGAATGATTGTGGAATGAGCCTTTGGACGTTTGAAAGTGAGGTTCAGATGTTTATTGATCTGTTTGGACATTTGTGAAACGCATGTCCTCACCGTTGTTATAGTGTGTGCTATTTTGCACAACCTATGCGAATCAAGGTGGGAGACTTGCCCGTCTATCTGGAATACTGAAGTGGAGGCAATAGGCAGGATTTACTCACAGCCATCTACACTGTGATCCACGAGTACCCACACTCAGGCTGCAGCAATAAGGGATGCTTTAAAAAAGAGATTTATGAATGATCTATAATGCACATGGTACCTTTGTGTGTTTATGCCATAATGCCAATAAAGCAACCCTGCCGTAATGAATGAATGTTCTTCTTTGGCGGGAGAATGTTAAGTTAATAAATAGACTGTGCTCTGGCTTCAGCACTCCCACTCCCCTGCCCAGCTCCCACAGCTGCACGTCTGCTGCGGACAAGGGTGATTCACTGCCCACCTGCGCCTTCAGCGGCATTCGCCCCCTCCCTCCATTTGGTTCCCTCAGCCGGGCATCTGCTACGGACAAAGGAGTTTCACTGCCCAGCTGTGCCTTCAGCAGCACCAGCTCTCCCCCCACCCACCCGTTTTGATTTGTGTCCCCCCACTTCACTCCTGCAGGACAAGAAATCACACCGAGTTCAAAGGAATGATTTTATTTTGAGGGGAGGAGAAGTTTACGTGGCTGGGAAAAGAAGCCTTCTCAAGGGTGCTTGAATAGCCATTTACAGTGGCCCTTTGGGCTGGAGCGGCAGGCTAGCCTTGCCCTCCCTCCAGCCCCAACGACGGGGTGGTGGGTGACCTCTCCTCAGGGTACTCATTGTGGGGACTGCAATGACAGGAGTGTGCGCCCTCTCCTCAGGGGACTCCAGCCAGCAGGTATCAGCTGCTGCCCTGCTGGTTTGGGAGTCCCTCTGCAACTGGAGCAGGGAGCGCAGGATTGCCATCCGCTCCATAACGGCCATTATGAGCTTTGCAATGACCGTGGTCTGCTTTGCCTCAACTTCAGTGTGCTTTGCCACGGCCTTATTCATCTTTGACAATTGCAGGTGCTGCAGGTCAAGCATTCTCTCATTAAAGTTAACTTGACTCTGACACCACTCAGCTGTACTGTGATGCCACTGAGCAGTGTCCTTTGTCAAGTTCTTCTGCTCTGCCTGAGTGTCTTGCATGTGCTGCAGGTCATATCTTGTTTGCATTTCCTGCATCTCCTGATTTTCTCTGCAACACTGGGCACTGGTCTGGAAAATGAAGGTCAAAATTAAGATGCAATTGACATAATGTGCTTTGAAGTGCAATGAATGTGTTTGTGTGTGTGCTATCACTGAAAGTATACTTTTGAAGGACACATGGGTTATTAAGGATGGGACCATAAGGTGCATTTCACAATTCCTCACTTGCTATCACTTCTCCAGCACATTGCTTTGTGGACATGGTAAGTTATAAGCAATTGTCCTCTTTTGGTGGGAATGGGAAGGTCTCAAAGCAGGGGCAGCTGCCAGGTGTCCTGGCCAGGTGTTCTGTGGCAGTGACAAATGGACAGCTGCGTGTGGGTGGGGCTTTGATGCACAATAAAAATAATGTAAAGAAAAAAATATCCAAAGAAAGACTGGATGTAAAGGGACTAGGGAGAGGAAAAGCACCGCAGAGAAATACCCCACGTGGCACAGGGGGATTCCTGAAATTGCAAACAAATGGTGCTTGGAAAGGGACATGGGAGGGGAAACACCCAGCAGAGCCCGGCAGCCATGTGGCACCTGGGAGCCCTGCAAAATCAAAAGAAATGCTGGGGGGGAAGGGCGATTGGGAGGGGAAATGCCCAGCAGAGCCTGCCAGCAGCATGGCACAGGGGGTGGGGGGCATGAAAAATTAGAAGAAATATTGGTTGGAAACTGCATTGTGGGGTAGGGAATGGAGCACCCGCTGGCTGCTGCAGGCCAGTGTAAAGGGGCAGTAAGCATTTAAAAAAAAAACAAATGCAAATTGCTATGCTTCCACAGGTTGCCAAAGAAGACATCGCCCTCCTAAAACTAACAGATATGGAGAAAGAACAGCTACTTTTGCTGTGTGACCAAAAGCCTGGAAAATTTCCTAAAATGCTGTGTGGTGCCATGACACCAGATCGCTATCTGGTTGCCTGGCATGGCACGGTGTGCTGCCATGGAAGCTGCAACAAGTCAGGCCTGTCCAAGAATCGTGTCACTACCCAAAAGCATTTGAATCTGTTGATAATAGAGGCAGGTCCATGGAGCCACGCCTGACTGCTGGTTGGCTGGTTGGCTTCCTGGACTTTTGATAGGCCTGCTGGAGTTCTTTAACCTTCACCGGCACTGCATAGAGTCCCAGGAGTAACCTTGGGCGGCCCCCTCGTGCGCCCATCTGATCATAGATGGCCACATTTTTCTTGACCACCCAAAGTTTTTTCGTCACTGATTGGTCTCCGCAAATGGCAATGAGATCCAGAATTTCCTGGTGGTGTCTAAGCACGGGCTTTTTTGCAAGCCTGAGAAGTGCTAGTCAGATCACTACGCTGAGTGCTTATAATTGCAGTACAGGACTACCAATAATGGCTATCGATACAGTGCAATGCGATAAGCAAGGGGATTTTTTCATGATGGACACCCTTTATATTTGCAGGACTGGGCTGCTAAATTCCAATTCAAATTTTAATTCAAATTCAAATTCAATCCAAACTTCATGGGCTTACTTTGAACTTCTTCCTGCCCACCTGATAGCAGTGCACAACGAAGCGGCCATACTTGGAGGATCACCATGTAGCTTTGTGGGATACGGGACACTTTTGGAGGCTAACAAATCTGAATGAAAGACATGATGCTTCCACACAAGCCTTGATTCGAGATTTTGAATTCAAGATAGACGCTATACCCATCCCGTAATATCAATATTCTGTCATAAACATTATGGCTCAATAAATCGAGTTAACAGTATCATGTGTGAAGACAGTCATGTTTTAATATCAAGCTAAAGCCTTGAAATTCGAATTTATCTTGTAGTGTAGATGCAGCCTAAGTATAGAAAGTAGTACATATTATTATTTAAAGCCAAATTAACAGTTCGTTCTAGATGAACATATGGGGGGAAAAAACCTCTTCTCTGTTTGCCCAGTCTCTGGAATTATTCAATAGATATTTATAGAGGTTAAGTTTTAGTCCCTACATTGTTAAAAAAAAGATGATTTTAAATATTCAGTATTCAAAATTCAAGCTTAAATTGTTAGCTTCACTATGAGCACATGCTATTGTTTATGCTTCCTGGCAGGATGCACATAACTCTCAGAATCTGATTTCTGGTTGCAAATACTCATGTTTATAACTTCATGATTCACTTCACAGAAATATTCTCTAATATCCATATAAAACTTGCTATTTCCATGAATCAGTAAGCTGAGCTGCTAACATTTTATATTCCTTCATTTTAAAAAAAGGCAATAAATCTCTAGTTTGTGATGCTGCTTTAGTGAAGGGAGTATTGTAATGTCTTTGTTATAGCACTTCATCTTTGGAGTGTTACTCAGTAAAGAGGAATTGGAAACCGCGAATTAGGGCGAGGGTGCATGTAACTGGCTTATGGCAAATCAAAAAAGAAAATAAGGAAGTGAATCCCATTATAATTTCCACATTAGATTTAGAGGATGTAGTTTAGCAAGAAGGATATGAATTGGAGATCTGTGCAAATATTTTTAGTCAAATAGAGGAGTTGTTCAGTACAGAACCGGTAAGCAAAGTAAGTTTACTTTCCCTAGGTGCAGGTCCTTTAGCTGGGAGATCACAACTCCCCCACATGTCCAGGTAGAAATTATGGCTCCCTCCTCATACTCTTCCACACTTTTGAGCTGCGTCTACACGTGCACGCTACTTCGAAGTAGCGGCACCAACTTCGAAATAGCACCCGTCGCGTCTACATGCGTCAGGCGCTATTTCGAAGTTAACTTCGACGTTAGGCGGCGAGACGTCGAAGTCGCTAACCTCATGAGGAGATAGGAATAGCGCCCTACTTCGACGTTCAACGTCGAAGTAGGGACCGTGTAGACGATCCGCGTCCCGCAACGTCGAAATTGCTGGGTCCTCCATGGCGGCCATCAGCTGGGGGGTTGAGAGATGCTCTCTCTCCAGCCCCTGCGGGGCTCTATGGTCACCGTGGGCAGCAGCCCTTAGCCCAGGGCTTCTGGCTGCTTCTGCGGCAGCTGGGGATCTATGCTGCAGGCACAGGGTCTGCAACCAGTTGTCAGCTCTGTGGATCTTGTGTTGTTTAGTGCAACTGTGTCTGGGAGGGGCCCTTTAAGGGAGCGGCTGGCTGTTGAGTCCGCCCTGTGACCCTGTCTGCAGCTGTGCCTGGCATCCCTATTTCGATGTGTGCTACTTTGACGTGTAGACGTTCCCTCGCTGCGCCTATTTCGATGTTGGGCTGAGCAACGTCGAAGTTGAACATCGACGTTGCTGGCCCTGGAGGACGTGTAGACGTTATTCATCGAAATAGACTATTTCGATGTCGCAACATCGAAATAAGCTATTTCGATTGTGGCTGCACATGTAGACGTAGCCTTGGTAGAAATCTATATCCTGCTGTTTTTCCTTATTCAACACAAATCACAATGTGGATGTGAACTCCTATTTTTCTTTGAGAAAGATAAGTTCTGCTGCTGAACTTTTGGGAAAATAAGCACAAAACATGCTCAATTTGCTCTCTGAATCCTGCTTTTCAAGTCTATCCTTTCATGATGCATAGGACATTGCAACATTTCCCCCCGCACTGAGCAAAAAAGGCTTTCTAAACAGCTGCCTATCTGGCTCCACTCAGCTGAGATATGAAAAACTGAGACTTGATTCTTTATGCAGATTCTGCCCAACTGGGAGGTAGCTTTCTGCCAGCAATATGCAAACAGTGTCATCTGTACTCTCTCTTGGCATGTTGAAACAAGGAAGAATTTTCCCATTTTACAAATATTTCATGCACAGGTTTCAGCTGAGTTCATATTCTTTCCAAGGCTCTGCTGTGCCTGAGGATTTGTGACAATAAAGGAGTTTCACCCTGCAATTAGAAATCTAGAGAGTTGAATTACGTTGGTAAGGGAGGATGGATCACACAACCAGTGCTGGCTGCTCTGTCTGAGGATTTCAACTGCTGCATGCAAAATGTGATCCAGTTCTTAGGTTGTGAACAAGGGTCCCTACAGTAAAGAGCAGCAGCTCCCCAGAACTGGTTTGCAATTCTTTAAATGTGCCTCAGGTGTGAATGAAGCACTTAATATTCATCACAACGTCTCAGATTATCCTTTGTGTCTCTAATAATGCTCTCCTGATCAATGCTGCAATGCGGGCCACATGTGCTTATATGAAATCATATAACTGGCCTGGTGTCCTTATTGGCAGGGATCTATACACCAAGCCTCAGTGGAAAGTGAAATCTTTCCATAGAGCACCTCATCTGTGCAAGGCTTCCTATTCCCTGCATCAATCCTCTTTCACCTGGAAACATGAGATGCTTCAAGTCTCAAATCAATAGCCCAAGGGTTATGAAGAATTCTGTCCTGCATAGAGCACTGCATAATTGGCTTGGTAATTTTTTTAAGTGGTAGTGGAGAGAAAATTGTCTTCCTTTTAAAATTCATTGACTGATCACATTTTTGTATCGTTTATTTGGAAAGGCAAATAACATATATCCAGGTTTTCCTAAATGAGCGTGCAAAAGTAGAAAGTTAAGATGTGAGCTTCAAATCCTGCCTTGAAGTTCCATCATAATAAACAGAAAAGGAAAATTATGTTATGAAAAGGAAATACCTAAGGGACACATAAGAAGTAGCCTAGGAGTATCAATCTTATTCTGTAGGAAGAGCCAAATTACCCTGTGAGTAAGAGTCTGGGGGACCAGGAATAAAAAAAAAAAAAATTTTGCAGTTTTGTCCAACTTTGAAATGTGCCTCTTTAATTAGTTACTATTAATATTATATTTGTTTACTTTGTAGCATCCATTAGCTCACCCCACTGTGCACTCTCTCCCTTTGTGAGTTTTCCCTGTCCTCCTCCAACACACTTGGCATTTCTTCCCCTCCCTAATCAGGGTTGTTTTATGAAAACCCTCCTCAGCCAAGCCCTGCCCAAAGGCTGATGTATCTAAGGAGCAGATAACGTACAGTTCCAATGAGTGAGTAAATTGGGTCAGGCACATTTCACCAAGGTGGATGGAAGAGGGATATACCCTCTCATGTAGTTCAGCAGGTGCAGGTCCCCAACAAAGACCCCCGTGGAATAATAGGAAAGCAGGTATAACGACATACTATGATTTTGATTAGGAAGCCACTTCAGAAAAATGAAAGTATGCCTGAGAACAACTCATAAAAAGTTATTGGCAGCTAGACTGCTTCAAGTATATCCAGGCTGAAGTGCTAGGGATATAAATGCTCTTGATAAGAGCTTGTTTGGATCACACAGACCTCAGATGAAATAAAAATTGCTTTAATAAATCTAAAGCAATCTTTCTGGATGCCGCACTATTCTGAGTAACTTTCTGGCTGCAGATTTTTAATAGAGCACTCATTCTCCCTGCTTTCCATTTCAAGAGAATAAAACATTTTTGTTAGCCACGCTAATGAAAGCACATGCTGTTGTTATCCCAAACAAGCTTTCAATGACAAACTTGAAGAAAGTATCAGAGAGGTAGGCATGTTAGTCTGTATCTTCAAGAACAACAAGAAGTCCTGTGGCACCTTATAGCCTTCCAGATATTTTGGAGCATAAGCTTTTGTCGGCAAAGACCCATTTCATGCATCTGACAAAGAAATGTTATGCTCCAAAATATCTGTTAGTCTATAAGGTGCCACAGGACTTCTTGTTGTTCTTGGAGAAAGTATGTTATTTCTACAGCACAAAGAAACCCAGCAAACCTCTCCATCAGCACTGATTCTGTTTCCTCAGCTTTCCTCAGACAGACACATTATTGGAATGGAACATCAAGAAATTCATATGCATGAGTACCAAGGAATGCCACTACGCAGCTGGCAATCACATGAGTGTCAAGGAGTGTCAACGATGGACAGAAATTGAATGCCTACGCTGCCCACCTTAAAGGTCTAGCCGGAGATTGATCTGGGAAGTACTTGGAGATCAGCCACCAGGACAATGATAAACACTCTGGCAGATGCTTCTACACTCAGGAAAATATCCACATTTATATGGGTGTCTCTTTAAGGCATGTCTTCACTCCAAAGAAAAGCTGGAAAAGCTAAGCCTCAGACCCTGGATCTAGAGACTTGGGCTCACAGGGTGTGGGCTGAGGCATTAAAAATAAATGTGTAGACACTCCTGGTCAGGCTGAAGTCTAAGCTCTGAGACATCCCCTCCCACTCTGTGCTGAATTCCAGAGCCCTTGGGGCTGAGGGGGATTATCTGAAGGCCAGGAAGTGGGGAACTTCAGGAAAGAACGCCATGTAATTCATAGTTCTGCTGCAGTGAGCACCTCCCTGCAGTGCTTTAAAGGTCAGGTAGAACCTGTGCTTTGCAGTCTCCATTTATTTCAGAGAGATGAGTGGAAACTTTTGTCAAAGGCCCTGCTCCCTTACAGGCTGCCCATCATCCTTGCCTTGGCCACAGTACAGCTTGTAAAGCTATGCTGGAGATGAGGCAATTGTTCTTGTCAACCTTCTGAAGCATTGTGGAGCGCCTGTCACAGCTCCAGTGAGCTTCAGAAGCTCACATAAACTGTTGACTTTAAGAGACTAGCTAGTTCACTGACACCAGGTCTACGCGACAACTTATAACAATATAACTACATTACTCGGGTGTGAAAAATCCACAGCCCTGACCACGGCAGTTACATCACCACAATCTCTGATTTAGACAGTGCTATGTTGGTGGCAGGGTTCAGCCCATCACTGTAGCTAACAACTCTCACAAAGGTGGATCAATTACACCAATGGGAGACACTCCCACTGGTGAGGCTGGTGTGGTGAAACACATCCTTCCTTGAGTATTCACTTACTGTTACTAAAACTACCTACTGTACCAGCTCAACACCTGATGGACACACTCGTGTGAGTCAGTCATATCAAAACCACTGCCCTGTGAAATACAGCCATACACTGCTCAATTCAGCAAGAACTATTTTCCATGCTAAACTTAAACTTGTGAAGCTCAGTTGCTTTGACTCTGCCTTTTTTTTTCTTTCTGAACAGAATTTTTGTGACATTTTATCTGCTGTTTTTCATAACCCCATCTCAAAAATATCTCACACTTTTACCCAGACTTCAAAACAATTATCTTTGGTAAGAGACCTAACAAGGCATATTTCAGCCAAACTGGGGAGAGTTTCAAAAAGTTATAAACTAGTGAAAATTGGGGGTTATAATAGAAAGAGTTACGCAACCTTAACAGTTCGGAGTTGAGACTAGCACCCTGCAATACTTTATAGAGGAAATGTGCCTGGAAGCTTAATTGCATAGTTGACATATGGCATCTGAGGTAAAATCTTTTCCTTTGTGACAGACTAACAGTGAAGTACAACTTTTTTTCTCTCCATAATTCTACTCAGTACTACTCGACAGATTCAGCATCAGATAGTTTTTTTGCAGCTCTTGCTGATTAGTGGTGTTGATTTGTATCTTTCCCTTAAAAAAAATCAAACACACACACACACACACACACACACACACACACACACACAAAGTTTGGGGAAGAACCACTGCTGTGCTGTTACTTTGCTTTTCAGATTGTTAACTTGTTGACATCTGCTATCACAGTCAAGACTGCACGCCTCCTCCATCTGTCTGCTCTCAGTAGTAGGGCTTTGAGGCGAGACATCTTGAAGGCTGTAATTGTTTTGTTATATAGCAAGTAGAGCGAATTTCTTGTGAGCTACACTGAAGGAGTAATCAACCTACACAGGTCATAGAAAAAAACTGATCTTTAGTCATACACCTTACTTTTACTAGTTAAATCCACCTATGCTTTCTGCTCTGAGACACACTCTTGCAAAACATAACAATAGTTAGTGGGTCCATTAGCATCACAGGGACAATTACTCTTTCTAAGGCTATGTCTATGCTAGAAGCATCTGTCAAAAGAAGTTGCTGTCAACAGGGAAATCTCGACAGAACCTCTCTCGACGGATTGCATCCACATACAACTTGCTCTGTCGACAGAGAACTGCCAGACTGCAAGGCCCTTTGGTGCCAGAAAACAAAATATATCAGAGAGGTAGCCATGTTAGTCTGTAGCTTTGAGAACAACAAGAAGTCTTGTGGCACCCTATAGACTAACAGATATTTTGGAGCATAAGCTTTCGTGGGCAAAGACCTCCTTCATCAGATGCATCTGATGAAGCGGGTCTTTGCCCATGAAAGCTTATGCTCCAACATATCAGAAAGTGGAATGGCAGCTCTGCAAAGACGGCTGCCTGGCAACCAGAAGCCCTCTCTGTCAACAGAAGTGTCTGCACTGCACTTCTGTCAACTGACTGTTATGCCTTAAATTTTTGAGGGATAATACTGCTGAGGCAAATGCAGAGTTCTGTCGAGAATCTGTGGACAGAATGCTTTAAGTGTGCAGATGCTCCCTGAGTTATGTCAACAGAAGGCCCCTTCTGTCAACAAAACTCTCTAATGTAGACCAAGCCTAAGGAAGAGAGAAGTGTTAGTAGAAGCCACCTCACAAAGGAGACATCTTTGAAAAAAAGAGGCTAACAGAAGGCAGTGTTAAAAGGAAAGCAGCTGTGGAGACAGAGAAGAAGGGAGGTATTAGAAGAGTGGGTTGAAAGGCAGTAGAAGAGAAGACAAATTCCCAGTGTGTAATAGGGTGAAAGCACTTCTCTTTCTCTCTCCCCTACACCAAGATGTTTGCATATCAGGGAAATCCTTCTCTTATCCAGAAATGTCTCCTCAAATGGGCACTTTCTGTTTCTTCAGTGCTTTGCCTTCTGCCCCGACTGCAACCTAAAGTACCTCCTCCAAACCTTGTTGAGCTTCTCCTTCCTGTCACCACTTCCACGGATATGCTTTCAACAACAGAAAGTAACAAGAAAAAGCCACCATGAGGTGATCCCAGTCAATCAAGTAAAGGGCACACTGAAGTTCACTAAAACAAACACCTGTTTGATAGAAATATAAAAAAATGAAACATTATATTTGATTTGAAGGACATGACTTCAAACACTTTTCCTTCACTCTGACAACCATCAAGGCAAATAAGTCTCATTTCCTTTTCAGCTACTCCAAATGTCTGATATTTAACATGAGCTTCCGTAAAAATATTTTCAAGGAAAAGAAAAACATAATAAAAAGGCACAACACAGAGAAAGTGATCAGATGCTTAAAACAAGAATAAGATATATGACACACAAGGAAATTGTTGGAGAAACGGTGATTGCTCTTGAGTCATCCTGCAGTTTAATTCATTTGATTACCTTATCACCCAGAGGACTGACTGCTTACCCATTTTTTCTTACACATTCTGCCATGTAATGAGTCAGAGCACTAATTCCACTGAGATATTTAATTTGCAGATTAATTTACTAGAAAATGCCAACTGCTTTGTGGAAGTTTAATCACCAATATGTTAGACTTGTTCACTTCCTGCTGAAGCTTGCTGTTCATTAGGCAATAGATTTTAAAAGATTTTTTAAGGGCTGTAATTCAAGGATTTCTGTTAAAAGCTTGAACCAATAGAGAGTTCACTCTTGGAAGGTATAGTCAAGAATAAGAGAGCTGCATAATGGTGAAACAATACTAGGCAATGACTTGACTGCATAGCAACCATCAATATTAGCTGCAGATAATAGACTGCTAAGTTCAGAAGTCATGGCAACAGATGATGTCACATTGTGTATCTACCTTATTGATTAACTTTAACCTCAGCAAGACTTTTTCCAGAAATGAAAGACATTACTTGACAACCAAATCATTTCTATTGGCTTGCTCCGAGTTAAAAGTTTATTAACTACCACTAATAATAATAATAATAATAATAATAATAATTGTTCTAACTCACCAGATTTGGCACTAACCCATAACTTTCTGTTACACCAATTTCTAATGCAAGGGGACTACCTCACAGATCTCAGTTTCTTTATACCAACTACAACTATTTTTGAGATAACACTTCTCTTTGATGGCTGAGAAGCTTGACTCTGAAAGATAGTGTTCTCAAGAGAATGGAATGTGTAATGGGGGAATTAAAGGGCACAATCAGACTGCTTTTGGAAAGCAAACTGTCTGAAAAATGACATATTCCTTTGTTTTGATTTTCCCCCCTTTGATTTCAAATGTCATCACTCAAATCTTTGTTGCAGGTCTTCTTGGATGTAAAAAACACGAGAGGACTGGGTAGCAATAATTTTAATCAGACTGTCAGTTAAGCATTATTAAAGAAATCCTACTTATTAAAGAGGCCCAATCTAAATATATACCCCATATTAAAAAATACAGCAAGAGTACCAAAAAATGTGCCACTGTAGCTTAACAACCAGGTAAAAGAAGCAGTGAAAGATAAAAAGGCATGATTTAAACAGTGTATGTTGAATCCCAGTGAGGAAAATAGAAAGGAGCTTAAACTCTGTCAAGTTAAGTGTAAAGACATGATAAAAAAAGAGTCTGAAGAACAGCTAGCCAAAAATTCAAAAAGTAATAGCAAAATGTTTTTCAAGTACATCAGAAGTAGGAAGCTAAACAACCAGTGAGGCCACTGGATGGTCGAGATGCTAAGGGAGCTCTCAAAGATAAGGCCATTGTGGAGGAACTAAATGAATTTTTTGCTTAGGTCTTCACCACTGAGGGCATTAGGGAGATTCCCAAACCTGAGCCATTCTTTTTGGGTGACATATCTGAAGAATTATCCAAGCTTGAGGTGCCATTACAGGATGTTATGGAACATAGTAACAAGTCACCAGGACTAGATGGCATTCACCCAAGAGTTCTGAAAAAGCTCAAATGTGAAATTGTGGAACCGTGGTTTGTAATTTATCCTTTAAATCAGTTCTGTACCTATTAACTGGAAGATAGCTAATGTGACACTAATATTTACAAAAGGCTCTAGAGGTGATCCTGGCAATTACAGACAGTAAGTCTAACTTCAGTACTAGGCAAATTAGTTGAAACTAGAGTAAAGAATAAAATTGTCAGACACATAGACAAAGATAAGTTGTTGGGGAAAAGTCAACATGGTTTCTGTAAAGTGAAACCATGCCTTACTAATCTATATAAGTCCTTTGAGGTGGTGTGACATTACTGGATTTTTAATTTAAATATGGAAGCCATTTCAGTCACCATTGTATATAATTGGCACCAAACCTTGTGCCATGTGGCCAAGTGAGGTATCCAATGAAAACTGGTAATTCCCTGAACCTGTTTATGCTACTTGTATGTCTATGCCATGTTTGTATGTCAAATTATAGATACTGGCTTTATACCTGAGCTAGAAATGTGTTAGTGCTGAGATTCACAATAGGAGGTGTAATCACCTCCCCAGTCAGATGATGTGGGCTAAACAAAGGGACAGATGCCCAGACATTGAATACATATCTCAGGAGTTTGGGACTCGTCATCTGGGATGCAGCCAGTGGCAACATGCCATAGCAGACTACCTGCACTGCCTATGGAAGAAGAAAGGAGTTTTTACCTTCCACATGTATGGGAACTAAGTCTATGTGAACCGGGATCCTGCTCCTCATGGGGTGTGCTTTCAGAGACTTTCAAGAAATCAGCATATAATATCACTGGTCTGCATCAATAAACTGAAATTGATGTATGTAATTTATCACTTCAACAATTTTTCTCTGTCATTCTATTCTTTCTTTCTCATAAAGCTTTAGATTTTAGATTTAGATTGGCACAATGTGTGTTTTGGGTAAGATCCAAGTATATATTGACCTTGGACTGTGGCTAGACCCTTCGGGGCCAGGAAGACTCTGTGTGGATTTGGTGAAATATGTTCTAAGCAAACTACCCTGAGTTGGTTCCCTCAGCTGTGCCCAGAACCCCCCATCATATTACAGGTGGTCGATAAGTATGTGGACGAGGGGGATCCAGTGGACATAGTATAATTAGATTTCCAGAAATCCTTTGATAAGGTCCCTCAAGAAAGGCTCTTAAGTAACATAAGTTGCCATGGGATAAGAGGAAAGATCCTCTCATGGATTCAAAACAGATTAAAAAACAGGAAACAAAGGGTAGTAATAAATGGTAAGTTATCAGAATGGGGAGAGTTAACTAGTGGTATCCCCCAAGGGTCTGTACTGGCACCAATCCTATTCAACCTACTTATAAATGATCTGGGAAAAGGGGAAAACAAAATTTGCCAATGGTACTAAATAGTTCAAAATAGTTAAGAACAAAGTAGACTGAAAAACTTCAGAAAGACCTCACAAAACTAAGTGATTGGACAATAAAATGTCAAATGAATGTTAACGTTGATAAATGTAAAGTAATGCACGTTGCAAAAACAATCCCAACTATTCAGACAAAATGATGGGGACTAATTTAGCTATAACCACTCAAGAGAAAGATCTTGGTGTTATTGTGGATAGTTCTCTGAAAACAGCCACTCAGTGTGCTGCAGCTCTCAAAAAGGCAAACAAAATGCTAGGAATCTTTAAAAACAGAAAGAGAATAAGACAGAGACTATCTTATTGCCTCTATATAAATCTATGGTATGCCTACATCTTGAATATTGCATACAGATGTAGTCACTTCATCTTAAAAAAGACATATTGGCATTGGAAAAGTCTCAGAAAAGGGCAACAAAAATGACAAGGGGTTTGGAATGGGTGCCATATGAAGAAAGATTTAAAAGACTGTGACTTTTCAGCTTAGAAAAAAAAAGGAGACTAAGGGGGGATATGATAGAAGTATATAAAATCATGACTGTTGAGGAAAAAGTGAAAAAAGGAAAAAGTATTTATTTTTTCCCATAACAAAAGAACTAGGGGGTCACCAAATTAAATTAATGGGCAGCAGGTTTACAACAAATACTCATAAATCTGAATTACCCAACAGGAGAAATAAAAAAAAAAACAAATTGACAGGGCCGGACGAATACCCAGAGACCAGCTACTCCAAGATAGGCCCAAAAAAGCCAAGAACGGAACACCACTGGTCATTACCTACAGCCCCCAACTCAAACCACTGCAACACATTATTAAAGACCTACAACCTATCCTTAATCAGGATGCCACACTCCAGAAGGCCCTAGGTGACAGGCGTGTTCTCTCCTTCAGACAACCTCCCAACCTTATGAGGATTCTCACCAACAGCCACAGTATATACCGCAGGAACACCAGTCCTGGGACTTTTCCTTGCAACAAAGCCCGCTGCCAGCTTTGTCCACATATCTCTTCTGGGGATACCATCACTGGACCTAACCAGGTTAGTCACAGAATCATGGGGACATTCTCATGTTCCTCAACTAACATCATATATGCCATCATGTGCCAACAATTACCAGATGGTTTGTATATTGGACAGACTTCAAACTCTCTTAGATAAAGAGTTAATGGGCACAAAAGAGACATAAAAACACTCCTGATCCACAAACCGGTCAGCCAACATTTTAATGGAGTGGGCCATTCTGTTAATGACTTAAGAGTTTGAGTGTTACTGAAGAGGAATTTTCACACTACTTTGGAAAGAGAAGCTGCTGAACTCTCTTTTATATTCAAATTCGACACACTAACACATGGTTTGAACCGGGATGAGAATTTTCTGTGTCATTATTGGGGCTCTTTTGCATATTTGGCTTAATCTAATTCTTGACTCCCTCCCTGCCTTCTGCCCCTCCACTCTCTGATTTGCTCACCTTGATAACTTTTTTTCTGATTTGTCAGGCTTGATTACTATTTTTGGTTCTCTATGCCTTAAATATTGAGTCTGTTCTGCTGTGGCTATGGTTTGAAGAAGTGGGTCTGTCCCACGAAAGCTCACCACCTAATAAATTATTTTGTTAGTCTTTAAAGTGCTACTTGACTGCTTTTTTGTTTTGATAGTATATAGACTAGCATGGCTCCCTCTCTGTTACTAATTAACAAAAGGAAATTTTTCTTCACACAACACATAGTAGGCCTGTAGAACTCCTTGCCAGAGGAGGTTGTGAAGACCAAGACTTTAACAAGATTCAAAAAAGAGCTAGATATATTCATGGAGGTTAGGTCCACCAATGGCTATTAGCCAGGATAGGTTGGAATGGTGTCCCAGGCCTCTGTTTATGAGAGGCTGGAAATGAATGTCAGGAGAGGGATCACTTTCATAACTACCCGTTCAGTTCATTCCCTCTGGGGCATCAGGTATTGGCCTCTGTCTGAAGACAGGACACTGGGCTAGATGGACTTTTGGTCTGACCCAATAGGGCCATTCTTATGTTCTACTAAGCACTCTATTGATCATTCTATGTGGCCAGGCTTCTATTTAAAAACATCTGAACAATACTTCTAGTAACCCAGAAGGAAATGGATATCTTTGTTATAGATATGATAAAAATTGTCTGAAACACCGGTGTCTTTGGGGCTTTATGTTTTATTTTTTAAAAGCATTCTAAGAAAGAACTTGAACTCCTGAGATCACCTCTCAACTGGTTATTGGCAGCGTGACAGTTGACAGAAGCGTTGAAAACAGCAGTCTGACATTCTGCAAAGGTCCAGCAGCTCTCTGAGAAGGAATACACTACACACAAATCTCACACTGCTGACAAAGGTCCTGACTCAGATAGAACTGCCCTGAATTTTGCAAATCAGTCCTCTGGGAACTTGCTTCTCTGCCTGGGTCCCCATAAGAGCAGCTCCACCAAAAGCAACTGCAGCAGCACTCAAGTATCTCAACCAGCTACCTCCATCTAAATTGCAGTTCAAACTATGGTTGCCAGGTATCCTGTTTTTCACCAGAACACCCAGTTGAAATGGGATTGGCTGGTGGCTCTGGTCATCACTGTTAACCACGCTGTTAAAAGTACGGTCAGAGGCACAGCAGAGACTCGGGTAAGGTAGGATCCCCCCCTGCCCTGGCTCTGAGTGGTTTCCAGAAGTACCTGCCAGGCACAAGGAGGCACTGCACACTGAATTTGTGCCAAGTGCTGGCGCTGCAGTTCCCATTGGCCAGAAATCACAACCAATGGGAGCTGTGAGGGCAGGTCTTGCAGGAAAAAGGACAGGGACCTGGTGGGGCTCCAGGGACCTGGTGGCTGCTTCCTGGAAACCATGGTAAATGCCATTGGTACCCCATACTCCAACCCCTGCCCTACACCCATGTCCCCTCCTGTACCCAAACTCCTTCCTGGAGCCCACACCCCCTTCCAACCTTCTGACCCAGCCCTGAGCCCCATCTGCACCCCAAACCTCTCACCACCCTGACCCTGCAACCCACAACCCCAGGAGGAGTCCTCATCCTTTCCCTGCACCTCAAAACCCTGCCCCAGCCTGGAGCTCTCTCCTGCACCCCAGACACTCATACCCAGCCTCACTCTAGCCAGAGCTTGCACCTCCTGTCTCAACACCCTGTCTAGATTGGAGCCCTTTCCTGTAGTCCAAATCCTCCCTCCATCACCAACCCCATCCCAGAGCCCTCACCCCTCTGCCAAACCCCTTCCACAGCTGGCTGAAAGTGAGTGAAGGTGGGGAAGAGACATAGTGGAGGAAGAGGGAATGGAGCGAACAGGGACAGGGTCTCTGAGAAGAAGCAGGGCCTTGGGGCAGCGGTGTTCAGAAACTGCGACTGAGGAAGCTACACCCTCTGCGGGTCAAAGGGACGTCAGTCCCACTCAAGGGGCATGAGAAGGGCAAAGGGATGGAAGGAAAGCTATGGCTGGGGACAGAAAGAGAAATAGGTACCTACAAATCGTGGCTAGAAGCAAAGGCTTGACAAACCCGAAGTAACTTTTTCTCATTAATTATGGGGCCTACTAAAATCTGGTACATTGCAGCTGCCGTGAAAGCTTTCCAGGAAACCTAAGGCTATCTAACCTGCCTCTTCTCTTTCAGTCTTTCCAAGAACATACCCTGAAATTCATCAAAATGTACACAAAGTCCTTCAGCAGATGGTGAATTCTGTCACCCAAAAGTCTTCAGACGCTTGAAAAATTTGGACATTATGCCTTGGAGAAGGAATGATCAAAATTAAACATAAATAAAGTATATTAAACATCCAATTCATTCAACATGAACTGAATTCCAGTTCTGTTGTTTAGAAGCAGTACTCTCAACCTTCCCAGGCTCCTGTTCTCCTTTCAGGAGCATGATTTGTCTTGTGTACCCCCAAGTTCAACCTCACTTAAAAAGTACTTGCTTTCAAAATCAGACATAAAAATACAAAAGGGTCACAGCTCACTCTTGCTGAAAAGATTGCATACTTTGCCATGTAATTACAAAATAAATCAATTTGGACCTAAGTACTATACTTATATGCCATAGACATAAGTCATTTTATGAAACTTTAGTTTGTATTGACTTCACTTTTTATGAAGACTGTTGTACAACCAACCAATCGTCTACATATGTAACCCCTGGAAGACTGCTTGAGAAGCATTGTTTTAAAGGCAGAGGTGGGGTGGGATGTCTATGTTTTACAAATAAGAAGTGGAAGTGTCAGATAAGAGCAATACAATTTCAAAATCTGTAAATAAATCAGAAATGTTACAAACTCCGATGAAGCAGAAACAGGAGAGTTTAAATCGCCTATAGCAATTTCAGAAGTAAACAAATATGAGCAGATTTATCTGCCCTTAAAATGCATAGACAGATTCACGGTCTCCATGTACTGTCTTTGTTCACAAACACAGGAAGCTCTGTACAAACCATAGAGGGATTTTATTTACACAGATAACCATAAATTTCTCACAAGGACAATAACTCAAATGCCATTCCTAAAAGGGAGACAAAGTAAGTGGAACATCATAAGGTAGCATCTGACTTACAGGCATTAGACTTAGGGTGAGCTCCACAGCCCCCCGACGGGGTACATCCCACGCCCAGTGCTATCAGACAACCAGCCCTGGGTCACAGAACTCTGCTCACTAGCAGCCATCTTTCCTCCGCTTGCTCTGGCAGGGCAGGAGCCCTGGGAAAGCCCAAGACCCCCCAGCTAGGGCAGTGACTGGTACAGAGAAGCCTCTCTGCCCCTCAAGTAGTTCTGGAGTAGGGTTGGGGAAGTTTTTTACTGCCTATTCATATGCCCTCTGACCCTGCAGGCTCCACAATTAGTCAAACAAGGAACAAAAACAATGAATGTAGGATTACTTTCAATCCCCTTTTTATTAACAAGTGTTCTTCCAGTGATTGAGACATTACAGTCAAAATTATCAGTTTAATGCTACATTAAAAACTATTAATTTTACATGTGTATTGGATGGATATTATTAAGATGTGGGCAGTTTTCAAACCAGATTGTAATGCAGTAACTAACATCTGTTTCATAGAAGTGGACCAACTCCACCTTGTTAATAGAGCATCTAAGAAAAGAACATTCGGGCAAATTGTGACGCTCCCTCAGACTGCAAAGGGCTTCCTGTGTTGCAGAACTTGTGCTGCTCTTCTGTGCTGGGCACAACAGGTTTCTGGGATCCTGCTGAGGACTTGGTGGTGTTTTTAACCCCATGTACCCTGTTGAATCTCACCGACTAGAAGTGACGGGGCTAGCAAAAGAGGATGGTGGGCATTTTGCTGCTAAATTGCTCCTTATCTACTTTTGCCCCTTTCGAAGCTGGACTCACTCAGTCTTGTTGTTAAGGGAGAAAGAAGGATGAAGCAAACTAATACGAAAGCATTCCTTTTTTCCTGTGTGAAATGGTAGGGTGTGGGCATGTGTGACAGGAGAGGTAATTGTAGAACACAGCAAAGGGCAGAAAGTTACATTCAGATGTTATTAGAAAAGAGCCGTGGGGCAATAACAGCAAAATGACCAGCAAATGTGCTTATCATCTCATCAGAAACATGAAAATGTTTGGCTCAAAAGACACACGGGGCACAAACTAGAAAATATTTTTACACTTATTTAAGAAAGCAAGCAATCCTTAGCTCTGTCCCCAGCAAAAGACATTAACACCTCCACATTAGATTCTGACAATGGGCCACATCCCCCCTGACTTGTTTTTTCCTCTTTTGATACAGACTACTGATAATGGGCCCTTTCCACCCTGACTGAATAGACCTTGTCAGTTCTGGTCCTCCCTTTTACTGGGACACCACTCTTTAAATACCCCTCTGCAACCACGCCCCCCGACTCATGAATCTGATGAAGCGGGTCTTTGCCCACGAAAGCTTATGCTCCAAAATATCTGTTAGTCTATAAGGTTTATAGCCAGCACACTGGGAAAACTAGGGAGGTCATTTCTATTCACCTTGCACAGGACTGGTTTGGACTACAGAAGCTCTGAAGAGGAAAGAGAACAGCAGCCACGACAGCCGCAAGTGACTGACAGAACAGAGTGTGTTACAGCAAAAAGAGATAGATTGAGATTTTCCCCTCGGGCGTGAGAAGCCCAGGGGTAGACAGATCACAGTGACACAGTTTAATATTTTTTGAAACTTTTATGAGCAGCACTGCTATTGAAATAAATGATTCATTCTTCTGTCCTGACTCACAAGATCTCAACAATAAACACACCACCAAATTCTAACTGCTATTCCTAATCCTTTATTTATAGTTGCAATTAACAAAAATAAATAAATGGATTGTTTCCTAAAGATGGAGGCACGCCTGCACATGCATTCTTTCTCATTACACATGCACACATAAAAGAGAATTTCCTTACCATTTTGTGACTGGAGTTCTTCAAAATGTGTGCATAGGTATCTGTATTGCACTGTGAATGTGGATGCCCTCCAATACCTGAGAGTGGAGAGTTCTTGAAAGTAACGTCTGTTGGGATATGCCTAATTTTCTGCTTTCCCACACTCTGTGCCAAGGACTACCCCTCCAGTTCTGTCCCTACATGATTCAAAGCAGAAAAGAAGGATGGACAGTGGGCCAGTGATATGGCATGTACAACCCAAAGAACTCCCAAAGGGGTAAGTAACTTCTCTTTTTTTGAGCGTATTCCACTGTGGGTGGCAAACAAGCAACACTCAAAAATGAGGAGGCCAAGCACGCAGACAACATGGCTGCTTGCAGAACTGCTGTCCCAAAGAAGGAATCAGCAGAGGAAACTTGTACCAATGCATAGCATAATGTCTTGCAAACGCCATGCTGCAGCCTTGCAAATATGTAGCGCCTCCCCCTCTTCTCTGTACAGCTCTGACAAGGGCAGGGCCAGCTGCCTTCCCCTCCCTCCCCCTCAGCTCTCCTGCAGGCTTAGACTTCCCCCACGCACAGTGGGGACAGCTCCCTGTCCTGCTGGCTTTCTCTTCTGGGGCTCCCTGCCACAGCTGACTGCTCAGAGGCTCTGGAGGCTGCTACCACTTAAACAAAAAAAACTAAATTCATTTTGGCTTAATGGTGGGCAGCTAAATTTAGCTATTTTGTTTAAGCAGTGGCAGCTTCCAGAGTCACAAGAGGAGTCACTGGCAGCAGCACTTGGAGCTGCAAATGGCTCCTTGAAGAACTGTATGCAGCTCTGGAGCTGCAGGTGGCCAGGCCCTGGTCTAGGTCATTTTTTGATCTGTTTTGTTTGCCACAAGAACAACGTCAATGTTTGTCTTTCACTGAGGAAATGAAGTCTGTTCATTAGTCTGGGGGCGTAGGGCTTTCAGAAGAACATAGGTATGTGGAGAGTCTAATTTGTGTGAAATTATGAAAATACCTGAGCCATGAATTTCGGGAGTAATCATAGCAAAACTTTGTCTTTATAGACTATTGGGAATGCTGGATCTGCCATTAGGACCCAAGTTCACCTCTTCTTCTGGTTGAAGTGATGACGATGGAGGAAAGCAACCTTCATTGGTAGGTGAAGCATCAAACGTACAGCTGACCCGGCCACACTCTTGAGGCAAAATATCTGGGGAGTGTTGAAGGCTGATGGTCACATAGATTGACGCAGGTAGGAAATTTGGGAACCAGAACTGTCTAAGCCATTTGGGCGCTCTAGCCAATCAAAACTTCCAAAGAACTGGTAGTAGCAGTAGGAGAGGAGAAAAGGCATAGTTCAAATTCAAAGGAGCGGAAAAGCATAGCGTCCAGCGTGCTGGCCTTGAGCTCCCCTGGGACACAAAATGGTGCACTAAGGGGCAGACAGGTTTCACACAGGGGTTCTGCACTTAGGGGAAATGCTGTTCATCACTAACTCATGCAACTCCTACTGAATTCTGGCCTCAGAACTATATACTCTGTAAGCATGGTTGAGGAGAGCTATCAGAGTTACGTGTAAGAGAGAAATATTCTATTTATAGATGGTTTCATGGTATGCTCATCACGGTAGCCAATGAATGCCTGCAACCCACCAGCTGTTCTTCAGAATTTGTGCCTCTGCAGCCATTCATGATAACAGATTGTCCCCAACCAAACAGTAGAGTTTTTGGAGCAAGACGGAAGTGATTCATGCAGTACTGATTTCAAAAGGTAGGCAAATTAGTAAGCATGTTACTTGGACAGTTGGAATTACCTGTCTCCCTGAGCTTGTGTAGGCTTAGCCAATGGGAAACTGAGTGACTGCTTGACTTTACTATCTCAGCAGGATAAATCAAGTATCCAAATGTTAAGCCTAACACCCAGGGACAGCCTGTGGATTGGAGATTGTACCATTCATTATGAACACCCACAGTCACATAAAATCATGTAACTTGTCCAAAGCTGGAAATGATGCCATTTTCTCAGTCTAATACACATCACTGTAATGTTCTGTTTCTACAGAGGTAGGACAGCAGGGTATTGTTTGACAGTCACTACTATTGTTAAAGCTGGAAAAAGTTGTAATATTTTTCCTTCAAAAGAAGAAGCCACAGTTTATTAAGACTTGTGATTTGTGTATGCTCACACCAAAACCACACTGCTGCCTTACATCCAGCCCTGTTCCCCAGCCCCTGGGAAGGAACTGCTATCACAGCTTGGAGCAGGCAGACTGGGCACTTTATCCCAGCAGTGTCACAGGCTACCTCTCTACACTGGACTGCTCAGGGGTGGGGGTGTTCATTTCAGCCCCACCAGCCTTTGGATGTTGCTATCAACGGCAGGGACAGGTCTTCCTGCAGCTGGCTCCATGTGCCACTGCTTCTTGCCAACAATGAGCACAGTCTGGCTTGAAATGGTGCCCCTGCATTGCAGCCTGGTGTGCCAGCTGGGCAGCCAGACAGATCTGAGGGAGTGGAACTGTGGCCTGGCAAACAGGAGCCAGGATCCCAGTAAGGGCAGTCAGGGCCAAGGCTCAGAGCAGCCGCAGACTTGAGGCTGAGAATAGCAGAAGAATTCATAGGTTCCAGACCAGGGACAATACCAAGGATCAGGCTCTAAGGCAGAAAGCAAAATCCAAATCAAGCCAAGCATAAAGCCAGGAATTTAAGAGTAGCAATAGTAGCGGTAACAACACGAGATCTTCAGTGTGACAGACACTTCTTGGACCACCACTTGGGTTTATATAGGGTGTCTAACCAATTAGAAGCCAAGAAGCTGCTGTCTGTCCAACTTTGGAGGAGGAAATCCCCATAGTTTGTGTTCACAGTGGGTCAAGGAAGTGGAGCACAAGCAGGTTAGCGATTATAGTGTTAAGGAGCTTTGTTTAAGTTTGGACTGAGAAAACAAATTAAGATTTGACTCATAAATATTCTTTCTAAAATGCCATGTGACTACCTCGCAACTCTGCAGGCCAGGATCCTCAATGCATGGGGCTTACAATGAGGGCTTACAATGATACCTTGACCTAAATCAAGGTGGATCCAGACTGCTGGCATTAAACATTAAAAAGGTCATAGAGCAGTTTTTAAACTAAGAGGTGGGGGAAAGCCGATTGGTGCGGGGGAGCACCTGGATCGGACGGAGACTTCTCTTACACGAGGCTCCATAGACAGGGATTCCCTAGAAGTTAGTCAGATAGGGAACGTGGGAAATAATATATGGGCAAGATCAGATGTGAAACAATCGTGCATAAAAAAATCCACCACGTCTGTGAAAGGCGGACATATAAATAGTGGTAGTTTTCTAACATGCTTTTACACTAATGCTAGGAGTCTGTCTAATAAGATGGGTGAACTGGAGTACCTCATATCAAAGGAGGAAGTTGACATAATAGGCATCTCAGAAACATGGTGGAATGAGGACAATCAGTGGGACACTATCATACCGGGATATAAATTATATCGGAAAGACAGAACAGGTCGTGCGGGTGGCGGAGTGGTACTATATGTGAAGGATAATATAGAATCAAATGAAGTAAAAATCCTAAAGGAATCAAAATGTTCCATAGAATCATTATGGATAACAATTCATTCCTCTAATATGAATATGGCATTAGGAATATATTACCGACCACCTAACCAGGACAGTGATAGTGATGCTGAAATGATGAGGGAGATTAGAGAGGCTATCAAAATAAAAAACACAGTAATAATAGGAGATTTCAATTATCCCCATATTGATTGGGTGCATGTCACCTCAGGACGGGATTCAGAGATTAAATTTCTTGATGCCTTAAATGACTGCTTCTTGGAGCAGCTAGTACAGGAACCCACAAGGGGAGAGTCGATTCTCGATCTAGTCTTGACTGGAACGCAGGATCTGGTCCAAGAGGTAACTGTTACTGGACCGCTTGGAAATAGTGACCACAATATAATAACTTTTAATATTCCTGTGTTGGGAAGAACACCGCAGCGGTCAAACACTCTGGCATTTAATTTCAAAAAGGGGAATTACACTAAAATGAGGAAGCTAGTTAAACAGAAACTAAAAGGTAGAGTAATTAAACTAAAATCCCTGGAAGCTGCATGGAAACTGTTTAAAGACACCATACTAGAGGCCCAACTTAAATGTATACCCCAAATAAAAAAACACAGTAAGAGACCTAACAAAGAACCACCATGGCTAAACAGCCATGTTAAAAAGGCAGTGAGAGAGAAAAGGGCAGCTTTTAAAAAGTGGAAGTCAAATCCTAGTGAGGAAAATAGAAAGGAACATAAACACTCCCAAATTAACTGTCATAATGTAGTAAGAAAAGCCAAAAAAGAGTTTGAGGAACAGCTAGCCAAAAATTCAAAAAACAATAGTAAAATGTTTTTTAAATACATTAGAAGCAGGAAGCCTGCTAAAAAAGCAGTGGGGCCCTTGGATGATAAAGATATAAAAGGAGCGATCAAGGAAGACAGTGCCATTGCGGAGCGATTAAATGATTTCTTTGCTTCAGTCTTCACGGCTGAAGATGTTACAGAGGTTCCTAAATCTGAGCCAGCCTTTTTAGGCAACAAATCTGAGGAACTCACTCAGATTGAAGTGACATTAGAGGAGGTTTTGGAATTAATTGATAAGCTGAATAGTAACAAGTCTCCAGGACCAGACGGCATTCACCCAAGGGTTCTGAAAGAACTCAAATGTGAAATTGCGGAGTTATTAACAGTGGTTTGTAACCTATCCTTTAAATCCACTTTGGTACCAAATGACTGGAAGATGGCCAATATAACGCCAATATTTAAAAAAGGCTCTACAGGAGATCCTGGCAATTATAGACCGATAAGTTTAACATCAGTACCAGGCAAATTAGTAGAAACACTAGTAAAGAGTAAAATTGCAAGGCACATAGAAGAGCACGAATTGTTGGGCAAAAGTCAGCATGGTTTCTGCAGAGGGAAGTCGTGTCTGTCTAATCTATTAGAATTCTTTGAAGGGGTTAATAAACATGCGGACAAGGGGCACCCAGTGGACATAATATACCTAGATTTCCAGAAAGCCTTTGACACGGTCCCACACCAAAGGCTTTTATGTAAATTAGGTGGTCATGGGATAGGAGGAAAGGTCCTTTCATGGATCGGGAATTGGTTAAAAGACAGAAAACAAAGGGTGGGAATAAATGGTAAATTTTCACAATGGAGGGGGGTAACTAGTGGTGTTCCCCAGGGCTCAGTCCTGGGACCGATCCTGTTCAACTTGTTCATCAATGATCTGGAAAATGAGGTAAGCAGTGAGGTGGCAAAGTTTGCAGATGACACCAAGTTGTTCAGGACAGTCAAAAGCAAAAGGGATTGTGAAGAACTACAAAAAGATCTCAGCAAACTGAGTGATTGGGCAGCAAAATGGCAAATGAAATTTAATGTGGGTAAGTGTAAGGTAATGCATGTTGGAAAAAATAACCCAAATTACACGTACTACATGATGGGGTCAAATTTAGCTACGACAGATCAGGAAAGGGATCTTGGAGTTATAGTGGATAGTTCTCTGAAGACATCCACGCAGTGTGCAGTGGCAGTTAGTAAGGCAAATAGGATGTTAGGAATTATTAAAAAAGGGATCGATAATAAGACAAAAGATATCATACTTCCCCTATATAAAACTATGGTACGCCCACATCTCGAGTACTGCGTGCAGATGTGGTCTCCTCACCTCAAAAAAGATATATTGGCATTAGAAAAGGTTCAGAAAAGGGCGACTAAGATGATTAGGGGCTTGGAAAGGGTCCCCTATGGGGAGAGGCTAGAGAGACTGGGACTTTTCAGTTTGGAAAAAAGGCGATTGAGGGGCGATATGATAGAGGTATATAAAATCATGAATGGTGTGGAGAAAGTGAATATAGAAAAATTATTTACCTTTTCCCATAATACAAGAACTAGGGGACACCAAATGAAATTGATGGGTAGTAGGTTCAAAACTAATAAAAGGAAATTTTTCTTCACACAGCGCACAGTCAACCTGTGGAACTCCTTGCCCGAGGAGGCTGTGAAGGCCAGGACTCTATTAGGGTTTAAAAAAGAGCTTGATAAATTTTTGCAGGTCAGGTCCATAAATGGCTATTAGCCAGGGATAAAGTATGGTGCCCTAGCCTTCATAACAAGGGCAGGAGATGGATGGCAGGAGATAAATCACTTGTCTTCTGTTCTCCTTCTCTGGGGCGCCTGGCATTGGCCACCGTCGGCAGATGGGATGCTGGGCTTGATGGACCTTTGGTCTGACCCAGTATGGCCATTCTTATGTTCTTATGTTCTTATGATACATCAGTATCATTTCAAGCTGCACTGTCCTCCTGGTTCATGGAGCTCACTGAGGAGAGCCCAGCATGTATCACTGGCAGCATCCAAGCAACAGGAATGCTGAAATTTGTGGCAACTATAAAAAGTTGTGGTTATGCATGAAAATCTCTGCTTGTGTTTCTCCCACAGCCTGAACACCAGTAGATTACTTTCCTCATTTTCCACTCAAATAAATTATAGCATTTAGCAATCACTATATTTTCATCACCCAGAAAACCATAGATTTTGGGAATGAAAAATACTGATTAACGCATCCTAGTCCTTACACTACCAATAAAGTGTAAAATTTTTTTTCAGAATATTTCTGAGAGAGTATATAATATAGTGCTAATAGGGTATAGGGGTGATATAGTATGCCATTATATCTTTTACCTTATGAGTCTTGAAGAAATTATAACAGAAGTTCAATGATTTTGCATTGCAAACTTGAGTATTTTATAGAACTGGTAACTACTTCTTCCTGCACTCTTTCTTATATGCAGTCAGACCGCCTTATGAGCCTGTTTCGCAATACAATACAAAGTTGGTTAATAGAATATGAAGTTTCCTAAGATAAGAAATATGACACAAAATATATCTTGTTTTATTGATTCTGAGTAACTCTTTAAAAAGTTTAATTTCGGTACGTGACAATCCCCATTAAAATAGAAATGTTGCCCAAATACAGTAGACCCCAAATTTACATGGGGGTTACATTCTCGCAAACCCCACTTAAGTCAAATTTCTTACACAACATGGGGAGCCAGGAAACTGATGAGGGTGCCAGCCCTGGTCAGTTTCCCAGCTCTAGTAACTGGAGGGAAGCTGGGACCAGGCAGCAGTGCTGGTCAGTTTCCTGGCTTCCACCAGCAGCATGGCTTCTCCCCGGCTTCCCCCAGCTGAGCGAAGCCACACTGGGCAGACAGCTATGGCAGTATGGCTTCTCCCAGGTGGGGGAAGACTGGGAGAAGCCGCAGCAGCACAGCTGTCTGCCTGCCCAGCTTCCCCCAGCTGGGGGAGCCAGGGGACGGACAGCTGCAGAGCAGCTTCGAGTTGTGCTTAACTCACACTAATGAAAGTTAAGAGCAAATCGAAGTCATGCATTTCGGGGGTCTGCACTATCAAAAAATATAATTAACAATTTTAACTAAATGTTGCTGATTTGTAAAAGTGTCAGTAGAAACTTCATAGTTAAGTTTGAACTGAGATTTAGTTATTAAAATGGGACTAAATTCCTTGTTTTCCACTCTTAAATTACTGAAACTAGTCTCCATATTTAACATAATAGCTTGTTGTAGGCCAACTGAATTTTCCATGTATTTTTATTCAAAAGGGTACTGTATTTTTCAAAGAAAACATTTTTAAATTATTTTCTCATTAGAGAGTAAAATACTTTATCTAAAGGATCACAGTAATAATGTCAAATTCAAGGTCTTTATTTTCTCTGCACTTAAGGGCTTGCGATGAGGATACCTAAAGGAGCTTAAAGATCCAGTAGGATGACCACGGTTGATACATTACACTTCAAGAACAAATGAACTTTCTTACAGAAGAATAAAGCTGACCTGTGCACTCAAGAGAGCTTTCTCAGTAGTCTAAGACTTCTGGAATGAACCACCAGAAACCTCCTCACCTTTGGCTTCAAATGAAAACCACTTTCTCTAACATAAAAACAGAACAGCATGCACATTAAAAAACACAAAGAACAACAAAACACTCCACTGTACACTCAATTCTTCCCCCATTGAGAGGATGAGAAAAAGAATAAAACTCAGGTAACAGATGTTAGTCATGTTGCTAAACACTCTGGTCCCAAAGTGCATGGTGATGAGGGTGGCATAAGAACTTCTACAGCATAATCTCCAGATTTCTCCTCCATACAAGCACTGATAATGTCTCACCAAGATGCCAGATTTCAAATTTTTGTATTGAACCAAATAAAAACTACCGCTATTCTTGATCATAGTGAGCTCCACAATGAGAGCTATCAGAATGGTTACATCCAGGCAGCTACAGCTTGTGTTTGGATGCTACACAGCTTACCTCCCTGAATCTCTGCTTCTACTCCTAATACACCCCTCCCAGCCTTGACTCCCGAGATCCAAGGAAGAAGGCTGGATAGCAAGGGCCGTGGAGGGTGAGAGTGGACGGTTTCACAGTGCTGGTGTGATGAGTGATACTGTAGGGGCAGTTAGAGGGAAAAGCGTGTCTATGGAGCAATGGGTGGGGGTGATGGAAAGACAAGTATGCCTAAGAGTGTGATGGATGGGAAGGGAAAGAGGCTTTAATGAGCAGGAAAACAGGTATCTGATGCGTGTATGAAGGAGTAATGATTGCTGGAGCTCAAGGTGGTAAGAAGTGAGTCTCTGTGCTTTTAAGGTGCAGGTAGCAGTGCCATGGGCCGACCTGGAGCCAGTGTGTGTATAGATGGAGCTTCATAAGACCCAGACAGATTGTGTGTCAGAGTGCTAGGGTACCCACCTGGTCAGCACACTGAAACCCACAACCTTAAAAGTAAGCATGAGCTCCGAGTTAACTGCCAAAAGATGGACTTTTCCTCTGTGTGAATAGACTTAACCTGCAAACAGACATCATGATGCTTTATCTTCATCTGTCTGAGATCAGAGGCCACGTTCTGAGGAACTGGAAGTGCACTTTGTGGGCTGTTATACGTCGAAAGCCTAGCAGGATTTGTTGCGAAGCTAAGGGACGAGCAAGTGTTGCTATGTATTATGATGTTTGGGTCAGGCATGCAAGTTGTTGTGGGTGGAGGATGTGGCTTATCTGGTAGTTTTCCATTGCTTTTAGTGATGAGTGTTAAGGAATGCAGCGGAGTTTTGTTCAATTTGGACCGAGAAAATAACTTAGGATTTGGCTCATCATTAATTGCTCTTATTAAAATGCCATGGATGCATGCATGCTTTTACAAACAATTCAAGAAGACAGATTGCTTGATTCTAATCTCTACCACAGTGAAGCAAAGATCTTGAAAAGCACAAATGAAAGACTAAAAATCCATGCTAAACAAGACAGGAAGTTGCAATTTCTCTATTCCTCCCAAGACCACTCCCCCTTCCTAGTAGAAGTGCTCCTTGTAGACAGCAGCTGACAGGCAAACTTAATGGACTGGACGGATGCATAGAGGGATGAATAAAACTGATATACAAGACAACTTATATTTTGGAGTTTATTGAATGCTAAGAAACTGCTAATCATCTTTTAAAAAGTATACACTTCTGTGTTTACTTGACAGGAACTTCATGGTGTAGCAAAGTTCTCAAGGTGATGTTATTTCAAGTCTATAGATTATGTTACGATGAATTAAACCAGTGTCAATGCAACTCTGCAAGGATAAGTCATCACAGCAAGAAAATGGTAAAATGATACTCGAGTAAATCTACTCTTGAGAGATATTAGCTGTCAAGAAGAAATGAAACAATATTGAAAAGCTATTGTGACTAAGCTGTACTGACAAAATAAAAACAAAAAAGTCTACCACTAGAAAAATAAATTAATCTAAGAAAAGCAAAATAATTATTATAATACCACTGAGAAATGAATCCATAAAAGCAAGAGGATTCTTAGCTAAAGCTTCCAAAGCACTCTCAATATAATCCCCCAAGCATAGGACCTTTTCTGGACATACATCATTTATAGCCTAGGTATACTATGGTTCCAGTGCTGTTGGGCATCAGTTCACACCACTGAAAAAAATATTCACTGCTATTGCCTTTCACAATGTGTGTATGAACAAGTACAGGTGTGGGTATAGGAAGAAGTCTAATTTTCAGTCACCACATGCAAAAGGAGTTAAGTCTCACAGACCTTGGCATGGAATATTTATACTTCTGTGTATATATGTTCAAGCCTTCCATTTTATTCTGGAGATTTTTCTATGAGACTCCCCAGACCTAAGACTCTAAGTTATGGCCACCATCATTCTGGACTAAATTCACTTAATGTTCTGCCAAAAGGCTAATGGGGAGCCATATTCCCTAACTTTATATTAGTACAGAAGTTTGTGTTTAAGATGACTCCATCCAATGTTTAAGAAAGATTATTCAAGACTGATCCTGCATTGTATTGCTTTGCTGACCTAGGATGCAGATGAAGTAACAGTAGAAGGCTTCTTCCCCTCCTTCTCCAAACAGATCCACTCAGCCGCAGGAAATGAGTCCTCTGCAACACTAGCAAGAGGCCGCTAGAGCACCATGATCTAAAGTAAGGGGAGAGGCATACAGTAGGATTTCCCAAGTAGGGGATATGGCCAGGAACCAAAGATACCCATCACACATGCTGCAGTCAACAGTATGAGCCACCAGCAGGTATATGCTGTATAGTGTGCATACCCCCAGCCACTCATGAACCCATCCCATCGTTCACAATGATGGGAGTATTGCATTATTAACATAGGCAAGAAGGACCTACAAAGAAGAGAGAGAAAAATGCAACAACCCCACTGTCCACTGTCTACCATGTGTAGAAGCCCATGATAATGGAAGTCTGCTGTCTCCTTGCCCCAGCCAGTGAAAAAAAATAGTCCAGAAGAGGGGCAGAGGCCAAGGCTGATGCACTGCTGGGAGAAATCTGTGCCATTTGAAAGGATGTAAAGCAAACCTCACCCATGCACAAGAAATGATGCTCTGGGCACTTACTTTCTTTGTGGTCTCTCACACACCAATCCTCTCTCAGGAGTTTATGCAAAATGCCTAATTCACCATTAAGGGAAATCAGCCCACAGTAATGCAATCCATTGGTTACTTAAACCACCTGGGCCTTACCCTGGAGTTCTCTTTCTTTTCTTTTTCTCCAAAGTATTTCCGTGCACTGTCTTTCATGGAGCTGCAGTCTTCCTAATATCTGACTCAATAATTAATGTGTAAAGTTATTGCTTGCATCCCTGCCTAATCTTTCCCTCTGATGAATATGTGAAGGAGGAAAAATTGTAAGTTGTCAAGTGTTTCCAGAGCCTCTGCCCATGACAGAATGATAGATCCCAATGCTGTATTTAAAACACAGCTGAATAGATAAAAATAGTGTTTAACTTTTATAGTCATTACGAATCACAGTAATTTATTGAACCCTTCAATCAGCAAAAGAAACAAAGTCCTGCGAATGGGTGAGTGACTCACTTCTTTTCATGTTGTGTACACTGGCTTTCCAATAACTGAATGATCCAACAGCTAAATAAATCTGCATTAATGTATTATGGAAATGAAACAAACAAAGTACTTCACAAACAAAAACATAATGATTGGAGAGAAATAAGGGAACTCAACTGATGTCTGGCTCCTAATTACTAATATAGTTGAATGGTGCATATGAAATTGCTGGGAAGGAACTCTGATCTTTACCAAAAAGCAAACTGCACTTTCAATGTGAACACTAAAGGCATGTCTACACTGCAATTAAACACCTACATCTGGCCCATACCAGCTGACTTGAGCTGCAGAGCTTGGGTTAACAGACAGTTTAATTATGGTGTTGACATTTGGGCTAGGGCTCTACTATCCTAAAAAGCAGGAGAACTCCCATACTTGGGCTGCAAACCTAGCACCTGTGTAACAGCCCAAAGGGCGATTCAAACCTGGGACCTCTAGAGCTTAATGCATGAGTCTCTACCATCTGAGCAAAACACCCTTTGCCACTCAGCTAATGCTGGAGAGTAGGCACATTTTTTTCTCTTTTGTAAGTGGACTACGCATCACCGCATGGAACAGTGAACCACACCTAGGTGTGTGGGTTACACCTGCACCTTTCCTAAAGAGCTCCACTGCCTCTGCCTCACACACCCAAGTCAGCTGATGTAAGCCAGTTACAGGTATCTAACTGCAGTGGACACATACAAGTCACAATAGAAAAGCTGAAGTTATTTGCTTTGCACAGCAGCCTGAGTAGTGAACGTTTGTGCATCTTCTTGTTTGTCTTGTTATTTTAAAAATTAAAGACATTGAATTTGGATGCTATGTGAACAGTAGCATATAAGACAGTTTGAGTACATTATCATGACACAGAAATAGTGCAAGGTGTCATTTTTCTACTAATGGCAATGAAAAAAGTATTCTGTTACACTGTATATGAATTTGGGTATCAAGAAATCAGGACGTATAATCTGTTATGGAATACAGCAAGGTCCCCGCATTTGCACGCTTAATGTTCACAAACTCAATTATTCGTGAGCAGCAACTTTGCAGGCTCCAGGGTAGGGACTGCACGTGGCTGCTACTTCCCTCTGCGTTAGGGAGCACAAGCAGCCACCCCTTCCCTGTCACCCTGGGCAGGAGCGTTGGCAGATGTTGCTTCCCAGGGCCCCAGGCCGGAGCGCTGGCAGATATAATTTCCCAGGGCCCTGGGCAGGAGCACCAGCAGCCAGGACTCCAGGCAAGGAGAGCCAGTGGCTGCTGCTTTGCCATATTCATGAAATTCAAAATTTGTGAGGGTTCTTAAGACGGCACCCTCGCGAACGTTGTGACATTGGGTACTCACATTACAGATTTTAGTTCAAACAAGTCCATCACAGATTCTAATGAACTGCATTACATTCCCCATAACAAAAGCAGAGAACAGGACAATATAGCAATTGTCATATTGGTCCAACCAGTACTATATCTAATCCAAAATCTTATTTCTGACAGTGTTCAGCTCTAGATACTTCAAAGGAAAGTGCCCCAAACTCTTACAAAACCATATGCAGCTTCACTAGTGGAAGGACGGGGTTCCCTACAAAATTTCCTAAGTTACATACGTATGCACAAAACCAGTAAAATGTCAGAATATTAAGTGACCATATTTAACATTTATTGCCCCTTTTAGAAAAAGTTTTTATCACTTTCACAAGTTACAACCACTGATCACCAGGCCACAGAAAGGCACCTTTGTGATATATGGAATCTCCACAAAATTTCAGATTTCTACCACTGAAATGTTACAGATGTGGGGGAAGACACCATATCTTTCTATAAGGGAAAAGTGTATTTCCTTCTCTGCTCATTTCATTTTCAAAAGTATTTGAACCATTTTTTGCTGGAAAGAAATTTTTAAAAACTGGGGTGAAAATGAATTTTCCAATTTTCAGAGCAAAGGTAAGTGGAAACTACAGTTGTAAGCAGCTTTAAAGTGACTCTTTAGAATGCAAATACTCATGGAATCATAACAAAGTTGCTTTGAACTTGAGTGAAATAATTCATTCTTCCCTATGGTTTTGACTTATTTGATGCTGCATAATTTCTTTACTGAAATCTATCTCAGTGCTCCATTTTGACCTTGTAAAATGGGTCTGAGCTGCAGTTCAGTTATGATAAAATAACCACTATGTGACAAATGCATATCTTAGGTCAAAGAATTACACAAAACATCTTTGGCAAATTCTCTTATTCTTCCCTCACCTTCCATCACCACCCATAATGCTCCTCCTTGAAGCAGCCTACGAAAATTTTCAAACTGTGCATACAAATCATCCAGGTGAGTATGGCTGCCCATACCTTACTTTCTCAGATATGTTCATAACACCAATGAAGGAATAAATGATGTTTTCTTAAAGGTTGTCAAAAAGACATCCTGAAAGGTAGATAAAGTTCTGACTGTGTTGATGTTTCTTTCTCCTAGCTCCTTGATTGCTCACATTAGCAGCATGAAAAAAATGAGATGATACACCAGTAAAAATAGACAAAGCCATTTAGTGCATGTTTGTGGCTTCAAGACATTTTATAATTTTGTCAAAACTCATCCATCATCCAGTAAGATGCTACATACTTCAGAGGGGAGTGCATCCCTTTCCTAATCTAGATGTTGTTCGGCATCTCCTGGATCAGGCTCTGGCTGCTTTAAATAGTTCTTCAAGTACAGTTTTTTCAAGCATCCCTTTTGGAGATGTTGCCTAATTATTCACACCCGACTGGGGAAAGTCAGGCTTTGTAGAGCTTGTTAATACCGCAATAGGAAAAAAAATCACACTATCAAGGTTATGCAAGCTGAGACAGATTTAAACAGGAGAATACACATCCTGGCTACCAAGTAAATATGTTTGCTCCACTGTTCTATAGGTTGTACCTCTAAAAACCATGACACTCTGACCTGGAAACATGCATGGGCTGGCAGGAGCCCAGTGACAGGAGGGCTGGCATCCAGCAGCCCAGCTGGAGCTGGCAACAGCAGGGCTGGGGTCAGTGTCTGGCATCAGGACTGGGGCTAACGTCAGCCAATGAAGCTGGAGCCAGCATCAGGTAGCAAGGCTGAGGCCTGGGTTGGCATCCACCAGTCCAGCCAGGGCTGGAGCCAGTAGAAGTTGAGCCAGGTCCGGCAATTGGGGGGCCAGCTGGAGTTGGTAGTAGAGGGCCCACATCCAGCAAGCCCAGCCAAGGCCAGCTGCCCAGCCAGGAGAGACACAGGGGCAAGGTGGGCTGGAATCAGAGACAGCACCAGGGAAAAGTAGGGGAGTGGTGGCATGGGACCTCCTCTGCTCTAGCAAGTTCCCTTGTTCCAGACCAGTTAGGTCCCGCGGGTGCCGGATGAGGGAGGTCCAACCTATGATATTTATTGTTAATTGAAACCTCTCTTTACTTATCACATAAGCCCTTTTGGGAGCAAGAACATTTCCTGTTACATATCTTCATAATGCCTAGCAAAACACAGTCCTGACCCTTGATTTGGGCCTCTAACACTCCAGCAATACATAGAATTATATTAGTAGCCTGAAAACAGCCCATGATCTATTGTTAATTAAATAAAAGCATCCTTGTTTCCTGGTATCATACACATTTAGACTGTTAAAAACATTACCACCCCACTCCCCATCTCCCTTCATACATATTAAGAGAATGTAAAGTGGTTCACCATGCCATGGTCATAAATTTTCAGCTCACCTACCCCTAGTACCTGATGTCCCTGAAGACAGGCACTAGAACAATCAAATTAAACTCTGAACATAATAATTTATTACAGACTGAAATAAGCAGAGGTAAATGTGATTTTAAAGCTATTATTTGCAAAATTATGCTGTGATGTATTTCTCTGCCAAATTCACTATGTTGCTTGTTAATAACAAATGGTTTTATGCTGAGTTAAAAACACTTCAGCCTTTTGGAAAAGAGAACAGGTGTTACTCTCTGTATCATTACTACTCTGAATATCTGCTCACCACTTGTTTTGAATTACAAAGATATTAATGTCCAAAAGAGTACGAATAGGTTTTATAAGTCTCAGTTGTTCCATTATACTTCTGCTATTGACCATTCCTTGGGTGACGAGTGGGACAGTATGTTCAATAGGAGCAGAGCTGGCCCCTCAATCTCTTTTGCATGCCACCTGACTCAACACCAGACAACACCGTTTTAGGGAACACTGACTAAATACAGCAGAACAGAAGATTGTATAGAATCTTAGAAGAACAGGCTTTCTAAAAGAGAAAGTAGTTTATTTAAAGGGCTATGAAACAGGACATAAGAACAGCCATACTGGGTCAGACCAAAGGTCCATCTAGCCTAGTATTGTGTCTGCCAACAGTGCCCAATACCGGGTGCCCGGAGGGAGTGAACAGGTGAAGATCTCTTTCCTACCATCCATCTCCAACTTCTGACAGAGGCTAGGGACACCATTCCTTACCCATCCTGACTAACAGCCATTAACGGACCTAACCTCCATGAATTTATCTAGCTCTTTTTTAACCCTGTTATGTTCCTAGCCTTCACAGCCTCCTCTGGCAAGGAGTTCCACAGCTTGACTGTGTGCTGTGTGAAGAAGAATTTCCTTGTATTTGTTTTAAACTTGCTGCCCATTAATTTCATTTGGCATTCCCTAATTCTTATATTATGGGAGCAAGTAAATTTTTCCTTCTTCATTTCTCTACACCACTCATACTTTTATTTACTGCTATCATATCCCCTTTTAGTCTCCACTTTCCTAAGAGAAAAGTCCTAGTCTCTTTAATCTCTCTTCATAGGGGACCCGTTCCAACCCCCTAATAATCATTTTAGTTGCCCTTTTCTGAACCTTTTCTAATGCCAATATATCATTTTTGAGATGAGGTGACCACATCTGTATACAGCATTCAAGATGTGGGCGCACCATGGTTTTAGATAAGGGCAATAAGATATTCTGTCTTATTCTATATCCCTTTATAATGATTCCCAACCTCCTGTTTGCTTTTCTGACTGCTACTGCTGTGCACTGCATGGATGTTTTCAGAGAACTATCCACGATGACTCCAAGACCTCTTTGCTGATTAGTTGTAGCTAGATTAGCCCCCATCATGTCGAATGTATAGTTGGGGCTATTTTTTCCAATGTGAATTACTTCACATTTATCCATATTAAATTTTGTATGCCATTTTGTTGCCCAAACACTCAGTTTTGTAAGACCCTTTTGAAGTTCTTCACAATCTACTTTGGTCTTAACAATCTTGAGCAGTTTAGTATCGTCTGCAAACTTTGCCATCTTAAGGAGAAAAAAAGCACAACTTACTTCCCTCAGAGAATATACAGGTCCAGAGAAGTTAACATATTTATAGTTAGTTTGATGTAACATCTTCATAGATTGTATTAGATCTAAGCATCATGTATAATCATTTACACCTGGAATGAGTATAAAAAAAGCTGCCACTTCAGAATTACTTGAAATCTTAGTTTTATTTGAAAAGAGGCATTTGTTAAAAATAAAGAACTCAAGAGCTTACCCTATGTTAGCAGTACAACTTTGGTCCATGCAAGTTATGGTGGCATGAAGCTGTGGGTATATTACTTATGAGTATGCAGAGCTGGTTCTTTGCATCAGTGTGGCATGTACCCTCTGGGAATGCTTATGTCAATGCACCAAGAGCAAACCCAAGGTAGATATCCTAGGCTTTGTCGACACTTGCCCCCAGCTTCGAAGGGGGCATGGTCATCAGGGTGACGAGAGATTGCTAATGAAGTGCTGTGGTCAATACACAGCACTTCATTAGGGTAATCTTCCCCCATGGCAACTTCAAAGCAGCAAACTCGGAAGCACCGGCATGCCTGTAGCCGCAAGCACTTCGAAGTGCCTGCACTACTTCCAAATCCCTTTACACCTCAACGTTTTGAGGCCTTTGAAGGAGCAAGGGGAATTGGAAGTGCCCACAGCTACACTCATGCCAGCACTTCAAAGTTTGCCACTTCAAAGTTGCCGCAAGGGAAAACTAGCCTAATGAAGTGCTGCATATTCACCGCAGCGCTTCATTAGTAATCTCCAATGGCCCTGATTATCATGCCCCCCTCGAAGCTGGGGGCAAGTGTAGACACAGCCCCGGTGTGCAGCCTCTCACTGTGCAACTTGCTGGCGCACTGTTTTTTTTTTTTTTCAGAAATTTTGGCAAAGCGTGGTGTGACAGAAATAAGTCCCACAAGGGTGACCGAGATCCAGGGGTCATGTTCTCATCATGCAACTGTCTCCATCACATAATGCCATCCATAACATCTGAAACGATCCCACGAAACTGCCTGGCACTTCTTACTGCCTGCCATCTCTGAGGCATGCAGGGAGCCCACACCATGCTGCAGTGATGTCACGAGCATTGTAAACACAGGATAATCCATCCTCTGGTGCTTGCAGAGGTGCAAGAAGAACTGCAGGAGAGGTGGACAGGACTAGCTAGTGCAGGAATGATGGCTGTGAGTCATATAGCTGGTGGCTGGTTGTGTTCATGAAGCAGCTGCTGGAGAGTCACTTCTGGGTCTGAGAAACAAGCCTTGATTAATGGGATAGCATCACTATGCAGCTACGGGCTGACAAGGAGTGGGGCAGCTGTCTGTTAAATAGCCAGGCACGAGAGGTGTTTGAAGAGCAACATACAAGACTATACGGCTGATGGAGGTGTTGAAAGAACACTTTAACATTGAGGGTGTCAAGTGTTGAAGGCTAGGAGAAACTGTGTGCCACTTTATGAGTATAAATCCATCTGTTAATGCGCCTACTTATTTTGCATTGCCTTCTGTGACTTTATAATGATTACGTTGTGCTTGTCATGGATCCTGTCTGTTTTATTGCACTGTACAATCATAAGTTATGGTTGCTTTCAGTAACACTGGGAATTCTGCAGCAGATGCCATGAAGTCATTCAGCTGCATTAATTTACCAAAAAAATTGAATTTTATTAAGTATCAAAGCTGGTGCCAAAAACAAATGTGCAATTATAAAACAGAGGCAAAAAAAGTCTGAAATAAATTAACAGAACTTAACAAGGGGAAAGAGCTTTCATGTCCCTTCTGTACACGTTGCCTGCACCTACAGGAATTATAACTTTCACAGGTCAGGGTGTGTGAAGCTATGACTTCCATCACTATCTCCAGGTTTGCAGCTACGTTCTCTGTAAGCTGTGTACCACGCAGCAACCTATTAAGCAACACTCTGGGAATGAGTCTGGCCTGGACTTACCAAGGCTGGGGGACAGGTGCTCCTCCTGTGGCTCAAACCTAGCGCTGCCTGGACCTGCTGCAACTGGGCAACAGGTGCCCACCCCTAGCCTGAACCAAGCCCCAAGCTCCAAGCTCCAAGCTCCACAGACAGAGGAAAGGTGCTACGCTCCATCATGGGCCCAGGGGCAAAGTGTGTGCACCAGGGGGTGGGATTGGCTCCACACCCAGGAAAAAGGAGCAGGGCCATAAGCAATCAGCCCTTAGTGCTGCCTGGAGCATGGCATTGCCTGCAGTCCCCCAGCCCTCAGAAGCCATATGGAGTGGCAGAGTGACGGCAGAGGTGGGCGGGAGCTCCAGGCCCGGTGAAGCATCAGCCCCTATGCAGTTGGTCCCCTGGTTCTCCCTGTCATAGGACCTGAGGAGACACACCTCTTCTTCCCAGCCCAGGTCTGCTGAAGGGAGAGAGAGCTTGGGGGGAGTCCTCTTGTCCTGCTGCAGCCCCGGGGGAGCCCGCACCCCATCCCCTCATCCCCAACCCCACTCCAGAGGCCACACTCCCTCATCCCTACCCTCTGCACCAGTTCTGACACCCTCATTCCTGGACCCACCCCAGACCACGCACCTCAAGCTGGATCCTCACCCCACACCCCAACACCCTGCCCCTGCCCTGATCCCCTTCCCACACTCTGAACCCTCAACCCCACCCCCACCAGGTGTATTTTGTTATGTGCACAAATATGGAGATGATATGTCACACCACCTCCATAATGGTACACAAAACAAAATTCATTCTGCATATGTATGGGAAACATTAGAGGGGACACTGGTTTGGAGTGGTATGGATGCAGCTTCCAATGTCCTGTGAGATGCTGGGAAGTGCTAAAAAGAAGTTTTCATTGACTGGAAAGAGAGGTGAGCCTGTAAGATCGTGAGAGGCTGCAGTATCTTTGCTCACGTATGAACCCCATTTATGCCCTTGGGCAGCTCTCTGCCTGCTGGGACTCTCTCTTGTCCTTGCTTTTCTTTTCCATAAATTCTTCAATATTCACCCTCCCGGCTCTCTGTGCCTATCTGGCACAGCACAACAGCAGACAAATTTGAGTGTTGACTCATGCACAGCTGAGATGGCACAAGGCAATGTATCTTGCCCTAACTTTGTAGCGTAGACCAGGCCTGGGGAAGATTTGTTGTTTAGGGTCCCGGGATGCATATTTCTGCATTCAGTCACCATGCTGAAGTGTGTGTAACTAATTAGAGGGAGTTGGAAGATTTTACTGCTTAGATGTAACCTCCATCTTTTCAAAACCAAGACATTTTTTGCAGGGTTTGTTATTTTCCATCATAAAAAAAAAAGAGAGAGAGAGAGACAGTGAAAGTACCTTCTCGCACTGTAAGTCCTGGAGCTAACACCAAAACATATATTAGTGAGCAGAATTGTATCTTTCCTCTCTCCTTCATGTTTGGATTACTCCTATTCAGTCAGAACTGGCAATTTCCACAGGGTTAATCTTCTGCTTCTGATCATCACTGGTTTCATTCAAAACAGTGAATATTATATCCAGTTTGCAATACTCTGTTTTCTTAGCAGCCCCTATATGTAACTCAAAGAAAGACTTCTTATTATATATAATGCTGGAGGAAAGCAGACATGACCCCTCTATCTGAATGCTTTAAGCTACAGTTAGATTACTCGCTAAGGTCAGTATCAGGATTTATAGTTAAAAATTTCAATATCAGTTTTAAAGACAAAAATGGAAATATGCAATTCATTGAAAAATATAGTGTGTAAAATGAAAAACTACCTGTCCTTCAAAGAACCTTGCTGGTATTGTAAAATTTGTCTTGCATAAATGGTAAATGAAATGTGATGCAGTGTGTGACTCTTCTGATGGTAGCCATAGGCCATGGAGAGCTAGTTAATATCCTATCCATTAATGTTCCATCCATTCACCTACAGTGAAAGAAAACGTGCTGTTCACAGAAGCTGTTCTGTGACTCCTCTCTTGCCATGCACTTTTTCCTTCCTACGGAGCAGAAAATGGCATCTTGGCAGCAAGACTGGAAGAGACATGTCGTATCTGTCTGTCCCCCAACAATTTTCTTCCATGAATTTGTTTTTCTTGACCCAGCAGAGGAGGAGAACTTATCATCATGTTGTCAATCGATTTACTCGTGGGTGGTTTAACTGTGTTTCAAACCTCTGCAAAATAAGCAAGGAATTCAATACTGAGCCTAACAACAGCGCTTACCATTTGAAGATTATTTCTCTTATTTCAGTTTCTTCTTCTTTGGCTTGGCATACACTGAAAATTTATCTTGGCGTAGCTAATTCCACTGTGGGTAGGAAAACGCTACTCCCCTGTCTGATTTATCTATGCTGACAGAAACCCCAGGGCAGAGAGAGCTATGTTAATGGAAGATGGTTTCCATCAACAAAGCTAAGGCTATAGGCTTGTCTACACTACAAAGTGAAGCTAATGTAAAGCAACTTACAATCCACCCAAGTATGGCGGTATAGGCACTTCAATGCTCCTCCCATCATTTTAAGTTGCCTTCTAATCCAACCTAATAGAATCACGTCAGCAAGAGGTGTAGCACTTAGGGTGACACAGGTAGAGTGACATAGTGTTGGTATAGGCACTGCATATGTCTACACTAGAAGTGTTACAGTGGCAAGATGCAGGGCTTCATTATAGACTTACTACAGCAAAGGAAGGGCTTCTTCCATTGCTGCAATAAATCCACTTCCTCAAAAGCCACAACTAAGTCAGTGGCCGAACTCTTCATTGACATAGCATTGTCCAGACCGGGGTGTAGATCAGCCTAACTATGTGTCTCGAGGGGAGGAGCTGGTAAAAATTCACCTTGGCTGTGTCTACACTAGCTCCCACCTTCGAAGGGAGTATGCTAATTAGGCTGTTGGGAGATTATTAATGAAGTGCTGTGGTGCATATGCAGCACGTCCTTAAGCTAATTCTCCCCTGAGGCAACTTCAAAGTGTTAGACTTCGAAGTGCCAGCTTATGTGTAGCAGCAGCTCACCCATGGGTACTTTGAAGTGCCCAGGCTACTTCAAAGTCCCTTTATTCCTCCAAATTTGCCCTACTTACCATGCTCCCTTCGAAGTTGGGAGCTAGTGTAGACACACCCCTGGAGTAACATATCTGGGTGTTTCTAGTGTAGCCCAGCCCTGGCTCGGTTTGCAGAGATGGAATTTCTACACTGACAGAGAAACCACTCTTTAGGTGTAGGCTGCTTCTCTTGGCACACGTAAACAGCTGCAGCTAACAGGGGAAATTTACAAGGAAGTTGTACAGGTGGAGGAGGAGTGATCATGTGACCATCCAGGTAAATTTGTTGTCTGTAGTGCATGTAGCTGTGTTTGTGTTGTGCTTTCTATTTACAGACATATACTGTGTGGTCTGTTTGTCTGAGGGACCATGCACTGACTGCATGTGATGAGCTGAACAGCCAAGTAGACAAAACTGAGAGTTCTTAGGGACACTTTGATCTCTAAGCCTTTCAGCACCCATCAACCGTTAACCATGGGGAAGGGCTACCGAGACAAACCAGAGCTTTAAAAATCCCATTCCTAAGGAAGCAGAGGCTAGCAAACAGTAGTGGCTAACAAAGGTATTTCATGAGGAAGTTTAGAAGGAGGTTGGAGCAGGCGGGGCAAATACACAACTTTCTTTAAGCTTAAAGCAAAGAAAGAACCAAAGAAAGAAAGAAAAATCTGATCAGAACAAAACAACAACAAAGGAGTGAGTTTTGATAATCAAAAGAGACGGCAGGCAGAGTTCCAGCAACAGAGTGTTGGCTGTCCAGCCTTTTGCCTCCAGTGCTGATAGTTCGTGTGTGTATTCAATGCAATGAACTCCTGGCCCTCAGAGACCAAGCATGGGCTTTGGACCAGAGTGGCCTACTAGGGAAGCTAAGGGAGAGAGAAAGAGGTACATAGATGAGACAGTAGAGTGGCCCCCACCCACAGCCTGATGCCTCTCTGCTGTGTAGTGCTGGGGAGGAAGCTGTGGTCAGTACATGCAGCTACCGGTCACATAGGGAAGAAAAGGAGAGGGGTGCTGGAGGCTAACTTTAGGCTACTAGGCAGGAGACTGAAGTCCACAGTAGCATTCTGTGAGATGTTTCCAGTTCCACGTGCAGGGGCAGTGAGACAGAACTTCATAGTCTCAATTCATGGATAAGATGATCGTGCAGGAAGGAAGGGTTTTTATTTATTTATTAGAAACTGGGGAAACTTTTGGGAAAGGGGAAGCCTATACAGGTAAAAGAGGCTTCACCCAAACCAGATTGGAACCAGATTCCTGACACTTAAAATTAAAAAGGTCACAGAGCAATTTTTAAACTAAGAGCAGAGGAAAAGCTGACAGGTGCAGAGGAGCATATGGTTTGGACAGAGACATCCCAATAAGGGGAAGCTCTATTACTGGAGATTCTCTATGTCCTAGTAAAGAGGAGAAGATAGAAAATGATACAATAGAAGTAGGGTCTGATGGGGAAAAGCCAAATGAAAAAAAGTCCCACTCAATCACATTATGTAATGGCAGAGTCTATAAAATAAGATGAGAGAGGTAAAGTGACTTGTCTTAAATTAGGATATCGATATAATAAACATCACAAAAACTCGAAGGAGTGAAGATAACCAATGGGACACAAATAACAAGCAGTCCTGTAGCCCCTTAGAGATTAAGAATATATTAGGTCATGAGCTTTCGTGGGTACACAGCAGTATCATTGAATAGAATATATTGAAAGGACAGAAAATGTCATGGCTTTTTATAGGCAAGATGATTTAATCAGTTCTCTTAACCAGTTTTTTCTTTTAATGAGATATTTAATGATTTTTTGAACCCATTACCAGTTCATGACAGGACCTTCCCCTTTCTCCCATGGCAGCTTATTGTGATTAAGAGCCTTTGCTGAGGGAACTTGTCCAAGGCTTTCTGGAAATATAAGTACACTATAACCATTGGATTCCCGTACATACTTGTTGAGCTCCTCAAAGAATTCTAGTAGATTGATGAAGCATGATTTCCCTTTACAAAAAACATGCTAACTCTTCAATATTCAGTGGGCATTCTGTCTGTTTCCCAGAAACTGAGAAAAGCACCAGGGAATGGATCACCTGATGATTACTGGTTCTGTTCGTTGCTCTGAGGCACTTGATACTGGCCACTATCAGAAGACAATATAATGGGCTAGACCGACCTTTGGTCTGATGCACTATGGCCATTCTTATGTTCTTACCTATACTGTGTGGATATGCCAGCGTAGTCTTGGTAGTATAAACACATTCTTATTTTAACAACAGTTAATGGAGGAAAAAGGAACAAAAGGCATATGTACAAGAAGACAAAGCCTGCGAGGAAAATGTATGGTAACTGAACAGCCAGTCCCAACTTTCCCTTTGTAATCAGATATCTTGTAAACAAACACCCCAGTAGTAAATATATTAAAATACATCAAATTTGTATGAAAATATGTTTACTCTGCAAGAATAGCATTAATTACTCAAAAGGAAATACCGCAGCAGCTTCTTCAAAGTATAAATACCTACAGCCATCAGAGTAAGGCTCAAGAACTTGCCAAATTAATTTGTAAGATGGGAATGTTTGAATTCCTGAAAATGAAAAGCAGCTTTAACAAAAGTACTGAATTTATCTGAAAATATGTTAAACTGCATGCATTAATTTACTGTTTAATAGTTAAGTTTAAGACCAAAGTGAGACCGTATAGCCTTGAGATACATTTGTGAAACAAACAGGGTATTAAATAGAAATTCTGGCAATGCCTTTCAAGGATACTATTTTGGGAGGGTAAATCTGGGGAGGACACAGAAAAAGGTTATGTAAAAGTTAATCGAATTTCAGAACTCAAAGAGCAGTGTCCTTCCAAGGCTATCAGCTGGAAGTATATATACATTGAACACTTACACAATAGATATTTATTGAGACAAGTAACTAATATTCCAAGAAAATAATTCTAAGTAAGGTGAAACTTAAAGTCCAAGACTAATATTATACACTGAGGATAATGTAAATTGAATTTGCTCTCTGAGTACAGATTCATATATTTTAAGGACAGAAGGGACCATTGTTATGACCATTTACTTGAACCTCCTGCATGACAGTGGTCATAGATGTCACGTATTAATTACTGCATCAAGCCCTTATCTTGTGGTTGAATGAAAGCATATCTTTAACACTGACATCCTGTCCTAAGACTTACAGTGACAAGTCACATAATAAAAGATTGAAATGCTATGTAGTGGTCTTCAAATACAACCGGGGGTAGATTCAACACCACTGAAGACAGGCATGTCACAGTTCCATATATGCAAAGACAGTAACAAGTGGTTAGGCATAGTTATGATTTTGTCTGTTGCTTGAAATACTGTCTCAAGCAACTTGATCAATAACTGTTTTCCTAACAATGTTGTCATCTCAGTTTTACAAATATTGGTGTCTAATACAGCTCTATCCAGGTGGTCTACTTCATTCTATTCTTGGGTTGTACCGCAACATCACTACATCTTGAACCTCTCTAGTCTTGCACTCTCTCATCCACCAATATCTGTAATCTGGCATGATTTTAGTTATCTGGACAACCACTTATCACAGGTGTGACTAAATTTCCTATGATCCTGTAAAGTTTGTTTACAGCCACCAGTCCTGGCTCAGCGTTCTGTGCTGTAATTTAACTGTAATTTACCCATAGATGTCTTTTGAGAGCCCAGCAAGCAGTGGCAGGGTTGGTAATAGTGCCAGGCAATATTGACCTCCTGTGGTCTGGCAAATTCTCTCATTTGGCACCAGTCAGGCCTCCAGGGTGCCGGTCTAGAGCTGTTCAACCTGTCTTTATATAGCAATTTGCATACATGAAGAACGAGAAAAGGTAAACAATATCCTGCAAAAACCTAGATAGTATCTCAGTAGTGAGGTCTGCATTTTATAATGGTCTTAAAAAAGGGGCACAAAATCCCTATTTTTCTCTGAAAGTATGTTGATGTGCAATTTCTCGGAACATTATTTCTGGAGCCCTGGAATTTTCTATGCAGTTTTAGTTTAGCATTAATTCATTACTTGTTTCTGGCTGAAAATTTTCCTGGACAGTCCACCCATTCATTTTTGATAGAAATATGTATAAATCTGGAAAAGAAGTGTACATTGAGTAAATCTTTTTTGTGAAAAATGAATTTGAGGTGGGATGTGACAGTTATGTGTCATAGGAAAAAATTATCAGAAAATGATTGTCAGAGAAAGTTAATGGGAGCCACATATACATCTTTTGCACACAACTTGTCACATGAGGTGCATGTATGATATAGTGTACTGAAATTTAAGTCAGAGCTTCATGTTCAACCACTGTTGTGGTATAAAACCTTCTCCATCAGGAATTACATGTTCGCCCACCTCTTGCAATGCATCCCATAGTTATGCATTAATAAAAAGGAAATTTACATATAAATTAGCTGAATGGTTACCAGCTAACGATGTTCAAATGTGTAAAAGTAAATAAATAAAAGGTTATACAGCTATAGACAGACAGATAGAATAGATAACTGTATCTATAGTTACACAAAATTATATATAATTATAAGAGGCTGAATGGAGGTACTTTGTAATTTTTGCTTTGAATTTAGGTCTGTAGGATCGAGTCTCATGATTTCTCAAACCCTGGAATTTATATAATTTGAGGTTTATAAAATTATTGATATTGTGGTGGCCTCTAGAGGCCATGATCAGGGCATGGACTTCCGTATGCTAAGCAAACTAATAAAGAAGATGTCTCTGCATCAAAGAATTCATAATCTAAACATATGATAAGAGACAATGCAAAAATAACACAGACAGAAGGGAAGAACAAAATCATAATGAAACTGTTCTATTTGGAACATTAATCAAGAGTCACTGCATGCCCACAGTCTAGCCATTATCAAGTGTTTTTCAGGCATTGTGGCAGAGGTGAATATTAAGAGATTTGAAGGAGAACAATTTATATTTTTTTATTTTTTAAAAAACTCACTTCCAAAGGAGTTTGCATGGGATGGAACTGGACAAAAGGAGTAAATCCAAGCCATCTTAATAACAGCAAATTCAGATTTTTTGTTATAGGAATGGGGAAAAATGTTAGTTTGGGTCATGAATACCAATAATTTACAATTCAATCTTCAGGAAGATGTTCCAAAATATTTGCATGAAATTCCATTTTAGCTCATGTAGTGCTGAGTGAATATTTCACAAGAAATAGTTTATTCAATGATTTTACCAATATTTCCAGCTGACCAAAACTTCATGCATAGATTGTGATTTCCTCTCATTTATTTTTATATTATTTTACCTGACCCTTTCTCAGTGGAGTTCTATGGGAGGGAGCAGTTTGATTGCTCAGAGTTCCAGTATAAAGAGGAAGAAAAGCCAATTGAGTTTCTTTGGGTTAAGCTTCAGGGCAGGAGCAACAGAGGTGATGTTGTAGTTGGTGTCTGCCATAGATCGCCAGATCAGGGAAATGAGGTAGTTGAAGATTTCTTCAAATAGCTAAGATAAGCTTCCAAATCACAGGTGCTGGTTCTCATGGGAGACTTTAATCACCCAGACATTTGTTAGGAGATCAATACAGCAGCACACAGACAATCCAGGAAGTTTTTGGAGAATGTTAGGAATGACTTCTTGGTACAAGTGCTAAAGGAACCAACCAGGGGCTGTGCAAAACTTGACCTACTGCTCACAAAGAAAGAACTAGTAGGAGAAATAGAAGTGGGTGGCAACCTGGGCTGCAGCAACCAAGAGCTGGTAGATTTCAAATGGAAGAAAGGTGAGCAGTAAAATACACACACTTGATTTCAAAAAAGCAGACTTCAGCTCCCTGAGAGAACTGATGGGCAGGATCCCTTGGCAAATGAAGATGAAGGGGGAAAGTGTTCAGGAGAGCTGGCAGTATTTTAAAGAAGTCTAACTGAAGGCACAGGAACAAACATCCCACTGCATAGTAGGAAATGCAAATGTGGTAGGCAACCAGCTTGGCTTAACAGGGACATCCCCTCATAAAAGTTGCATATAAGAACTGGAAACATAGACAGTTGACTAAGGAGGAGTATACATATATGGCTGGAAAATGCCAGGCAGTAATCATGAAAGCAAATACACAGTTGGAACTGCAGCTCACAAGGGATGTGAAGAGTAACAAGAAGGGTTTCTACAGGCATATCAACAATAAGAGGGTTATCACAGAAGGTGTGGGGCCATTACTGGAAGGGAGAGGCAACCTAGTGACAGACGATGTAAGAAAAGCTCAAGTACTCAAAGTTTTTTCTGCCTCAGTCTTCATGGACAAGGACAAGCTCCCACTCTATGGTGCTAGATAATGCAGTATGGGAAGGTGGAGGTCAGCACTCGGTGGTGAAGGAATGAGTTAAGAGCTACTTAGAAAAACTAGATGTACACAGATCCTTGGGTTTTGATGTAATGCACCCAAGGGTACTGTGGGAATTGGCAGATGTTGTTACCAAGCATTTGGCCATTATCTTTGAAGACTCATGGAGACTGGGAGAGATCCCCAGTGACTAGAAAAAGGCAAATGTGCGCCCATCTTTAAAAAAAGGAAGAAAGGACAATCCAAGGAACTATAGACCGGTCAGCCTTACCTGAGTCCCTGGGAAAATAATGGAGGGGAAGCTCAAGAAATCCATTTTGGAGCACTTGGAAGAGGGGAAGGTGATCAAGAGTAGTCAGCATGGATTCACCAAGGGCAAGTTGTGCCTGACTGATCTGATTAGCCTCTGTGATGAGGTAACAGGCTCTGTGGACATGGGGAGGTCAGTGGATGTGATATACTTTGACTTCACCAAAGCTTTTGATACAGTCTCCCACAACATTCTTGCCCATAAGTTAACGAAGTATAGGTTGGATACATGGACGATAAGATGGATAGAAAGCCAGCTTGACAGTTGGGCGCAATGGGTAGTGGTCAATGGCTCAATATCTGGATGGTGGTCAGTTTCAAGTGGAGTGCCCAAAGGCTCAGTTTGGGGGCCAGTGTTGTTCGATATCTTTATTAATGATCTGAATGAGGGACTGGGTTTCACCCTCATCAAGTTTGTGGAAAACACAAAGCTAGGGGCAGAGGTAGGTATGTTGGAGGGTAGAGATAGGATCCAGAGGGACCTGGATAAATTGGAAGATTGGGCCAAAAGAAATCTGATGTGGTTCAACAAGGAAAAGTGTAGAGTCCTGCACTTGGGATGGAAGAATCCCAAGTATTGTTATAGGCAGGTGACTGATTGGCTAAGCAGCAGTACCATGGAAAGCAAACTAGAGATTATGGTGGATGAAAGCCTGGATATGAGTAAACAGTGTGCCTTGTTGCTAAGAAGGCTAACAACATATTGGGTGCCTTTGGAGGAGGATTTCGAGCTGATCTAGAGAAGGTGTTGTTCCCTTCTATTTGGCACCAGTGAGGCCACAGCTGGAGTATTGCATCCAGTTTTGGGTCCCCCAGTATAGAAAGGATGTAGCTGTGCTGGAGCAGGTTCAGTGTAGAGCAATGAAAATGATTAAGGGCTGGAGCACATGACCTATGAGGAGAGGATGAGGGATCTGGGCTTGTTTAGTTTGCAGAAGAGAAGACTGATACATAGAATCATAGGGCTGGAAGAGACCTCAGGAGGTCATCGAGTCCGGCCCCCTGCTTCAAGCAGGATCAACCCCAACTAAGTCATTTCAGCTAGGACTTTGTCAAGCCAGGACTTAAAAACCCTAGGGGTGGAGATTCCACCAACTATCTAGACAACACATTCCAATGCTTCACCACCCTCCTGGTGAAGTAGTTTTTCTGATTTCCAACCTACACCTCTCCCTCTGTAACTTCAGGCCATTGCTCCTTGTTCTGCTGTCTGTCACCAATGAGAACAGTTTCCCTCCGTCCTCTTTAGAGCTCCCCTCCAGGAAGTTGAAGGCTGCTATTAAATCACCCCTCAGTCTTCTGTGCGGGGGAGGGAGGGATGATGTGAGAGCACATGGTTGGCAAGACAGCAATTGACACTTCCCAAACTTACTATTATAGCTGTGGGAGATAAGCCTAGCAGATTGGCTCTTAAGGTGCGTACCCTCAACCTCCCACCGCTACATCTATTTGAACTCTCCCAGGCTTTGCAAAATCCTTGTCCCATCTATCCAATCGGATCTCAGTTCAAAGTACTACAACACTACCTCCCTACCTAAAAGCTTAATGGAAAGTGTCTCCATGGTAGCCCCAACTACCATACCCAAAACAACAAGAGTCACAAATTTGAACTCAGACCCGATGTTTGCTATCCATGTGGTCAGTGTGTTAACCTAAGAGAGGAATTACCAATGTTTAAATAATCTTTCCCCGTGCTATGTAGGTCTGCAAAATACCAATTCTTACAAATTTTGCTTCGATGGAAGGACTCATAATTAAGCACCTAATTTAAGAACTCAGAAAAACTATTAATTTTAATTAATTCATTTATATGTGTAATATATCATAGTCTTTCTTTAGCTCCATTATTTTCTTTTGTTTGGTTGCCATCACCACCTCTCATTCTTCAAAGAGCTATTAAAACTTATAATACAAAAAACCTCATCTGCACATGTTATTATTCATCTTCTTATGAGTGCCCTCTTTTTCTGCTTTGGTTGAACAGATTACTTGACATGCTCTAACCCTCTCACTAGAAGTTCACAACAATCCAATCACTGGTCATCTGTATTTTCACAAAGTAGTAAGTATTACAGTGATGTTTTGATCTTGAATGTGAAATTTCCAGTCAAAATTACCTCCATATCACCGATGAGTGTAGGTCAATGTTGCGAGTCAGGCCACCATATATATGAGAAAAAAAATGAGCCACCATTGACATATGTTTTATCATGCTGTAAGTATTTGAAATCAATGGTGCCTAATAGTAAAGTTGCTAATGAGTCAGCAGCAGCGGTCACAGAAAGGTGTAAACAAGTATCTGTCTATCTATGAGGTTAAATAATAAACAAAGCTTATGCTACATTTAGAAAATATTTTCCAAAAAAAAGTCTGCTGAGTGCATGTTGCCCTCAGAGTAACTGCTGCACTTAAATCATGCAGGAGTGATAGGTTATTTTCCTCCTGTTTATTGTGAGAGGTTTTAGTAGCAGACCAAAACAAGTTAAATTGAATAAAATACATATGTAATACTTCAGCAGCAAACTGAAATTACATGCAGTCAGGGATAAAATTTGAATGGATGGATCCATGATTTTAAAAAAATATAAAACAGGAAACAAATTATGCTTCATTTCACTAATGATAAGCCACATGCAGTTTTCTTAAGTTTTTGATGGAGGCATGAACTGAGGAAAATTATGCCAGTCAAATTCTGTTTGTTATCTGGAAGAAGTAATTCAGCTAAAGTACAGTTTGATTTGAATGTGAGGATGAGTTAAATAAAAACTAAACATAATGATGACAAGCTGTAATCTATAGTTAAAATGTTCAAATACTAATACTCTTCGTATATTTACAACATTGTCAGTATTCATTTGAAAGTTCATTAGAAGCCATGGAAAACTTGTGATCATGTCAAAAATTTGGTCCAGCTATTGCAAGTAATGCAGCAAAACCTGGACCACTGTGTCCCGACTTATAGTGATGTTCTTTGATCCCTGCTCATCCTGAGTAATATTTTACTTCTCAGAAAGCACCTTAAAATTAAAGGCAACTCCTTGTGGTGCAAGGTACTCTGAAGCATGAAAAAGTATATCAAGCCCTTGCCCTAAGTAAATACACTGTACAGATGAGTATCAGAGGGTAGCTGAGTTAGTCTGTATCTTCAAAAACAATAAGAAGTCCTGTGGCACCTTGTAGACTAACAGATATTTTGGAGCATAAGCTTTCATGGGCAAAGACCTGCTTCATCACATGTATGAGTGGAGTTTCTAGAGGAGGGTCCAAATTTACAGGCTCATGAAAAGGTGGGAGTCCCAGTCAAGAGAAGGGCCAGAGTTGACAAGGTTAATTCAGTCACAGAGGATGTGGCCCATTACCAGCAGCTAAGGTGAAGGTGTGAACGTCAAGAGAGGAGAAATCAGGTCAATTCAGTCAGGGAGGATGTGGCTCATTATCTGTAGCTAATGTGGAGTTATGAATATCAAGAGAGGAGAAACTACTTTTGTAACTGGCCAGCCACTCGCAGTCTCTGTTCAATCCTTGGTTGATGGTGATAAATTTGCAAATGAATTGCAGGTCTGCAGTTTGTCTTTGGAGTCTGGTTTAGAAGTTTGTTTTTTTATCACAGGATGGCTACTTTTAAATCTGTTATTGAGTGTCCAGGGAGACTGAAGTGTTCTCCTACCGGTTTTTGTATATTACTATTCCTGATATCTGAGTTGTGTCCATTTATTCTTTTTTGTAGAGACTGTCTAGTTTGGCCAATGTAAATTGCAGTGGAGCATTGCTGGCACATGATGGCGTATATTATATTAGTAGATGTGCAGGTGAATAAGCCCCTGATGGTGTGGTTGATGTGGTTAGCTCCTGTGATAATGTCGCTGGTGTAGATATGTGAGCAGAGTTGGCACCAAGGTTTGTTGCAGGGATTGGGTCCTGGTTTAGAGTTATTGTGGTCTGGTCTATAGTTGATGGTGTGAATTTGCTTCAGGTTGGCAGGCTGTTTGTAGGTGAGGACAGGCCTGCCTCCCAAGGTCTATGAGAGTGAAGGATTGTTGTCCAGGATCACTGATGATGCACTGGAGAGGTTTTAGCTGGGGGATATTGGTGATGGCCAGTGGTGTTCTGTTGTTTTCCTTGCTGGGCCTGTCTTGCAGGTCAGCCATAAAAATGTTGGCATACTGTGGGTCCATGAGAGTGCCCACAGTGGTGCCACTGATTTGAAGGTATAATTTGTCCCCACATCTGAAATAGTTGTGGGTGAGGACAAAGTCACAAAGCTCTGCCACCCTTTGCGCCTTGGCCTCATCAGGGATAATGTTCCTAACAGCTTGGAGTCCATCTTCATGTGGGACATTGTTGTAAATGGCCTCTGCATCCATGGTGGCCAGGTTAGTGTTTTAAGGAAGGTCGCTAATGAATTGTAGTTTCCTGAGGAGGTTGGTAGTATCTTGAAGAAAGCTGGGAGTGCTGGTGGTAGAGGGTCTGAATAGAGAGTCTACCTAATCAGACAACCCTGTAGTGAGAGTGCAAGTGCCTGAGATGAGGGGGTGTCTGGGATTCCAAGGTTTATGGATCTTGAGTCATAGATAGAATAAATTTTGTGGGGTTCTAGGAGTGTGTCCATGTAAATTTGCTCCTGTGTTTTTGTAGGGTGGTCCTGAGCAGATGGTGTAGTTTCTTGGTGTACTCCTCACTGAGATCAAAGGACAAGGGCCTGTAGAACATGATATTGGAGAGTTGCCTAGCAGACTCCTTTTAGTAGTGTGTCCTGCTCATGATGACACACCCCCAGTTGTGCATCTGACAAAGCGGGTCTTTGCCCATGAAAGCTTATGCTCCAAAATATCTGTTAGTCTATAAGGTGCCACAAGACTTCTTGTTGTTATTGTACGGATGCTATCTCCATGATGACTCGTGAAAATGGAATTATTTCTCTAGTTTTTGGAGTCCCGCCCCTTGCCTATACTGCCCCACCTGCACATTCTGGACAGTAGAACCACACATTTATGGACGTACTGGGCACAGCTCTTCCCCTTGGCTTTTCTACAAAATTCCGCTCTGCGCGCAGTGCCATGGAGAACACCACTATTTAGCATTACTTCCAGAGTACGTAGTACATGGACCAGGGTGGTCAAATAGTTAGAGATGAAGAGCCACATCTAGAGCACAGAGAGCCACAAGAGCAGAGTGCAAAGAGGACTGCATTATATATATGCCCTCCCGCTCCCCCAGAGCCAGGCCCACCTATGATACATAGGTTACATCTACACTTAGGAAAAATTTTGAAATGGCCATGCTGATGGCCAAATCGAAGAATACTAATGAGGCACCGAAACGAATATTCAGCTCCTCATTAGCATGCTGCTGGCAGCAGCACTTCAAAAGTGCCGCATTCACTGCTGCATGGCTCATCTACACAGGGGTCCTTTCCGAAAGGATGCTGCAAATGTTGAAATCCCCTTATTCCTATCATAGTTACAGTGACAGGGAGTTCCTTTAACTTGATGCAACATGACAGGTGAAGGATTACATACAAAGCAGTTTATCGGAAGTTAGATGTTTTCTGTTTTTATTAATGTGGGTAATAAATCTTCTGCTATTGTACCTTTAGAACTGCAATAACAATATTTAAGACAAATGAGGATACCAGCTGCTGTTTGTATGTTCTTCCACCTTGCGTTTCAGCCGCTAGATTAAGCACCTGTGAATATATTTAATACGGCAGCTTCTTTAATGTTGAATTTACTTTACTTCTGGAATTCTGTAAGTTTTTCATAAAAAGCATTTAATATTAAAACTAGGTAAGTGAGAAGCTGGTAAATTTCACAGGGTTTATGATTTAGTAAACGTTCAAAAGGAGTTGTTATAGAAAGATTCTGAGAATTGGATGGATGCAGAAGGTCACCAGTGAGGAATTATATAGGAAGATACAGCTGAAAGAGAACCTGCTGCAGAAGGTTATAAAATGGAAGCTACAACTATTTGGACATATTTGCAGAATGAATGACGAACGAAAAATCAAGACTCTAGTATTCGGCATAATGGACAGTTCAGATAGGAGAGAGGCAGACCCCACAGGGAACGGATAGATGAGATAGTAGATTGGTTAGATCTAGTCTACAGAAACTAAGCCACGCTGCACTGGAAAGGGGGAAAGATGGAAGGAAATAGTGAGAGAGGCATTAGATACCAAGGGGCGCTGAGCCCACGGTTATTGATAATGATGATGAATTATCTTTGCTGGTCACGTCCCTTTTTTTTTTGTATTGTGAGTTAGATAAACTGAAAAAGGATGCAAACAGAAAACAAAGAACTTAAAACACACCATAAAATCATTTTCTCAATAGAAATGGAGTTTGGTTGACAATAGTCACAGTGTTGGACAAATGGAGACTTAAAGAACAAGTGCAGTGGGGTGAACAGAGAACACTATTAGGATAGAAAAACTAGCACAATAATTTTAAAATAAATAAACTTAAGATGGTTAGGGTGATAGGAAATTTAGCCAGAGTCATCTTAATTTGGTGACATCTTCCATTTCAAAGGATCACAAAGTGTGTTACATATAGGCTAGGGCTACACTGAGCCATAGTGCCGGCAGGTTGACACAAATAAGTGGTCTCAAAAATGTAGATGGCCACTCATTTGACTATTTGTGCGAGATTGTCCTGCCAGCAGAGGCTGCTGCCAGCAGAAAACAAGCAGTGTAGACATGGTTCTGCCAGCAAAAACTCCCTTTGTCATCAGCCCTTATGTCTGGAAAATATTAGGGATAAGGGACTGCTGACAAAGGGGATTTTTGGTGTCAGATCTATGTCTACACTGCTTGTTTTCTGCTGGTGGCAGCCTCTGCCCGCAGGGTGATCTCATGCAAATATGCAAATTAGCAGTGAGAATATGCAAATGAGAATCCTTCTGCATTTTTGAGACCACTCATTTACATCAAGCTGCCAGCACTATGGCTCAGTGTAGCCCTAGCCAGAGGGTTCGCTCTTTCTATAACAAAATGCAACCACCTGATGTGAATATGTTCTAAGTCATTTTGCACCAGAACCACTACATAGCAGAGTTTTTACGAGAGAAACTTATCCAACTGGAGCTACGAGGCAACTTGAAAAGATTAGAATTAACCAGATTGAAATTTGACTATAACAGGACTGATCAAAACAACTTTCTGATGGAAAAATGGGCTTTTGACAAAAAACTAACATTTTCACAGAAAGTGTCTGTTTTACTTGAAAAAAAAACCTGATTTTCAGTCAGATAACTTTAAAGAACTGATTGAACCCTTAGATTTTTTTTTCTAATTTCAAGTTTTAAAGTGTTTGGAGAAGACTCAAAATTTTCCACAGGGAACAAATCCTAAATATTTTCAGATGTCTTCTAGTGAGGACTTCAGGATTAAAATATCTGCCCCTGCTGTTGCTCTATCTTAGGAATTCATTAATTGTTCTTCAGTTATACTAACCAAAATCAGATTCAGGTATGGAGCTGAACCTTTGGAAGTGAAAGTTTGCAGCCACTAATAAAGAAATGCAAACAATTGACATGATGAAATTCTCTGGCTTTTTAGCCAGACACAAAATTTGTGGAAGTGATAAACCTTGTATTCTCTGAAGAAGAAACTGTTAAGTTATTATGGCTACATCTACACTTAGTAAAGACTTCGAAATGGCCATGCTAATGGCCCGATCGAAGAATAGTAATGAGGTGCTGAAATGTATATTCAGCACCTCATTAGCATGCCGCTGGTGCTGCGGTTCGCTCCCACGCGGCTCATCTCCACTGGGGTCCTTTTCGAAAGGATCCCACCAACATTGAAATCCCCTTATTCCTATGAGCTCGCACACACACACATTCACACACACGTACATACACATTCACTTTTTTTCTTTTCATTCCTTTTAGGGATGCCTTGTACTAGCTGAGCCACCCAAAAATACCTCACACATTTCTTCATCAAAAGAGCCACCCATCAGATAGACAGCACTTAGAACTACTGTAAAGTCTTTTTTAAACTCTGAGTACCTGGAATGAACAAAGGGTAACATACAGTTACATTTGGCAATTCTTCCTGTTGTCCAACGAGAAAGTTATATCTTTGGGTTTACTGCACTCTTGTATCTTCAAAACTACAGTATTGAGAACATCTATAAATCCTGACATCAAGCCAGTCAGAACTTCTTAGGTGAGCGAAAGCAAGATAAAGCACTTACACTAATATAACCGCGATGGGGTTCAGGGGTCCCCAAGCACTGCACCCCATCCGCAGGCAGGAGTGACTCTCACTCAGTAGGTAGAATGGGAAATTTGTTAGTCGACTGAGGCACAGCTCAGTACAGAGGTGTCAGTACAGCAGGCAGAGACAGTCATTCCAACCCATCCTGGGGAGAGAAGCCCAAGGGTTGCCCCTCTGGGGTCTAGCTTCCCGCTCAGCCCAGGCTGGCTGCTGTCTCTCTCTACGAGCTTCTAACCGCCGTCTCTGATTCAAACCCCAGCTCAGCTCCTTCCTGCTCTTTGTTCAGGATAGCGGTGTTACCGGCCAACTTAGGTCAGAGCCCCAGGGGTCATCCTTAGCCACTGGGAGTTGCTCTGCCTGTCACACACTCATCCAACCTGACTATAACACACACACACACACACACACACACCCTACTCCATCACACTAACACACTTGCCCTGTGTCTACACGAGCCCCTTCCTTCTGAAAGGGACATATTAATGAGCAGGTTTGAAGGATGCTAATGAGGTGCTGCAATGAATATGCAGCACCTCATTAGTATAGTGGCAGCCCCGGCAATTCGAAAGTGCAGCTTTTCGAATTGCACGCCACCCATGGAGACGGGACCTTCCAAAAGGACACCCCCAGTTTTCATAAGCCCTTCTTCCTAACACCAGATAGGAAGAAGGGCTTTCGAAAACCGGGGCAGGGGGGAGAGAGTTCTTTTGGAAGGTCCCATCTCCACGGGCGGCGCGCGATTCAAAAAGCTGCACTTTTGAATCACCACAGCCACCATTAGGCTAATGAGGCACTGAATATTCATTGCAGCGCCTCATTAGCATTTTTCAAACCTGCTCATTAACATGCCCCTTTCGAAAGGAAGGGGCTCGTGTAGACCCAGCCTTGGTGCATCTATACCAGGAACTAACTTCTAAGTCCTTACTCCATTCCCGGGAATGCAGTAGCCCCCTACTTAGAAGTTTAACTTTGAAGTAGGGTGTGTGTAGATGTTCAACATCCAAGTCTGTTACTTGAAGCTGTATCTTGAAGTTAGCAACTTCAAAGTTACTTTTGTAGTGTAGACATGGCCACTATGTTTTAAATTAAACTTTAGGTAGATCTTCTCCAACAGGAAGCTTTCGCATTAGTGTGTATTTGCTAAGTGTCTTAGTCACAAATTACTATAGCACATTCTATATGAAAGGAAAGATATTCCATTGGAAACCTCCAGCTAGCTTAAAACATTGGTTCAACAATGTTGTTAGCTAACTGGATGCTTGCAATGAAATACAGTTTTTCATTAAGTATTCTCCGCAGCATTCTCACGCAGTGGTGGGAGCTTGCAAGCTCCTGCCATCCATCACAGGTGCTGAAGTACTCCACAGCTATACTCAGTTGACTATCAAATCAGAAGGAAGAGACCGCCTGGTCAAAGATTCAGAAGGAAGACTACCACAAATTAGCCTCAGTCCACTCTGATTAGGTAATGGCAGTTATGATATTTATAGCCATTCACTACTGGGAAATGTTCCAGAATTGAAAGTCTGCTTCTGAGAATAGCACTTGCAGAATCCACTTATGCAAAGCTTTGCTTAATGTTCTGGAGTACCGTCTATAATCTTTCAGATATAAACAGCACACATTAGAGGCTATAATGCCAGTGTAAGACTGTTAGCTTTTATACTGTATTAATATAGTTCTGAATTTCAAAAGCTCCTCAGTCAAATTGTGTTTAGGCACTTTTGAAAATATTACCCATACTGTACAAGTGCTCAATACCATCTCAAATTTAAGTAGATTGTACATTTGTACCATATATCAAATAAGTTTTGACACTCTATTTTACACTAGAGGGGTGTCAAATAAAATACATATGGGTTCTTCTCATATGTTTTGTATTGTGCTCTGCAGCTCTTTGCTCTGGTTTTGACAGAATATCATGGTCCAGGTAATTGTTAAGCAGTTCCTGCAAATGAGAAAGCCAATCATGGCAGAAGATCTGCTGGTAATCATGGAACAATCAACACATTGGAAAACAACAACATTGCAATCTCTGACTGATTTGAACTACCTGATATGAGTTAAGAATGATTAATCAAGGCTAGATTACAGAACAGACTGTGTTTAAAAGACAGCCATCAAAAGGAACCAAGTGCAGCTGTAGGCGTGTCGGTCCCAGGATATTAGAGGGACAAGATGGGAGAGGTGTTACTAGGGTGCTCATATTTCCCCTAAACTGAAAATAAGATAGTGGGTAGCTGATGATACCAGGTGGTTCAAGCCAGTCCCACACAAGGCTGAGCTGGTTGGTATTGCTATTGGTCCAAGCCCTATTGCCTGGAGCTGACAGCCGAAGCCTCATCTCGAGGGGATTTTTGTTTGTGTGCTTCATCTGGTAATTCCCAACCAAAGGGAGCAAAATTATAAAAAAGTTACCTTTATGTAGTCTTTAATTAGGAGGTGAATGCAGAAATAGGTTTAGAATAGAATAGCTCCTGCGGTTAAGGCACAGAATTAGAGTCCGAAGTGATTGGGATTCACTTCTCTATACTTGCCACTGTTATACTTTGGAACTTCTGCAAGATATTTATTCTCCCTTTTCTTGTGTGTAAAATCTGGATGATGGTGCTGTATTTTCCTACTTCACAGAGGCATGGTCAGATTAATTCATGCTCAAACACTACAAGAATGAGTGCCATACAAATGCCCATAAATTAACCATATTTTACACAAAGCCACAATTTCACCAAATGTATAATCTTGTTTTCATAATGTTAAACATGTTATATGATAAAAAAATCACCAGCTGAGGATCTAACCCTTGTTTTCATGTAGCAATCCTTTTGCCTCATTGGCAACAATACTTGCAGTCATTAGTGAAGGTCACCTATTCAAAGCTCAAAAGAGTCAAGTCCATAACTGCATTTGCTTCCGGTGTTGTATAGATCTATTCATCCTAGAACATGAAGATGAATCAGACATTGTTATGCACTGTAGAACTCAATGAAAATTGCAGAACATCTTAAATGAACTGAGCCTTTGGGGATACATGTTTCAGAATTGTGAAAGATTGTTACAGTTATTAGAAGGATTAGTATTCAATATTTATGCAATGGAACTATTGAGAGAAGCTCCATTCAGGATCAGTTCTTCAATGTGATAAATGTTGTTCCTACCCTGGAAAGTTGCTAAATTATCAGAGCTTTAAACTACGCAACTTATCCCTAAACTTTCCTTTCAGATTGTACAAATTTGTATTCTACTAATACTATGCATTAAGGAAGCTGAATGCTACCCTCATGTGATTCAGTGTCTCAGTTCACTGAGTAATCTTCAGTATTGCATTGTTCTTTCACTGAATCAATCAACTGGTAATTTTTAAATAAGAGATTGGAATGCATTTATACTTTTTTCTAGGTGATCTGAGTGCCTGAGTCCCACTGATTTTCAGCTTTTGAAAATGGGTTTTGAAAATTTAACTAGTGTAATTACGATTATTGTATTTAGCATTACTGGATTAAAAAAAACCCTAAGATGTTAAGCAGCCAATTTCAGAATAAAAGCAAAAGGCAGATTTTTGCAGTAATAAAGACAAACAGTCTCTTTTACCATACACATAAAATAAATAAAAGTAATCACAGAACAGGGATTAAAATGATGAAAGATAATGTCTAGAGGTAGCTTAGGTGTTTATCTTTGGGTTAGGATCAGGATGGCTGCCTTTGTGCACAATGACTGCCTAGAGAAAACAGATTATAAAAAAGCTCTCATCTGCTTTCCTCAAAAATGAGCTAATTCTCTTATTGTTTTCAGTTCTCTTCTGTGAGATTTTATTATTTTTGACATTTGTTTTTAACCCGAGAAAGAATCTCAACAGAGTGCTCCCCATTATAAAGTTATGAAAGTCATTTGTCTTGTTCTTCAAAGCTGATAGACATACACGGCTTCCTTTACTGTTAACATTCCTTATGATGCAATTTTGCTTTTAATGTGTTCTCCTTTAACTCAGACACTGCTCCTCTTGTGCAATAATGCCCTTTAAAAGTACAGCCACTTTTGATGAAAAGCATTACACTGGCCCTGAGAAACTTTGCAGTAAATTTAAAAAAAAACAAAAACTGCTACTGCAAATAAAACATTAGGGGTGCGTCTACACTAGCCAGCTACTTCGAAGCAGCCAGCACAACATCAAAATAGCACACATCACGTCTACACGCACCGTGTGCTATTCCGACGTTCAAATTCACGTTAGGCGGCTAGACATCAAAATCGCTATACTCATCCGAAGATGAGAATAGCGCCTTACTTCGATGTTGAACGTCGAAGTAGGGTGTGTGTAGATGATCCGCGTCCCGCTACTTTGAAATAGCGGGGTCCTCCATGGCGGCCATCAGCTGAGGGGTCGAGAGATGCTCTGTCCAGCCCCTGTGGTGCTCTATGGTCACCACACGCAGCAGCCCTTAGCTCAGGGCTTCTGGCTGCTGCTGCTGCTGCTGCAGCTGGGGGTCCATGCTGCATTCACAGGGTCTGCAACTGGTTGTCGGCTCTGTGGATCTCATGCTGTGCAGGCTGAGTGTGTCTAGGAGGGGCCCTTTAAAGGGATCAGCTTGTGGCTTTGCCGGTCCCTCATTTCGACGGGGAGCACTTGTGTGTGTGGACGCTCCGCATTTCTTTCCAGGGCGGCTGCTTTCAACGTTCTACGTCACTACTTTGACGTTGAACGTTGACGGCACCAGTCCTGGAGGACGTGTAGATGATACGCATCAAAGTAGCCTATTTCGATGTTCTTACATCGACGTAGTGTGCTAGTGTAGACGTAGCCTAGGGGTTTGTCTACATTAGCTGGCTACTGCAAGGTAGCTGGCACAATGTCAAAATAGTACGCATTGAGTCTACACGTGCCATGAGCTATTTCGATGTCGAAATCGAAGTTAGGCGGCGAGACGTCAAAATCGCTATTCCTATCCGAAGATGGGAATAGCACCCTACTTTGACATTCAATATCAAAATAGGGCGTGTGTAGATGATCTGCATCTTGCTATGTCGAAATAGCAGGGTCCTCCATGGCAGCCATCAGCTGAGGGGTTGAGAGATGTTCTGTCCAGCCCCTGTGGGGCTCTATGGTCGCCACATGCAGCAGCCCTTAGCCCAGGGCTTCTGGCTGCTGCCGCTGGCGCTGCTGGGGGTCCATGCTGCGTGCACACGGTCTGCAACTGGTTGTTGGCTCTGTGGATCTCATGCTGTGCAGGCTGAGTGTATCTGGGAGGGGCCCTTTAAGAGAGCGGCTTGGGGTTTTGCTGGCCCCTTATTTTGACGGGGAGCGCTTGTGTGTGTGTGGATGCTCCACATTTCCTTCTGGGGTGGCTCCTTTTGATGTTCTCCATCACTACGTCGACATTGAACGTCGATGGCACCAGGCCTGGAGGACGTATAGACGATACACGTTGAAGTAGCCTATTTCGATGTTCTTATGTCGAAATAGGCTACTTTGACGTAGTGTGCTAGTGTAGACGTAGCCTAGAGGTGTTACTGAGTCTTTGCGAATAGGGCCAGTTAGAGGCTGTGACATGACTCTGCAAAGCAGGTACACTCATCCCTCACTATATGAGCATAATTGGTTCCCAACTTTCTGCTCATAGGTGAAAACTCATAAGAGGGACACTAAATTCCCATTAAAATAGATGCAAAAGTATTTGATTGGTTCCTAGTGCTCCTAATTCAAAGACGGAGTGGCAGCAGGTGGTGCTGCTTTTGAAAGGCAAGTGAACCTTGGGGTTGGGGGTGGTGGTTAAAGGCTGGGGACAGTTTGGGGCCATGAGCAGGAGGGGGCATTAAAATCTGATGGTGAGTTGGGTCTGTGGGGCAGATGGACGGGGCATTCAGGCTGTGGTGGGGGGTCTGTGGGGTGGGGGTGGGGGGGTTCAGGCTGCTGCAAGTTAAGTATGTGAGCTGGCAGGGGCATCAAGCTACGTCGGCTTAGGGCCATGGGGCTGGTGGGGGGAGTCAGGCTGAGGCGGGCTGGGACTGTGGGGCCAGCAGAGGGTCAGGCTATGGTGGTTTGGGGCCGTGGGGGGGGTAAGGCTCGTATTAGTGGGTGGGACTTCACTCATCTAGTGAACAAAGGTAATTATATGTGGCCCTCATTTAAGCGAGTACTCGTAAATAACGTACGTGTTTAACAACAGACGGGCATACCTGAGACACTGAGTTTTAGAAGTTACACTTAGTAAGTTTAAATTCACACTATTATCATGTGCTTTCTTCCTTTTTTTATATATGGGAAATCAAAAACTATCAAATTGATGTAACTGAGAGGACACCTAATTACCAGGGCAAAAATTTGATCTGTCCTTACAATAGCGTTCAAGGATATAGAGGGTATGAAATATTCCTTTATTTCTCATCACAGGTTTTCTCCATCACAGTTGGAGCACCCATGAGAGAAAATCCTCCATGGGGTTGCTGCTCTCCCACATATACATAAGCAAGCAAGGAAGAAGTGACACCGACCAGGAATGGTTGTGGTCTTTGGTCTGCTCTTCCAAAGTGCTAGCTGGGTTTCTGGTGGCAGTTTGCTTCCCCCTAGAGTGAGAGGGAAGCTAGGCAGGGAGCTGTGACTCAAGAGTTACAGTTCTTTCCACTGCTCTGCTACTGGGACAGAGCAGGGCATTTTGTAACTTTTCAATCTACCCTTACATTAATAGAATCTGCAACACTAATCAAACTAGAGTTTATTAATTTTTCTTCTTAACTCCTTTTTCATTCCTCGGTGTCTTTAGGAAGATATAGAGAGATCCTAATTTATTTACTCCACACACTTACAAGTTTTAGTTCCATTGTGCTCCTTTTTCTCTTTCTTTCATACGTTTTTTTGCCATGATAGGAATCCCCATAATCAAAAAATTAGATTCTGCGAATTCTGAATGTGTTGTCCATATGACATGCCTCAGCTGAATTCTCTTGTCTTGAACAGCTGTTGCCCTTTCTATTACTGTATGTGCACACACATATTTAGCCCAAAACTCAGACCTTTTGGAAATTAAAAAAAAAAATCAAAGCTCATCTGATAGCCTACATTCTACGTGAGGGGTGGCCAAACTTACTGACCCCCTGAGACACATCTGACAATCCTGAGACTTTTGAGAGCTGTGTAGCACTGGCTGGGGCTTCAGCCCTGCCTATGGTGGAGCTCTGAGCCCTAGAGTGTATGCCCTGAATATTGAAGCCCCAAGCTGCTCATCCCTGCTGTTCAGAAGCTCCTATTCAATCACCTTGCTTCAGGGCAGAGGTCCTGAATTCTGCCCCTCTCCCATTTTGGGAGGAGGGGGAGGGGACACAGCATGGGGAGATCCACAAGCTAAACTTTAACAGTAAAAGAGCTGAGATGTCTCACAAGCCACAGTTTGACCACTCCTATTACATGTAAACACATTCATTTATATACATACTAAATATACAGACCCATGGAATCATCCAACTATCAGTTAGTTATAAAAGTAAATTTGGATGAGTTTTATAGTCCATGTTTAACTGATTACAAATAAATCCACATGAGCCCAAGATCACCACACAAGATTCCAAAGTATCACACTCCAGGAAAAAAATCCCCCTGAAATCAATAAAATCACCAGAAGGGTTGCTATGTGGGCTGTTCCCAGGACAAACCTTCTCCAGCTGAGAAGCCAGTCAATGTGCCTTTGCACTTAGTTGACAAACAACAGAAATCACATTCAGCTCTGCTACGTGCCAGCCCAGATCATCACCGCATGGTTACCTGTCTGGTCCAAAGCATGCTGTAATAGGCATATTCATATCACAATACACTGTAAGAAATAAAGTAAAATACTTTGAATTTGCCTTTCATTCAAAGATGTCAAAACATTTCAACATACATTCTTTGGTTTAATTTCTGTGAAATAAATATTCCCATTTTAAGCCTATGGTCTATTACTTGTTGTGGTGAGGTGGTTTGTGTGTCTCAAGGACTCAGAGAGCTATGCCAGTTGGAGCTACAGATCCTGGAATGGTCAGCAAACCGGACAGGTCAAAGGATAGAGACGAGACAAATTTGGACCATTTCTTCCCAAGGTAAAAGGGTTTGGCTTAGGGTTAAGAACCTCATCCAGGAAAAAAAAGTTACAGAAACATCTACAAAAACACCTACAACTGCACTAGTCTTGAGAGGAGTTAAAAATCTGCATGGATTGAGTAAGAAGTGTGGTAGGGAAAGCCAAAAGGAAGCTACCCCACAGATGACCCCTCTCTCATCCATGACAACCACCCAGTTTGGTACATGGAATGTTCAGACCATGTATCAAAAGGGGAAGACAGCACAGACTGCAGCAGAGATGAAACAGTACAATCCTGCAGTTTTGGGCTTGTGTGAGACAAGATGGACACAATCTGGGCACCTACACCTGGTAACAAGTGAAACTCTCATCTACTCAAGACATGACAGGAATGCATCACACACACACACACACGGGCCATGTCTACACTAGCCCCAAACTTCGAAATGGACATGTAAATGGCCATTTCGAAGTTTACTAATGAAGGGCTGAAATACATATTCAGCGCCTCATTAGCATGCGGGTGGCCACGGCACTTTGAAATTGACGCGGCTCACCGCCGTGTGGCTCGTCCCGACGGAGCTCCTTTTCCAAAGGACCCCGCCTACTTCGAAGTGCCGCAGCTGCCCGCATGCTAATGAGGTGCTGAATATGTATTTCAGCCCTTCATTAGTAAACTTCGAAATGGCCATTTACATGGCTATTTTGAAGTTTGGGGCTAGTGTAGACACAGCCAAAGTGTGTGCTTGATGTTATCAGGAGACGCATCTGGTGCTTTAATGGAGTAGACAGCAGTATTATCACACATCATCACAGCCAGATTCCACACCAAAGTGCAGAATGTACTGATTGTGCAATGTTACACACCAACCAATAAAGCAGCTAAGGGATGTAAAACAGACTTCTATGAAAAATACAAAGTGTTGTGAACCAGAAAGCAAAGAAGGGTACCTTGATTTTGATGAGCGACTGCAGTGTGAAAATTGGAAGCATAAAACACAGGCAGAGAACAGAATGGGAAAAGAAGGCCCGGTAACATGAATGAAAACGAAGACAACTTCAGTGACTTTTGTTCCTTCAATGTTCAGGTGATAGGTGGTAGTGTTTTTCCATACAAAAGGATCCATAAGGTCACGTGGGTTTCAGAGGATCATCAGTTAGAAAACCAGATGGAATGGATCACATCTGTGTAATCAGTTTTTTCTGAAGATCAATGCAGATGTCCGTGCAAGAAGAGAAGCAGATGTAGGTTTAGACCACCATCTGATCACAATAAAACTCAAGTTCAAGCTCAAGAGGTACCACAGTAGTGATCAAGCTGGGATTGAGATTCAATACGGAGCATCTAAATGATTTAGAGACAAGAGCCGATTCCCAAGGAGAGCTGTCTAATAGATATGCACTTCTGACAAACCCGAAAGATGCTACCATAGAACAAACTCGGAAAGACACCAAAACAGTCAGGAAAGAGACCTGTGGTAAAACATTGGGAAAGATGACAATGCGTCACAAAGAATGGATCACAGCAGAAACTCTGAGAAAAGCGAAGGAATGAAAGAACAGAAAAGAAGCCATCAACAACAGCAAAACAAGAGCAGCCATGGTGGAAACTCAGAGTCTGTATTCAAAAGTCAGAGAGGTTAAAGAGCTATAAAATGGGACAAGAAAAGCTTTGCGGAAAACCTTGCACAACAAGTGGAATAAGCTGCAGGATGGAGAAACTTGAAAATGCTGTACGACATCACACGGAGGCTAGCTGGGTCTTGGCGTACAGTGGATCAGCCAGTACAGAATAAGGAGAGGCATGTGCTAACAAAGCCAAGTGTGCAGCTCAGTAGATGGAAGGAACACTCTGAAGAGCTATTGAACTGCCCTGCCCACATGGAACCTCTGGAGTTACTTCTGCAAATTAACAGCAGCAGACCTACAAAAGAAGAAATCAGGAAAGCCATTGCTCATCTGAAAAAGTAGAAAAGCACCTGGCTCAGACAACATCCCCACGTAAGCAGTCCAGGCAGGTAGTGAGGTATCAGTCACCATGATGTGTAATCTATTTGGGAAAATCTGGGACACTGAGGAGATCCCACAAGACTGGAAACATGGCTACCTTATCAAGCTTCCAAAGACAGACAACCTGAAGCAATGCAAGAACTGGAGGGGCATCACATTACTGTCTATTCCAGAAAAAGTGTTCAATAGGATTCGCTTGGAGAGAATGAAGACAGAAATGGATAGACAGCTCAGGGAAGAATAGGTTGGCTTCCACAGTGAGTGACCTTATACTGACCAAACAGCAACTCTTAGAGTGATCATAGAACAGTCGCTTGAGTGGAACTATCCCCCGCATATAACTTTCACAGATTTTGAAAAAGCCTTTGACAACATTGGTAGAGACACTTTGTGGAAACTGCTGCAATATCCAAAATCATTAACCTGATCCACTCAACTTACGAACCCTCAACATGCCACGATGTTCACAGTGGTGTCTTCACAGAAGACCTCAGGATACTGTCAGGAGTGCATTAAGGGTGCCTGTTGTCACCTTTCCTGTTCTTGGCCATCTGTTGTTCTGCTCATAATGCAGTCCATTGTGCTCATCAACGGGGCATTCAGTAGACACTTCTCCAACAGCTAGAGGACGTTGATTTTGCTGATGCTGTCACCCTCTTTTCACACGGAGATGAAAACATGGAAGAAAAAGTCACAACACTAGACAAAAGTGCCACAATGACTGGACTGAGCATTAACGAGGGAAAGACCAAGATGATGAGGATCAACCAGTCCAACAATACCAGCATCATACTGAGAGCAGATGACCTGGAAGAACTGGAGCAGTTCACCTCCTTGGGGAATACTATGGGCAGAGACGGAGGAACAGACAAGGGTATCAATCCCAGGATAGGAAAAGCAACATCTGAATTCAAGACTCTTCATCCCATGTAGGCTGTGGCCACACTTGCAAATGGCCATTTCGAAGATTACTAATGAGGTGCTGAATTGAATATTCAGCATCTCATTAGCATTAGGACGCTTCCAGCTGCGGCGTTTCGAAAGCGTTGCTTTCAAACGCTCGCGGCTCGGTGCAGCTACACGGGGGTCCTTTTTGAAAGAACAACACACCTTTCGAAATCCCCTTATTCCGCTCCGCTGAGAGGAATAAGGGGATTTTGAAAGATGAGGGGTCCTTTCAAAAAGGACCCCATGTAGCCATGCCGAGTCATGAGTGCTCAAAAGCAGCAGTTTCGAAGCGTTGCAGCCAGAAGCATCCTAATGCTTATGGAGGCGCTGAATATTCAATTCAGCACCTCATTAGTAACCTTCAAAATGGCCATTTGCATGGCCATTTTGAAGTTTTGGCCAAGTATGGCCACAGTCATAGAGTTCACAAGTAATATCTGTGAAAACAAAAATACAGATCTTCAACGCAAATGTTGAGTGTGCTCTTGTATGTGTGTGAGACCTACTGTACTAAAAAGTCTTCAAATCACAAGCGACAGACTTTCATAAAGAGGTGCCTGGGGTACATCCTTCACAGCAAATGGCAGGACTCTGTCACAAATGAGGAGCTCTGGAACAGATCAGCACAAGAACCACTTGACGTTTAAATTAAGAGAAGGAAATAGGGATGGCTAAACACATTCTCAGAAGACCATCACCCAGCATAGTCCGGCAAACTCTCACATGCAACCTGCAAGGAAAATGCAAAACAGGAAAAACTTGGACAACGTAGAGAAGACCTACTAACATTGAAGGACAACAACTGGGGTACTCCTGGAGTCAGTTAGAAGTTTTGTCTCAAGACAGAATGAAGTGGATGAGACTTGTAGATGACTTATGTTCCAGTCAGAGTACAAGAGTTTAAGTAAAAGATTCCCATTTTATAGGATCAGAAGCTGAGAGAGAGAAAACGAGCCTCTTCCCTTAATAAAAAAAGAGACTGAGCCATCACTCAAACTAAGGATCATTTACATTTATTTACACAGATATTTCTTGTGGAAGTGATGATTGGGCCCATTTTTTCCAGCTACTATGAATAAAACAATGCACTACAGGTGATATAACATTACACACATTTAAAAAAAAACCCTTCAGAATATTAATCTCAAAGGAACATAAATCAATCATGCTTTCTCTTTACATGGGACTACTACAGACTTATTTCCTTTCCTTTCCTCTTTTTCATTTTCTTTTGCTTAGACTGGTTCACACTGTGTGTTCTTTACACAAGATATTAAAAATAAAAAGTTGAATTTCTGAATGATTTATGATTTATATTTTTAAATCAGAAAGCTTTGCAAAATAAGCTAATACTTAGCAGCAGTCAGCCAAAATTTCTATGGAATGTTTCTACAATGCCTCCTCTGCCAGTAACTAGGTTTACTTTGGCAATCATTGATGTGAAGAATTATTAAACCTTTCTAACTTACATTTAACATTTCAGCATGAAAACACCACTTTGAAAGTACTTGAACTATCTTAGGAATCCAACATCATGACAAAAGTCTCATGTTTAAACATTCTCCTCCTGAAACTCTCAGTACAAATCAGTATTTAACATAAAAACTGAAGACATAAACCACAATTTTCTGCTTCCTGTTTTCTATGTGTTACGATTGACGAATCCATTATCTATGTGGGTCCACTGGTATTAAGAATAACCATAATATTTTGTCCTCATTTAGCACCTTTTCCCCCAAAAATATTAAAGAGTTTTATAACAAGTGGTTTAGTACCATCATCTGTGCTGACTAACAGAGAAACGGAGGCATAGAGAGTGGATTTTCCAAGGACACATATTGAGTGGGACTGAAGCAAAAAGCAGCTGCATCTCCTGATTCCCAGTCCTCTCTTCTAACCTTGAGATAAAGTGTCTTACTAAGCAAAATTTCCACTAAATAATGATATGATATGCATAATTTCCTACATACAGCAGTGCACATTTACTTTTATTATCCTTGTATCCTATCTTAAAAAAAATTACAAGGAAGTGATGAAAATAGTAATGTATGGACACGAAGTATAAAGATTTTAAAGGTGCCTAGGGGATTTAGCTGCTAGTGTCCCAATGAAAATCCCAGTCAATAGATCTATGACATCAGAAACAGGAGGAAAGATCCATTCTGAAAAGGGACAGGCTGAAAGTGCAACAAAAAAAATAAAACAGAATACTCTTGAAACTCACCCCAATCTCAAACATAATTTCCTCACAGAACTAAATGGCTATGTCTACACAAGATGCTTTTCCCAACAAAACTAGGCTTTTGTCAGGAAAAACCACACAGCATCTACACACAAAATGCGCTTTGTTGACAGTTTGTCAAAAACCCAGCACATCTGCTGACAGTGTTATACCTCTCCCCATTCAGGTGTAATGCCTCTCTCGACAGTGTTCTGTTGACAAAATAGTCATGCAGATGGTCTGGAGCCTTTTGGTCGACAGACAGGGCTTCTGGTTCACCAGGAAGCCCTGTTTGAAGAGCTTCTGTTCAGCTGTTTTGTCAAGAGAGGGCTGGGCAGTCTGGCAGCTCTCTGTTGACAGATTGGATTGCTCTTTTGATCTGCTTTTACATATAGATGCAATCTGTTGACAGAAGTTTTGCTGGGTAATCCCTTCTGACAGTGTCTTCTGTCAACAGTAACATAGAGAAAGCCATGCTAGTCTATATACTATCAAACCAAAAAAGCAGTCGAGTAGCACTTTAAAGTCTAACAAAATAATTTATTAGGTGAGCTTTTGTGGGACAGACCCACTTCTTCAGACCATAGCCATACCAGAACAGACTCAATATTTAAGGCACAGAGAACCAAAAGCAGTAATCAACCAAAAAAAATCAGAAAAAAAATTATCAAGGTAGTCAGAGCAAATCACAGAGTAGAGGAGCAGAAAGTGGGAGGGGAGCCAAGAATTAGATTAAGCCAAGCATGCAAACGAGCCCCTATAGTGACCCAGAAAATTCCAGTCTTGGGTCAAACCATGTGTTAATGTGTCGAATTTGAATATAAAAGGCACTTCAGCAGCCTCTCTTGGAATAGTGTTGTGAAAATTCCTCTTCAGTAACACACGGACTCTAAAGTCATTAACAGAATGGCCCACTCCATTAAAATGTCGGCTAACAGGTTTGTGGATCAGGAGTGTTTTTATGTCTGTTTTGTGCCCATTAACTCTTTATCTAAGAGAGTTTGAAGTCTGTTCAATATACAAAGCGTCTGGGCATTGTTGGCACATGGGCTGTGTCTACACGGGCACAAATCTTTGAAATAGCCATATTTCAAAGATTACTAATGAGGTCCTGAACTGAATATTGAGCACCTCATTAGCATTAGGACACTTCCGGCTGCAGTGCTTTGAAAGCGCCGCTTTCGAAAGCGCGCGGCTTGGCACAGCCACTCGGGGGTCCTTTTTGAAAGGACCCTGCACCTTTCGAAATCCCCTTATTCTGATCAGTGAGCAGGATAAGGGGATTTCGAAAGGTGCGGGGTCCTTTCGAAAAGGACACCCGTGTAGCCATGCTGAGCCGCACGCTTTTGAAGCACTGCGGCCAGAAGCGTCCTTATGCTGATGAGGCACTGAATATTCAATTCAGCACCTCATTAGTAATCTTCAAAATGGCAATTAGCATGGCTATTTCAAAGATATGGGCCTGTGTAGACACACCCATGATATACGATGTTAGTTGAAGAACACGAGAATGTGCCCATGTTTCTGTGAATAGCCTGGTTAGGTCTGGTGACGGTATCTCCAGAAAAAAATATGTGGACAAAGTTGGCAGCAGGCTTTGTTGCAAGGAAAAGTCCCAGGACTGGTGTTCCTGTAGTATGGGCTGTGGCTGTTGGTGAGAATGCTCCTAAAGTTGGGAGGTTGTCTGTAGGAGAGAACAGGTCTGTCACCTAGGGACTTCTGGAGTGTGGCATGCTGATTAAGGATAGGTTGTAGGTCTTTAATAATTCGTTGCAGCGGTTTGAGTTGGGGGCTGTTGGTGATGACCAGTGGTGTTCCGTTCTTGGCTTTTTTGGGCCTATCTTGGAGTAGCTAGTCTCTGGGTATTCATCTGGCCCTGTCGATTTGTTTTTTATTTATCCTGGTGGGTAATTCAGGTTTATGAATATTTGGTAAAGATCTTGTAGCTTTTGGTCTCTGTCAGTAGGATCAGAGCAAATGCAATTGTACGTAAGGATTTGACTGTAAACACTGGATCTAGTTATGCGTGCAGCATGGAAGCTAGAAGGGTGTAGGTAAGTATAGCGATCAGTGGGTTTCCGGTACAGTGTGATACCTATCAGGCCATTCTTGATTTGTACTGTAGTGTCCAGGAAATGTATCTCTCGCATGGAGTAATCGAGGCATAAGTTGATGGAGGGGTGCAGATTGTTAAAGTCTCTGTGGAATTCTTTTAGAGTCTGTATACCATGGGTCCAAATCGTAAATCTGTTATCAATGTATCTGAAGTAGAGGGGGGATAAAAGAGGACGAGAGCTGAGGAATCATTGTTCCAGGTCAGCCATAAATATATTAGCATATTGTGGGGCCATGCGGGTGCCCATAGCAGTTCCACTAATCTGGAGGTATAAATTGTCCCCAAATCAGAAATAATTGTGGGTGAGAACAGAGGTCAGACAGCAGACCGGATGTGGCAACATCAGGGATGGTATCCTGATTGCTTGTAATCCGTATTTATGCTGGAATATTATTGTACAGAGCCTCTACATCCATTGTGGCAAGGATGGCGTTGGCAGGAACTTTTCTGATGTTTTGTAATTTCCTCAGGAAGTCAGTGGTATCTCTGAGATAGCTGGGAGTGTTGGTGGCATAGGGTTTGAGAAGGGAGTCCATGTAACTGGATAGTCCGGTGGTAAGAGTGCCAATACCTGAAATGATAGTGTATCTGGGGTTTCCAGGTTTGTGGATTTTGGGAAGTAAATAGAAAATCCAGGATGGGGCTCAGATGGTGTGTCTGAGTGAATGAGGTCCTGAGTAGCAGCAGGGAGTTCCTTAAGTAGTTGTTGTAATTTCCTTTGGAATTCCAAAGTGGGATCAGCGGAGAGAGGTCTGTAAAATGTGGTGTTGGAGAGCTGTCTGGCTGCCTCCTGTTCATAGTCTGACTTATTCACGATGACAACAGCACCTCCTTTGTCAGTTGGTTTGATTATAACGCCTGGGTTGTTTTTGCGACTCTGGACAGCATAGCATTCAGCATAGTTGAGATTGTGTATCATTTGGTATTGTTTGCAACTAATGTCAGTCTGAGCACAGTTGTGGAAGCATTGTATGTAGAAATTTCACTACAACCATCATGGGGAGTCCACACTGAGTTCTTCTTCTTTTGTTGTTGGTAGAGGGGGTCAAGAGAGTCAGACTGTTGTTCATAGGTGTGCTGGAATAATTCTTTTAGACGGAGGCGGTGAAAGAAGTCTTCAAGGTCACCACAGAATTGTATTTAAGTTTGTGGAGAAAGTAAGGCAGAAGGAAAGACTCTGGGATAAGAGAGAGACTTCTGCTGGGCTGTTGGTAGCTGCTAAGGTTAACAATATTGTTAGTTGAGCTGTTGTTATTGTAGTTGAAGTATCCTGAGGTATGAAGTAATGTAGAAAATTTATTCTCTTTTCTTTTTTGAAGGAAGTGGAAGTGTGTTTTATAAACTTCTTGTTTAGCATAGGTGAAGTCTCGTTCTGTTGGGTCTTGCATGGATGCCTGATTGTTGATGATAATTTCAAGTTCAGAGAGTACACTTTTAATCATCTTTTGTTTATTGTACAGGATTTTGATCAAGTGGTTCCTCAGTTTCTTAGAGAGCATGTTGCATAGATGCTCGCTGTAGTTGGTGTAGTACGTTGATTGTAATGGGTTTTTCACTGTCAGTCCCTTGGGTACAATGTCCATTTTCTTGCATTTGGAAAGAAAGATGATGTCTGTCTGGATCTGGGTGCATTTTCTCATGTAGTTGATGGATCTCCATTCCAAATGGCTAAATGTAGTGCCTTACATGTTGAACAGTAACAGAGAGAAAGCCATGCTAGTCTATATACTAATCAAAACAAAAAAGCAGTCAAACAGAACTTTAAAGACTAACAAAATAATTTATTAGGTGAGCTTTCTTGGGACAGACCCACTTCTTCAGACCATAGCCATAGCAGAACAGACTCTACATTTAAGGCACAGAGAACCACGGCTCTCCGAAATTGCCACTTTTTGTTCCTGCGCGGCTCATCCAGATGGGGGTCCTTTTTGAAAGAACGCCCCCAACTTTGAAATCAGCAGATAGGAATAAGGCCCCAAAAGGCCCCCCATCTGGATGAGCCACACAGGAGTGAAAAGCAGCAATTCAAAGAGCCGTGGCCGGCTGCATGCTAATGAGGTGCTGAATACACATTTCAGTGCCTCATTAGTAATCTCTGAAATGGCCATTTGCATGGCTATTTTGAAGTTTTACACCAGTGCAGACATGGCCCATGGGGTTAGTTCCAAACCTACATTCATAAAAACTACTTAACAGGCTGCACATTCCTTTGCACCTTCTAATATCTAGTTCTTTCTTGCTGTTCTATGCTACCTATATGTCCCTCTTCACCATGTTACCAGAGCTTCTCACTGTAAGCATTTAAGAACTCACTGCTGCACCCCCTCCTGCTGGTCACACCAGGACTTTGCTCTGACCCTCCACAGAGTGTCTTCTTTGGGCCAGTGTCTCACTCGCTGTTGCACTCTGATGTCTGTACTTTCTGGCTTGGGACCCATGTCACACCCTGGTATCCACTGCAGGACCTCTTACCACTGTCTCTTGTTACCCCTGGAAGGTAACAACACAACAGTCCTCAGTCTCACACCTGCCACCAAGGTCCACAGCCATCAGGTCTAACCCCTCACCTCAAGAGGCAATCTTCAGTCTATAAAGGCCATGTTCCACATGGTCCCTCCTCTAGGGAAAGAGTCTTATGCTCTCCCAGGTCAGTGCAGTGCAAGGAGGAAGAAGGGAACCCAGGCTCACCTACTACTCTGGGTTCTGGCCCAGGGATCCTCTGGAGACAGCCTTGACCTGCTCTTCTTCCCCTCCCTCTCCCACCTCTAGTACCCTCGGTCATTTCCCCATGACCCCTTGCATCTTCTTGGCCCTTGTATCAAGACCAGAGCCTGGGAGGTAACAGGCTGAAGCCAGCCCAGCACTGGTCTGTTCAAGGTGCCTCCTCTAGGGAAACAAACAAACAAACAAACAATCTTGTGCCCTCATTGGTTAGGACCCAAATGCCCACTGTTTTGCTGAACAGCTCCTTATAACCAGGGCTTCCCCAGCAAATCACTCTCCAATTGGCTCTCTACAAGCCTTTTCCTGATTGGCCAGGACCTTCTGCAGGCTGCCTCCAGACTCCTTTAACCGCTTCTGTTAGACTGGGGCAACCATCCAGCCAACCCACTACATTAACAATCAATCGTTTATGGATTTTTATGCTAACAGCATCCCTGTGAGGTAGGCAAGTATTACTATCCCCAGTTTACATACTGGAAACCGGGGTAATGATAGGGCTGAGCTCTGGGATCTTCCCCATCACATAGATGCAACCTGACCCCAAATCTCTACCCAACAATGGAACACCCTCTTAGCCCAAGCCCTGTGACCTAAAAATCAGCTAGCGCAGGCCAACCACGGGATTTTAATTCCAGTGTAGACATTCTTTCTGTTAACTGACTGGACATGTGTAATGTATTAGTAATATTAAAACTGCCTAACCTAGCCAAATCAAAATATGTTTTTTCCAGCACACCCAAAGACACTTCCTCTTGTGACAGCTATTTCTCCACTAAAAGGTCAACATTCTGTCTTCAGAGCCTGATGAAAAGCAGATGATATTTCCTAGGTCTTGTAGAAGATAACTAGTTCTGCACAAGAACTGTTATTAACAGCTATACATTTGTGAGAGAAAACCATAGGCAAATGTCAATGTGGCACAGCTAACGGGTGATTAGCTCATGACCTTTGTTTGACGTCTGGTTATTGCAGACAGTATTAGTGAAAGAAGCAATCACAAATTAAATGACATTTAAGGTTTGATGCAATCATTCAAAAGCCGCTTCAGTCCTTCTCCAGCAAATGCTATAGTAGACAGACTTCATAACAACTTCAATTACCAATTCTAAAGAAAGCCTACCTCATATTTACCTTTCTAGTCTCTTGAGAGCAGAATGATGTTTCATATGCTGGTAATTCAAAATGAACGGAATTCATTCTCTTTTAGATGATGTTTTTCCTTCTTGCATTTTATTTGCGTTTATATTGTCCCAACTGCACATCCAAAACTGCATACTTAATATTATGAGTCTGTTTATAAATAATTGTTTTAATCAAAGCTTTTGAAAAAGCACCTGAAAAGTGAGCAGGCAATTAGAAAACTGCTATCACGAGCAACTGTTGTACAGGGCTCCATCTGGCAGTCCATGGGCCAAATCATCTATCGGTGCATATCTGTGTTGGTCTATCAAAGTCAACAGAGGTATATCACTTTACACAAGCTGGAGATAGGACTCTTTCAATTCAGTGGGAGTTTTGTCCAAGCTGAGGGTACAAGAATAGGCTCCTGCTCTAGGTATATAAGAGCAGAGATCTTCCACTCTCTTCAAAAAAACAAAACAAAACTGAATACACCAAAGTAAGTGAAATATAGTTTAGTACAGCTGATACCAGGAAAAAAAAAAACAAGTAATCTTTCTCCTATTCTCCCTTCTCCATACCATGCAAATCTGCAGATGTGACTCATGCACAAAAAGGAAAGCTGAAGCTCTTTGCGTGTAGATAAACAGAAGTAGATTAGGAAGGCATGACAAAGATCTTAAAGAACTTCACCTACCTCTTCCAGAGCAAGGTAAATTAGAGCTTCCTTGGCATTTTTTAGAGCTCTCTTCAGCTGACAATGGACAAGAACGTGGATGTTCACACTTCTTTCCAGTCCATCCTTCTTTACAATCGCATCTTCCACAATTACACTGTCCATGACCTTTACAATGAACAGAATTAGTCTTCTAAGTCAGTCACAATATGGGCAATAGATACATTAAAATATCATGATAATAAGCAGGGCCTCTATTGTCTAAAGCTCCATTTTTATTAAAGAATTACTATGGGAAGAAGTTAAATTTAATCAATCCATTACACCTAAACGCAACATTTTTTGTATGATAATAATAGCAGATGTCATCCTCTTTGTGTTATCAAATGGTTTATAGACTATTAATTTTTTTTCTTTTCTTAGAAAATAATGTAGCATCTGATAAATAGTATAAGTTTTCATACACAAGATTATTAACCAAAGAAATAAAGACACCCAAATGTATTTGCTCATAACAATGCAAATCCTAAACAGCATGGCAATCATAAGACAACTTTCACAGTCAACACAATGCCACTGTCCATACTTTACCTCACTACCCTGACAATATTCATTCTCATTAGCACACAAAATCGTTTCTGCTCTGCACTCTCAGTTCAATATTACTATGACCCACAATCCACATACAAATGTACGATACATCGCTCTGCAGTGCAAGACTCATACTCTGAATTTCCAGGGCTACATCATGTACTAACCATTGCCATATTAAATATCATACTACATAGAAAAAGAATATGAACGTTATGGCACACTCAACATATCATCCCTTATCAAAATATATATTTTTTATTTTTATATATTTTTACTATATATTTCAATAGCTGTTTTCAAAAATTAGATCTACTTCACGGTACTTTCTGCTTTAAATAACTGACATGCAAATTACGTGATGAACCCCATTTTCCCTGACCTATATTAACCCTTCATGTCTGACCAGCATCATGGGCTGTCTGAAGGACTGGAAAGAAGGGAGCAAGGCCTAGGAGGCAATCAAATCTCCTCTGCAGGTCCAGCAGATACATGTACTGATCTCTAGCATCCATCAATCTCTTAAAGGGGCAGGAGAAAACCTGAGCATCAGTGTGACAGGATTCATGAACCCCACACTGGTCATACGGGGAGGCAACCGATCACTTTTGGCAGAAGAGACCACACACGCTGGCCCCAGCTGCACATGCTCCCAGTAAAGGGAACAGGTAAAAGATAAGTGGTTAGCTCAAGTTCAGGCTGGATGGTTACAGCCAGCTCCTGCGGAAGAACTGTCAACTCCCACACAGCAGATGACGGTATCCCTGACTACTCTACAGGGGGCACTCCCATTCCCAGCTGCCCTGGAAGACAAGCCTGCAGTGATCTGGGGAACATGCTGGGAGCTGACACTGGAATCCTTAACAAGATCACTGGCTTCATAGGGTGATGGGTCAGAACCCAGAGGAGTAGGGTAAATCTAGGTTCCCAATCCCCACCTTGCACTTGCCACTAGTGTTACTGCTGGGGATCATATCTACAGACTGTTGGTTTGCTCTGCCCCACCCCACAGGCCAGAGCCCCAGACTGTTACAGTCAGCCCCAGCCAGGAAGCTAGGGGCTCCAGACTGTTTGTTCTGTCACCCAGCAGAGCTGGAGCCACAAGTAGTACTGCCCTGTGGGCAAGGACAGTACAGAGGATTTTTTGCTCACTGGGCCACGTCTGATACAACCCTCAATTACACACAGCACCACTGTGACAATCAGCAAAACCTTTCTTTTGCAGCACAGTAAAGTTTGACACAGGGTCATAAATGTTTGTTTCATGAGCACCTCCCTGGCCAGCCTGACTCCCTAAAACCTCAGTCAGGCACCAAACACTGGTATAAGTCCAACCTACTCTTTTGTCCATTGACCTATCCGGTTTTCTTGCAACCTATAAGCACTCTGATTGTGCAGATCTAGTTTCGTGGTTCTCTAACTTTTGCACTGGTGTCCCATTTCACACAGCAAGCTAGTGAGTGTGTCCCACCGCATCAATTAAAATGCTTTTTATACGTAACACTATTATAAATGTTGGTGGTGAAGCAAGTTTTGGGATGGAGGATGACAGGACGCAATCTTCCATGCAGTAACCTTGTGACCCCCCCCACCAAAGTCTGACAACTCCTGATCTAGTCCGACTACTTTGAACTCTTTATACTTGCAAATACTATATGTCTACAATTTACTACAAGATGAACCTTGCATGTCCAGACCCTCAGGACCCGACAAGTGATGGACAAGAGAATTTGCCGGATGCTGGAAAGTCAATATTTTCTAGCACATTACCAACACATGCATTCCTTACTGGGCTCTTAGAAGACATTTAGGGATAAAATACAGCTAAAGAACAGCACACAAAACTGAGAGCCAGGACTGGCAGCTGTAAACAAAGTTTATGGGACTAGGGGAAACTTGGCCACACCCATGATAAGTGATCAGCCAATTAATTGATATCATGCCAGATTACAGAATTTTCCAGATGACTGAGATTCAGCCTGTAGATTATAAGCAGAAAATTGGAGGAGGCAGTTGGTCAGGAGTTCCTAGTCCTACAGGAAGACCACAAGACCAGCTGCCATCCTGCAGGTGCCCGAGAGGTGATTTTTGTTTATGTTTATTAATTTTTTTTGCTTAAAAATGCTAAAGGCTGCTCTTCTGACCCTGTTGTTTTTATGTACCTGCTAGCAGACTAAATATTGGCCATGTTCCCCAGTGACCTACATGTGCATCTCTGAGAGGCCAATTCACTTTATTGACTCTCTTCTGCTAAAGTAAAAGTGTATGCACTAACAAGACAGAAGCACATAGTCTGTATGTGAATGTGGGTGTTTTCATACGGGAAGCCTGGTATTGTTGTTTTCTGCTTTCTATATTAAAATGCTAACATGATTATTTTTTAGGAAGGATAGTCCCTCAACAATTTAGACACTTCTAAGAGCTACATACCAAACAAAATTAAACTCTTCACAAAAGAATAATAGTTAGCAACATGAAGTACTGTGAATTGCCAATCACTCCCACGCAATGTGCAGTCTCTGAAGGGGTCTGCCCCTCTGTGATATTGAGTCTTAGCAGCAGGGTTCTCAATTCCCATTGTATGAAGTCTTCAGAATGACTATTGGCATTTCATTCAGTCACAAGTAAAATTCTTAGCTGCAACAGAGTTCGTGTGATTTTAATCCACGAACCCAGACAGAAAAGGTTTCCTGCCTCTATCAATAAGGCAGCCAGAAAAGCTTTTCAACCAGCTTGACTCCTATTATTGTCTAACATGTTTACCACTTTGCCTGAATTTGCCCCAGTCTAAGTGAACTTCAGTGGATTTTGTACTAAAACTCAAAAAAAACCCTTGTTAAATCCTAAAATAGTAACAGTTTTAGGAAATGAAACATATCACATATGCTTTGTGATTCACTTGGTAAGCATTGTTTTTCTGCAGACATAAAACAGTAAATATATTGCGCATAATTAACAGCTTGAATTTTATAAGTGCTTTTCCACATTATGGGTTTTGGCAATGATTCACACAGATGCAAAGTCTCCGAGTTCCAACGGGGGTAAGTCACACTACTGAAAGTCAGTTTACATGAGTGCACTGTGTCTAAGCTATGGGCTTGAATAGTTTACATAAACTCCCTAAATATAAGAACACAAATGCCAAACCCATAGTCTAGTTAGAAATAGCCCTCTTTTGTATTTACTCTTAAATATGGACACTCTTTTACCAAATGATTTACTTTTTCAACAACTGGAATATGACAAAGTTTCAATCAAATCAATCCCAACATGCTAAATTTCAGTTGATGCTAAGCTCAATTGATGCCAATAGTGGTAGGTCTGGAAAATGGAGAATATGCTGAATTCAATTATTCTGTTTTATGTGATTTTTTTCCATAGCTGTCCATCACTTTTATGTAATGAAGTGTGAAACACTTAGATGCAGCTAAAATTTCAACCAAAAACATGCAAAAACTTCATGAAACTTTTTCACAAATACTGTTCCTTTTTCTCTTTTCCTGACCAGTTCTAGTCTCCACATTATTTTTTAAACATAGCTGTGTTTAAGAATTCTGGATCTTCATATTTGTCATTAGTAGAGAAGAAAGGAACTGAGAGTTACATTTCACCAACTCAGTTTCAGCCTCCTCTTCCCATTCTAGGCTCCTCCTGTGATATTTTGATTGGGAACAGTCATAATAAGGGGTGGCACAATAACTTTTCTGCAGCTCTTTTTAAAAACTATTTTGTTCTTCTGTGGTTCCTTTTCTTTTTTTTTGGGTTAATGAGGTCAAGTCAAATTTTCACAGAACTCTGGAATGTCAGACTGTAATCTGTCAAGTCTCTTTGAAGCTGCCTTCAGTTGCTTTTGCAAGGTGTGTGCTTCTTTAGATTCCATTGGTACACAAAATGTATGCAGTGTTTTAGTCAAAGTTCTCCTCATGAATAGCGTTAATTTCAGCATACCTATTATGGTTGGACAAAAATGCAGCAGTACCATCTTCCCCAGATTTCCATCCAGTGTCATTAGAAATCTTGGACATCAGTTGTTTTTCAGTCAACAAACCGTGAGGATATTGGTAATTGAGAAAAAAATTGTGAAACTCCAAAAGTGGGCTAGGACTTTTTGTTAGGTGTTATTCTTTTTCAACAAGGATTAAAATAGTGTGCTGAGTGCACACACACAGCTGAACTTCTAGAGGACCGGTCCTGAGAAATGCTCTGCTATTTTCACGTTTTCTTCTCTTATCTTCTTCTTGTCTTGGACTGAGCTGTCAATCGACAGATCTCATCTTCTATGACACTATTGGAGAGTGCCTAAACCAATCCTTGATCAGCAGAACTGCTTACAGGTGTCACATAAAAATCCGCCAACTGCATGTGTTGTATGTTCTTTTCGAACCCTACACTTTTCTTGTAGTGCCTGGATATGCTGACTTTCAAAGCAATTAAAAAGAGCCTTTACAGTGGTTTGCCACCAGGACAATCTGTCCTGAACTAGAGTTCCCAGATCATTTGGAGATATGCCACATGTTGGCCTTTAAGGTGTCTTTATAGCATTTATACTGACCACCAATAGAGCACTTTCCATGAGCAATCTGGCCATAGAAAATGATCATTGGCATCCATATATCATCCATCCTCATAACATGACCTATCCAGCGAAACTATCTGTTCATAAGAATTGCTTCCATGCTCAAGACACCACACAGCTTAAGAACCTCCATGTTAGGAACTTTGTCCCACAAATTCACATGGGTGATCTTCCTCAGACAGCACATATGGAACTGATTGGGTTTCAAAATATGGCGGCAATATATTGTCCATGACTCCAAGGCTATGTCTACACGTGCCCCAAACTTCAAAATGGCCACGCAAATGGCCATTTCGAAGTTTACTAATGAAGCACTGAAATGCATATTCAGCGCTTCATTAGCATGCGAGTGGCCGCGGCACTTTGAAATTGATGCGCCTTGCCGCCGCGCGGCTCGTCCAGACGGGGCTCCTTTTTGAAAGGACGCCACCTACTTCGAAGTCCCCTTATTCCCATGAGCTGATGGGAATAAGGGGACTTCGAAGTAGGCAGGGTCCTTTCAAAAAGGAGCCCCATCTGGACAAGACGCGCGGCGGCAAGGCGCGTCAATTTCGAAGTGCCGCGGCCACCCGCATGCTAATGAAGCACTGAATATGCATTTCAGTGCTTCATTAGTAAACTTCGAAATGGCCATTTGCATGGCCATTTCGAAGTTTGGGGCTTGTGTAGACACGGCCCAAGCCATACAGCAGGAAGCAATTCAGGAAAACAGCCTGATAAATTGCTACTTTGGTATGGAGTTTAATACCATGGTCATTCCAGAGTCATTGGGTCAATTTTCCAAAGTCAGTGCTGGCTTTGGCAAGTTGAGCAGATAAGTCATGATCCACGTTTATACTAGAGGACAGTACACATCTGAGGTAGAAGAGCTTGTCAACAGCCTTAAGGACTCTACCAGCAGCAGGGACCACTGGAGTGTTGGGCTCTTTCCAAACAGGCTCAGACATAACTTCTGTCTTTGAGGCTCACTACGTCCAAAGTAGTCAAAAAGCTTCTGTGCATACTTCACTGAATGAGCCACAGTCATCAGCAAGCAGATGATCAAAAAATAGTTGTAGTGACCACTTTAGTGCGAGCCTGAAGTCTCTGAAGATTGAAAATACTGCCATGTGTTCAGAACTGAATAAGTATGCCCAATGGGCTGTCCTTAAAAGCAACTAACAGCATCATTGCAAAGTAAATATTGAACAAGAGAGGAACAAGAACACATCTTTGCTTTGTACCATTTGCTATTTCAAAAGGTCATGATATTTTTCCATTTTTTAGGATGTGACCAAGCATACCATCATGAAAAGATACAATAATGCGGATTAATTTTTCTGGTCAGCCAATTTCCCCATGTATTTTCCAGAGCCTATTTCTGTTGACCATGTCAAACTCTTTGGTTAAGTCAATGAAGATCACACAGAGGTCCCGATGTTACCCTCTACATTCCTCTTGTATCTGTCTGGCTGCAACTACCATATCAGCAGTGCCTCGACCAGCACAAAATTTGCACTGGCTTTCAGGAATGATGCCATTTTGAACACATGGAGCGAAAGCCAGTTGTAAAGGATGCAGGCCAGGGTCTTACCAGTTATAGAGAACAGAGAGATGCCCTAATGGTTGTCACAACTGTCACCTTCACCCTTGTATATGTGTACAATCAAGGCATCTTTGAAGTCCAGAAGGACTAGCTCCTTCTCCCAAATGGCACCGTTTAAATGGGTGAGATCATATATCAACTGGCCACCAGCAGCTTTATAAATTTCTGATGGAATTGCTTCACTGACAGGTGCCTTTCCAGACCTCGTCTGGTTAACAGCTTTTTGTACTTCGTCAAGCATTAGTGGCATGACCAGCTGTAAATCATTAGCCCACTGAGGACTCTCTTCAAGAACACTGCTGTCAACAGCTGAGGTCGGGGTCAATGCTTTCTGAAAACATTTGGCCCGGAGGTCAAGGATATTAGCACCATCTGTGATCAAAGTGAGGCCATCAGCAGAGCACACAGGTGTACAGCCAGCAACGCACAGCAATGCCTTCAGCCCAGCATGGAATGCTTTAAGATTGTGTCTAACAGCCACATCTTGGAGTTTAACTGCTTGATATTTCCACCAGTCCTCTTTCATTTGCCGTAATTTGACTCGTGCCTCTCGCTTTGTGCGAATATATACCAGTTTCCGGGAGGCAGTCTCTTTATTTTTCTTTTCTTACCAAATGGCAAAGACCTACTTGTTATACCTGGCATTCTTGGATGGCATCTCGGACCTAACATTCTGAGCAGCAACATGGAATGGTTCAGAGGAAGAATCAATAGTGTTTAATAGGAACACATATTTCCTGTACTGGTGGTAAAGTCACTAACACACCACTTTTTATGTTCTACCAAATATGGATTATTTCAGTTTTTTGTTTTATTTTCCCCTTCGTCTTTCCATTTGCAGTACAGTAAACTCTTTCATATCAGGCATTCTATTCTCCTGAACTCTCAAATAACTGCTATTTTAACCGTAAGTAAATTTTAGTTATGTTTGCCATAAGTACGGTATAATGAAAGTAAATACAAATAAATACAGCAAATACAATATAAGTTTACATTGTACAATGCTATTGTTGTTGATAAATAAAGTACTCTGCATACATTTTGTGTTTGTTTCTTAATATCCAATCTTGTTTTTCCTTGGTGTTATGCATTGCTAGGTATACCTCTCTTTATCCAGAATATTTGAATATCCGGATACCTCCCAGTCCCAGGGCTGCTGGATATAAAATAATCTGTGTTTAGAAATAAGCCTGCAAGTTTCTACCTGTGTAGTAGAATACATCAACAGCTAGCAACTTCAGTCAGTCATTCTTCAAATTGGTCATTTTGCACTAGATGGAACATGATATACTTAACATAGCACAAATGGGTGCTTACCGTTGGGCTCCTTAGTTCAGATTTAGACAAATTAGTCAAAAAGTATGTTTTGTTGGGAAAATATAGAGATAAGATTTGTCATGTCATGTAAATGTTTCACAAAATAGCATGATTTTTTATTTGTAAAATTTTATCTACTCACTAGTAAATAGTGTTTGACCCAATGTTGGCTAAGCCAAAATTACAGTAAAAAAGCACGGAGAAGGAGCGAGAAAGAGGGAGCCAACTAGACATTCCTTCCCCCATTATTAAATTCAAACATACTCTTTACATTTTCATATACCCCTTACCTGAACAGAAGTCATCTGAATATCTGTCATATACTGCCTTGCAGTTTCTCTCATCACACTCACAGGTGTCTCCATGAATATCTCCCCAGTCACCAGTTGGGTCCACATCATGACATGTACATTCACCACATACGCATGTGCCTAGGGAAAAAAAGCAGAGCAGAAATGGGCCTAAGAAAGTGCATTAATAAGGAACAGTGTAGGAATCAAACTTCTTGTTTTGCCTTCACAAAAGCTTTGCAAGTGTAGAGACACGGTTTCCACCCTTCATTAGTTAAAAATGTATCCAGTGGCTTCCATTGTCTACAGCTATCTTAGTCCATAAAGAAGCTTAATTGCTTCTTCCATTTAGTCTGAATGAAGGGCAGCCAGCACATCCATCAATTTCAGGGAGGACTGTGATTGCCCACAGTTCAAAGTCAAGAGTGCTGGCAGCCCTCCAGCACCCTTCACCACAACAATATGATGTATTTGAAGAGAACTGGGCTGGATGAATAGACATTCTGCATATTCTAAGTTCATTCACGGCAGAAAATGTTAAACAATTTCAGTGGAAAAATTATGTACAGATGATGTAATCTCTGAACAGTAACAGAGAGGTAGCCATGTTAGTCTGTACTCCCACAAAACAAAGGAGCAAAAATGTAGCACTTTAAAGACTAACAAAATGATTTATTCGGTGATGAGCTCTCATGGGACAGACCCACTTCATCAGATCAATCTCATTTCCAATACAGACTGACGTTTATACATACAGAGGACCAAAAAAAAAAAACAAAAACCAGCAATAAAAATTGACAAATCAAATAGCACTGAAGGAGGGAGATAAGTGAGGGCGGGGAATGTTAAGCTTCCTGGCTGACTTAATTACTAGCATCAAAGAAAGGGAAGCAGTCATTGTAATCCGTGAGGTAATTGATGTCTCTGTTCACACCACATGTTAATGTGCTGAATTTGAATATGAATTCCAATTCACAACTTTCTCACTGTAATCTGTTTTTAAATTCTGTGCGTTCTAGGACACAAATTTTCAGGTCTTTAACAGAATGGCCCACTCCACTGAAGTGTTCACTGATCAGCTTATGTGTATTGAGTTTCTTGATGTCTGTTCTGTGCCCATTTATTCTTTGGTGAAGGTTTTGCCCAATCTGTCCAACGCATACAGTGGCAGGGCATTGTTGGCATATAATGGCGTATATAATGTTGCTGGAACTGCATGAATACCCAGAAACCAGCTACTTCAAGATAAGCCCCAGAAGATCAATAACAGAACACCACTTGTCATCACCTGTAGCCCCCAACTCAAACCCCTGCAACACATCGTTAAAAATCTACAACTTATTCTGGATCACAACTCTACACTCCAGAAGACCCTACATGACAGGCCTGTCCTTTCCTGTAGACACCCTCCTAACCTAAGAAAGAGTCTCACCAGCAATCACAGGTATACATCCTGGAACTTTTCCTTGCAACACACCCCACTGCCAACTTTGTCCACATATTTATCCCGGGGATACCAATACTGGACCTAACCATATTAGTTACAAGATCAAAGGCACATTCTCGTGCACTTCTAGCAGCATTATATATGCTACTACGTGCCAACAAGGCCCTGACACTATGTACATTGGACAGATTGGGCAAAACCTTCACCAAAGAATAAATGGACACAAAGCACACATCAAGAAATCAAAACACACAAGAAGGTCAGTGAACACTTCAATGGAGTGGGCCATTCTGTTGAAGACCTGAGAATGTGTGTCCTGGAGTGTAAAGAATTTAAAAACAGACTACAGCCAGAAAGTTGTGAATTGGAATTTATATTCAAAAAAATCAACACATTAACACATGGTATGAACAGAGACAGCAATTACCTCACTCATTAAAAGGACTGCTTCCCTTACTTTGATGAGCATAATTGTCTCAGGCAGGACGCTTTAACATCCCCCCCCTCTCTATCTCCCTCCTTCAGTCCTATTTGTCAGTGTTTATTGCAATTTTTTTGGACCTCTGTACTTTTAAATGTCAGTCTGTATTAGAAATGAGATTGAGCTGATGAAATGGGTCTGTCCCACAAAAACTCATCACAAAATAAATCATTTTGTTAGTCTTTAAAGTGTTACATTTCTGCTGTTTTGCTTTGTTAATCTCTGAACAGTAGCTTTTTAGAGTGACTTTTGATCAGCTGCCCTATAGAGTCAGGATATATCAAAATATGTAAACTAGGGACACTGATTAAAAAGCCAATTAATGAAGTTATCAGAAATAGCATTTTAAAGGTCCTGAAGTTTTAAGTGCATGAAATCATAAATGCATGAAAAGTTAAAGACTTCTGGAAATAGCACTGGACAGGTAGCTCCCTTGTACATCCTCTGGAAGTTAACAGCTGTAAAAGGTGCAGGTTACACACATTGGAACTACTCCAGTATATGGCTAAAAAATAATGCTTGCTATGTGAGACATCTTAAAATTCCCTTTGGTGTATCAGTATAAAAATGCAAATAAAACATCTAATTTGACACAGAATGTTTCCTTATTTATTGTTTCCTGATTACACAAGGGTTTTTTTAATTCCAAAAATTAAATGTGCCTGCATTATTTCTGATTTTGGAGCCAAGCTTTCAGTTTTTCCATAATTAAGATGACAGAGTATTCTAAATGTTAAATGTTCTCAGGATAATTAGGTATTCAGACTATAGTAGGTTTTGTCAGTAGAGATATATTTAAGAAAGGTACCTAAATGACTTGCCTTTTTGCTCCTCAGTAATAGTTCTGGACAGTAGCCAAAGGAACAACATTCTCACTTTGAACTATTTGTTCAGTGAAGCCAGGTATGGCAGCTGGTGAATACAAATCTTGGGTTCTTTAATTCATTATTTCATCCCAAATTGGCAAAATTAAATGGAAATTATGGATGAAATTCAAGAGATTGGACTGTGTGCAGACAACTACACACAGTTCTAAAAAAAATCTCTCTAAGGCCATAAGCACGCCCTCTTTGGTTGCTGTTACAGGTTCTGAGATGAAACTGTTCCTTCACAGCTCATATTCAGGTGCTGTGGAAACAATTGATGAGTTATCTGCCATAACTGAATAGGAAATCCCCCCTCTCCTGACCCTTCCCAAAAGGCCAAAACACTGAATGGATCCTTTTAAAAAAACGTGACCAAATGAATTATAAAAAAGCCAATGGCAAAATGGCTTTTGAACTTGTGCCACAATGCAGCCTCATTTCAGGAGCAGCAGAAGGAAAAGACTTCCCTGTCTTGGATCAATTTCATCTGGTAAATATACATTTTATACATACATATTCACACACGTATATAATGGGAAATATTGTATGCATATATTCTCTCACACACACGCACCTTGATATACACACATACACAGAGATGCCAAATTTTAAAAATGCAAGTCTAGGAGTGAAAGAAGGTGAGCAAAACCAAAAACTATTACTGAAAATTATGACACACCTCTATTGCTGCAGATTTTGCCATCTGGAGATGTGCATCTTTTCTTGATCTCCCATGGGGTGATGTCACACAGGAATTCACATTTATCTCCATGCCAACCAGCCTCACAGTAACAGTTTCCACAGTAACACTTTCCATGGCCTTAACCCAAAGCAAATTTTATACAGTGAGAAAAAGATAAGTTTTTTAAAAAGAGCTTTAACTATTTAACCATTTTAATCACTTTTCTTTGCATCCTTGCAGTGTGATGATCACAACTAAAGCAACTGACAATTCATTTATGAATAAAAACAAGATTAATACAAAGTAGTTATGGTGTATTAAAATACAGTAAACTCTTTCATATCTGGCATCCCTTGGACCCGGAGGTTGCCTGATATTCAAATCTTCTGGATAATAGAGAGTATACGACTAAAGAAAAACCAGATTAGATATAAAAAAAACAAACAAAATATAGGCAGAGTACTGTATTTACCAACAACAGTAGTATTGTACACTGTAATTATACTGTATTTGCTGCATTTATTTGTATTTACTTTCACTATATTGTACTTTTGGAAAGCATAATTCACTTACGGTTAAAATGCCAGTTATCTGAGTGTTTCCGATTATAGAATTCCAGTTAAGATAGAGTTTACTGTATGTCCATAGCTCTACTTTACATATGTTCTTTATTTTAACACATAAATCAATAAATAATACAAATCAAGTTTAAACTTACTCTTTAAACAGTCAGAAAAATTATTTTTTGAGTGTGGATGGGTAAATCAAGTAGACTGTGAACTTAACATTAAAAAAAAATTCAGAGCAACTTTAAACACAATACTCTGGCTCAATCTTTCCAGCATCAACTACAGGATGCTGTGCACTTGCAACTTCTAAACAACACGACTTGAGGGAGCTCAGCCCCCCTCCAGATTCACACCAGGTGGTTCTGTGCAGGTGGACAGCTCTGAGTAATTTGAAGGATTATGGCTTTTGTTTGTAACTATGTTAAACAGGGAAATTATGGACACAGACAAATCATCAGTTAAAAAATTAAGAACTAGCTGGAAGATCAATGCCATTCCTGAAGCAAGATTAACCTTTAACAAATTCCCCCCCTATCTCTCTCCCCCAGCTTCAATATCCTGAGTAGATCCTACTTTTTGTCATTTGGTGCATGATCCTACCAGCTCTTAAGTCCTCTGACCCAATCCACAATAGCACCTAACTTTCAGGAGGTGAATAGTCCAGTGACTTCAATGGGACTACCCAAGTATTCTCAGTTAAGCATGCAGGACCTTGTCTTGTGATTAAAGTTAAGCACATAGTGAAGTGCTCAAGCTAAGTCTACGTTATAAAATAAAGTTGAATTTATTAAAGTCAACTTTGTAACACTAGATTTTATAAAGTCCAAGTTGAGCATCCACACCTGTTCACAAAGTCGACTTAGTGTGTCCCCACTGTTGCAGCAGTGCATTACGCGCACTTCCTCTACAGTTGCAATCTGGGTTTTTTTGTTGGTGAGTTATGGAAAAAAATGCCCCCCAACTGGTTGCAAGCGTGCGATGTCATCTTCCCAGACTATATTTCTCTCATTCTCCTCTGCTATGGGGGTAAAAAAAATGGCCACCTTTCAGAAGTCTCTTTCCCCGATGAGAGAAATTGTTTGAGTCATCTGCATTGAAGAAAGAAGCTGTTTTTCTTTTTTTTAAACAGAAAATCATCTTTGCCAAAAGAGGCAGCTTTTATGAAAGAGTTCTTTCAAGAGACTTCAAACTGACATTAAGTACAAGTGAGGAGAAAGAGACTGAAGGAGCCATGTTTGAATTAAAGAAAGGGAATTTGTGAGCCATCGCCACACACAAGTGAAGAACGGCCATTTTTCAGAAGTCTCTTCCCTCAGTGAAAACTCACCAAACTGAAGCCCATGATACCTAAATGGAACAAAGTGAGTCTATGTAACCAGTGAAAGACTTCATATTATTCTTAAGGAAAGAAGGAAAAGTATGGAATCCTAGTGGGCATTGGTCTCTAGTGGTTAGCATTACCCACAAGAAGAAGAGAAGGAAAGACACTGGCTGCATCTACACTGTGAAATAAATCCAAATTTAAGGCAGTTAGCTTGATATTACCACGACTGTCTCCACTGTAAAATACCATTAGCTCGATTTAGTGTGCACTAATCTTGAGATTACAAAATCGCAGTTACCTGAGGAGTATAGCATCAAGCTCAAATTCAGAAGTTCGATTGAAGACCAGTGTGGAAGTGCCACATCTTAAAATCAAATTTATTAGTCTCCAGAGGTGTCCCGTAGGTAAGCCACAATGCCCCACAGTGCTCCTCTCTGGCCACTGCTCTCCGGTAACAGGAAGGCCATGAATTTCCAAACAGGAGCAACAAGCCTTTGGCTGTGGGCTCATGATTGTACGAAAGCCTGAGAAATGTCTTTCTTTCTTTGCTATTAGCACTGTAAGCACATCTACCCGTTCAAATAGCCCCTGCAGCGGGTTTGTGGCTCTGTCTCCACACTTGTTATTTTTTAAATTGCTGCCTGGCACCAGCTGCTGCCCCTCCCTGGGGGTTGTGCTTGCATAACATGCCAAGAAACTTCTTCTCAGTGGTTTACATTTGTGTGCAAACCCCCTTCCCTCCCCCACAGGAGCCGCACAGTCTGGGTCCTTCCCATATCACGGGGAGAGCCCCCAACCCAATAAAAGGACACGCCTGCCATTTGGTGCTGACCATGCTGCCAGGAAGCCCTGTGATAGATTGCACCTGTTTAGGGTTCCAGGGGTGGGAAAGATATTTGGGGGCTTGCAGTCATCGTGGGGAAGTCTTCCCCCGTGGCTAAGATACTGGGAGTTTTGCAGCTGCCATGGGGAAGTCTCCCCTGTTGGTTAAGATACTCGTGGAGGACCACCTCAACTGGTCTCCCACATGGCTCCCCCACGCCCCTAGTGTGGCTTGCTGCTGCCAGGTGGAAGTCTACCCTGGCAGCTAAGACACAGATGAGCTTGCTGGTGCTGTGAGAAAGTCTCCCCACACCCCCGGCTAAGACTTTCAGGGAGGACCACTTGAATAGATACCCCACTTGAACCCCTCCATGCCCCTAGTGTGGCTTGCTGCTGCTGGGGGGAAATCTCCCCCCGGTGGCCAAGGTACACAGGGCTTGCTGCCACCAGGGGGAACTCTACTCCGGCAGCTAGGATATTGGGGGTTTTATTGCCTCCAGGGCGAAGTCTCCCCCAGCGGCTATCGTACTTCGGGAGGACCACTTCCACTGGCCCCCACTGAATTCCCCCCAAGCCCATAGAGGGGCTTGCTGCCACTGGAGGGATGTCTCCCCATGGGCTAAGTTACATGGGGGGGAAATACTTCAGCTACTTCAGCCACGATGGGAGTGGGACACTCAGTGGATGGCCAGCTGAGAACACAGTTGTTGTACCTATGTGGGCAATATAATGGGTGGAGAGACCAAAAATTATTTTTTCCTAGACTTTTATATCCTCTTTCTTCTAACTCTAAAATACAGTCCAGGCTCCTGTCTTATTTTCAGGGATCACATGCCATGATTCTAGCTGAGAACACAGTGGTTGCACAGAAGCCTTATAGTACACCGGAAAGCCAAAGACTCTCCCCATCAGTAACTCTCTTTTTTGAAAAACTTTCCTATCTTCCCTTTCTTCACTCTTTACAGGGTTCCTGTGTTAGTTTCAATAAAGTCAAAAATCTTTTTTTTCCAAAACTTGTCTATCCTCTTTCTTCTAACTTTGAGGGTCCCTGTCTTATTTCCAGGGATTGGCATATTTTCAGGGACTGGGGGGCAGAGAAGATGAAAATGCAGTGTGGGAAGATGATGTTAAAGATCATGCTCAGAACATTCCGGGGATAAAGGAACTGTGGGATAGGTTCCCACAATGCACTACTGCAGCAGTCGATGTTAGCCAACTTGAGTGTGGCAGCAATGAGTCAACTTTGTGAGGAGCATATGGGAAGTGAGGCTGGTCAAATTCAAACTTATATATTCCAGAATTACAAAATCAGTATTAATGAGTCTGAATTTCTCTCTTAGTGTAGACGAAGCCACAGGACATTGGTTTCTAGTGGTTAGTGTCTCTTCCCCTGGTGAAAATACACCAAACAGGATCCATGTGACTATGGAAAGATGGCACAGCATTTGCAAGAAAAGAAGATACAATGGAAAAGTGGTAGTGTAGTGGTAGTGTACCAGGCTGAAGGAGCCAGGTTTGAAGGATTAAGAGAGAGAGAGAGAGAGAGAGAAAAAGTCTGTGAGTTGTCACCACGTAGAACTGAAGAAAACTCTACGGAGGCCATTGCACTGACGTCTCCAACATGAGGCAAGGAGACCATTGGAAGTATTAGCTCCAGACTCATTATGAATTCCTGAGACTAAATAGAAGAGAAGGAAAGAATCCCAGGAGGCATTGGTGTCAAGTGGCTGCTGGAAGGAGCCACTACCTTGTCAGAAGTGGCTCGAGAAGAGAAGGAAAATTTGTTAAGTAAGCATTAAGAGAGAAAAGGTGAGGAAAGAATGAAGGGACTCCCTTGCCTCTTCTGGTAAAGAAGACCTAACCCTAGCAACTGCCTGTGTGCAACAGGGAAGGGCGAGAGTGAACCCACACACACCATTCCATCATAGGAAACTCTCCCCCGAGCCACATGATTTGGGAAGGGGGAGTGCTCTGTATGTCTCCCAGTCACATTCTGCTTCCATCCCAATAGCTACGTCTACACAGGGATGCTACATCAAAATAGCTTATTTCGATGTAGTGAAATCGAAATAAGCTATTTCAATGAATAGCATCTACACGTCCTCCAGGGCTGGTGCCGTCGACATTCAACGTCGACGTTGGGCAGCACTACATCGAAGTAGGCGCTGCAGGGGAGCGTCTACACACCAAAGAGGCCCACATCAAAATAAGAGCGCCAGGAACAGCTGCAGACAGGGTCACAGGGCGGACTAGCACTCTCGGGGCAACAGCTAGCCGCTCCCTTAAAGGGTCCCTCCCAGACACACTTGCACTAAACAGCACAAGATCCACAGAGCCGACAACTGGTTGCAGACCCTGTGCATGCAACATGGATCCCCAGCTGCAGCAGCAGCAGCCAGAAGCCCTGGGCTAAGGGCTGCTGCACACGGTGACCATAGAGCCCCACAGGGGCTGGAGACAGCGTCTCTCAACCCCTCAGCTCATGGCCGCCATGGCGGACCCCAATATTTCAATGTTGCGGGACATGGATCGTCTACACGTGCCCTACTTCGACGTTCAACATCGAAGTAGGCGCTATTCCCATCTCCTGTTGGGGATAGCGACTTCGATGTCTCGCCACCTTACGTCGATTTCAACTTCGAAATAGCGCTCACCACGTGTAGACATGGCGGGCGCTATTTCGAAGTTGGCACGGCTACGTCGAAGTAGCCGGCTCGTGTAGACGTGGCTAATGAGGGTAAGCCCCACACAGGAAAGAACATGGTGCTGTCTGCAGGCATGGTGTGGTGTGGTGGCTTGGGGACTAGCCTTGTGGTGGAGGACAGGGGGATAGCCTGCAAGGCACATAGGGCCTTGATGGGGCCAGCCCCCGTAAAATGTGAAGCAGAGAAAACAAGTTTCTCACAAGATGAAGCCTTCACCCTGCACAGGGTAGGACTTGTCACTGTCTGCAGGCATGATTCACACTGCCCAGCCACCATGTGGTATGCTGGAAGTGAGTCAGCCCCCAGCCACAAGGCTTCTTGGGGCGGAGGGCAGCCCCATAAAATGGTTGTGGGTGGCCACTGTAAATTCCAGAGGTTAAAGCTTTTAAGATGAGTTGCAAACTCTTTATGATTGTTGCCTTCATGTCAGAAGTGCACTCCATCAATTATACAGCTGATTCTCTCTGATGCTGCATAAAGAGCACGGAGTAATTAACAACCAGGAGGATATATGGGTCCACAAAGGGTGGGAAAAGTCAGCTGAGATGCAGGGAACACACCACTTTTCTTAGCCCTTCCTGCTAAATCCTCTTACTAGCCCTGGGAGGGAACCACAAGAGTAAGCCCTCTCAAGCACTGAAGCCCCACGCAGGACAGAACGTGGCACTGTCTGGAAGCATGGTCCACACAGCCCAGCAGGCATGTGATGTGTGAGTGGGGGCTAACCACATTGTGGAGGAAAAGGAGACTCACTTGCCAGCGGAATGGTGCCTTGGGGGAGGCAGCCCATAAGAATGCGAACTGTGGAATGGCCTAGGCCCTGATGCCTTCTGCTGCTAGTTTTATGTCCCTGCCCTAGAAAAGGGGAGCAAAGTGGCCCTCCAAACTGTCAAGATCAGCTGTGTTGGACTTGGCAAATCAGGACACCTCAGGGTAATATAAGAACAACAGCTGCAGGGGCAGAATGAATTCAGTTCCTTGCTAGAGCTGGAGGAGTGTCTATGGTGTGTGGCTGGCTGAGACAGCTGCAGGACCTCAGATAAGGTAGTGCTGCCAGAAGCCAGAAAACGTGAGAAACAGCACTGCACTGTTTGTAGGGACTGCATGGCCATGTCTTCACGCCCCATTCTTCAGCCCTGCTGCCGGCACAGCTATGCTAAGCAGGCTTCTGGAAATTGCAAATGGCTTCTGTGACAAAGTCCCTTATCAGCCTTTGTGGGTCCCTGCACTTCCTGGCAGATCTGTGCTGCCTCAGAGACTCATGGAGGCCCCCGTTTTGCCCAGCCCCTTCCAAAGGCAGGGGTCTCCGCTGAGCGAGCCATCCTCATCATAGGCAGGACCAGTACAGGGAGAATAATACCAGTCCCCTTGCAGGCCCGCGCCTGCTCCAGTAAAGTGATCCCTCAGGGGAAGGGTAGGGGGAGTCCAGACCCACCCTCTACCCTGGACTCCAGGCCAGGGTCCCTATAAGAACAAGAGGCAACTGGCAGGACCTTTACCCCTGCCCTAAAGTAGTAGCCTCACCCTGGGCCACTTCGCCCACCACTTCCCCGTGGTACCTTTTCGCTCTGCTCCTGCTCCTGCTCCTGCTCCTGCCAAAACCTTCCCCCTGCTACCAGATGGGGAGACTTTTATAGGGAGCACAGGGCCTATCTGACCAATGAAGGTCTGGGCCTAGACAGGGAACAGAAACACTCTGTCCTCTAGGCTGCAGGGCTTCCACGGGGATCCCATTTGGGGAGCCCCGCGGTTGGGAGGTGAGGTGCTGGGGGGTGGGCAGCCTTTGGCTGCTTCAGGCCCCCCTGGGGCTGTCTTTCGGCCCCCTTCTGGGCCAGCTTCTCTTCCCTGCCTTAGGCAGGCTGCTTTCTTCTCCCCCCCACCCCACCCCTCCCAGCTAGTTTCTTCTGGACCTGCTGCGTGGGTGGTGTGAGGGGGGACTCCTGCTGCCCTGCCTGTCGGCAGAGAGGGGGGTCCCCCCCTTCATCTTCTGGGGGGGACTCTGCTGGCCCACCTTTCCATCCACTGGCTGCTGCATCCTCACTGCTCCGGAGGAGGTAAGGGGCTTTCTTGGGTGGTAGCTGCGCTTCCCTCCACAGCTTGCTGTGGAGTGGCTTGGGGTGGTGAGTTTGGGTGGGGCCCCTCCCCACCGGGGCTCCAGTGGGGTGGCTGCATAGATGGGGGTGGGGTGTTAGGGTGTGGTCCCTGCCCCACCCCTGCAGCCACTGCCTCCTTTAACCCACCCCCCACACCCAGCTGCCACCGGTGCCCTCTCCAACTCTGCAGCAGCAGCTGCTGTGGCCTTCCTTCAGGCGCCCGTGGGCACACCTTTCCCCTAACACCCCCTCCCCTTCCTGGTTGGCTCTGCCACCCTCCTTCTTACCCCTCCCTTTGTGCCCACGCCCCCCCCCCTTTTTTGTGTTTGTTAGGTGCCTGAGTCCCTCCCCTTCTCTCACAGTCGCCTCCCCACACATACATATATTGGACCCCCCCCCCCACATCCCAGTGCAGTAGTAGAAGCCATTTACCATCTTGTGCTGGGAGTTGTGGCCTTCTTGCACCTCCCTTTCCTCCCTCTCTCTTCCTGCCCCACCCCCATCTGACCAGGTCCTCAGCCTGGCCAGTGGGGGAGGGGTAGCCACTTCCTCCCTCCCTTCTCCCTTCCTCCTCCCCTCCCCGACTCCTTCTTAAAGTGCCCTACCTCTATAAAATTCCTTGCTCTGCGCCCCTCATCATGACCTCCACAACCGCCGGGGGGACATCTGGTGATGCCCCCCTCCCTCTTCTCTCCACTACTACCCCTTCCACCCTTGACATGGTGGCCCACTCGTCCAGGGCTGCAGGGATCTTGCCATTGCGTTGGTTGAGGGCGCGGGCGTGGGCTCTGGGGCTCCTGCTGCCTCTGCCGCGGCGCCCTCCTCCAGCAACCCTGCCCCGAATCCACTCCCCCGAAAGAGCAGGAAGGGCCAGGGGACCAAAAAGGGCAAGAGCCCTGCCTGGAAGGCCAAACCTCCCGCGGCCGGGCCCTCCATCCCAGCTGCCGAAACACCTGCTGCAGCTTCCCCTCCTTCCCTCACCCCTGTTCCCTCCACCGTTCCTGGGAGCTCTGATCCCCTGGCCCCCGGGTGACATGCCCAGGCGGCGCCGGCCGCCATGCATCCTGCTCCTTCCGCCTCCGCTTGGAATACCATCCCCGACGGTCGCAGCCCCTTCCGCGCCCTCACCAGGAGGCACAGAGTCCGCTGCCTCGTGGTGTCGGCCTCACCCCACATGGAGACCTACGTGCGGGCGTTGGCACGGGTAGTGGGGCCCGCGGCCGTGGTGGCAGCCTCACGAATGTTCGGGAAGATCATCTTCTTCCTGGCGTGGGAGGCCGCCGCGCAGGAGGCGATGGAGAGGGGCTTGGCAGTCAGGGGCATCCACGTGCCCCTGGAGCTGCTCGAGGACCTAGGCATATGGGTGGTTTTCTCCTTTGTCCCTCCCTTCCTCCCCAATTCTGCCCTTCTGCCTTTCCTCAGCTCCCTGGGCCAGCCCTGAGTCCCTTCCCTCTAGGCTGCAAAGACCCCGCCCTATGGCATGTGCTCTCCTTCTGCCGGCAGGCGCGAATCCAACTGCTGCCGGTAGCAGCAAAGGGTGGGGTGGCCCAGGAGGGGACTATACTGGTGCCTCATCAAGGGGCCCAGTACCGGGTCTATTACACCTTGGGGGAGGCCCGGTGCTTCGTGTATCCAGCGGCGGGGCATGTCTGGAGGGATTGCCCCCTGGCCCGGCACGAAAGAGGGGAGCCCGGGACCTCCTCCGACCCAGGGGGCGCCAGCCACATGACCAGCAACGCCCCGACCTCAGCAGGCCCTGGGACCGCCCCTCCTCCTCCTGCCCCGGACGGAACCATTGCCGCTCGGGCATCGGAGGATGCCCAGGCACATGGCGAGTGGCAAGAAGAAACAGGCGCCGGCACCCAAGCGGGCATTCAAGCCGGGTCTGTGGAGCAGAGGGAGTCAGGACCGGCGGCAGGACCCGGGCAGGGCCCACCCCAGGGCGGGCCATCCCTTTCCCTCGCTGTCCCGTCCTCCTCCTCCTTCCCTCCCTCCTCGTTACCTCCGTCCCCTGGTCCTTCCTCTTCTACCACCGAGCCCGCCTCATTGGAGGACTGGCTACTAGTAAGGGGGAAGCCCAAAAAAAGAAACGCACGTGCCCGGCCCTCCACCCTGTCGGAGGACGGGGTGGATGTGCCATGCAAGGCGTTAAAGAGAGCTGCCAGCCCTGATCCACCTGCTGAACCCCCAGCTACTGACCATCTGCCAGGGGTGACTGAGGCTGCCGTGGTGGCAATGGAGAATATCACCCCTTCTGTCCTGGGGCCCAAGCCCAAAGGGGCAGAGGAGGCCTGTCCTGAGCCCGTGCCCTCCTCCGACACCCCTCTGGCCGCTGCCCAGACCGCCGTCACGGAGCACCCAGAGGAGGTGAGCCCCGGCCTCGCCCTCCTCTCGCAGGAGGTCGAGGCCCTAGGACTAACCCCGGCTGTTCTGGCCATAGAGGACCTGCTACTAGAAGCCTGCAGGCTGACTGCCTACACTCAGCCATCCCCCTCACTCTCCCCACCTGCCAGCAATCCCCCAACCACTACCCCTCCTTGTTCAGGGACATCGCGGGGTGCAACCGCCCCCCGGCTGGGGACACTTTCCCAACTGCAATTCCCCAGCCCCTGGATGCTCCAGGAGGATCTGTGTTCCCCCCTTGCTCTCCCTTCCATCCTGGAGTCGAAAACCCCAATGCCGACCCTCCCACCTCATTGGTACCTGCTGCCGAATGCACTGGCACCTTGTCCCTTACACCCTCTCCCTTCTTGCCATCCGGAAAAGCTCCCCCTCCCGAAACCCCTCGTTTGCACTCCTGCCCACACTCCCACCTTAGCCCCCGCCCCTGCCCCTAGCCCCAGCCCCAGCCCCCCTTCCAATCAGTGCCTTGCCCCAGAACCTGTGCCCTTACCCCCTCCAGACCCTCCCCCTCCCCCCTCTCCCCCCACTGCCTCCCTCACCCTCCCTCCCTCCCTCCCTCCCTCCTCCTCCTCCTCCTCCTCCTCCTCCTCCCCCTTTTCCTCATGATGCCTTCCCCTTCCCTGAAACCTTTACCCCTCCTGCCCCCATCCCTTTCCTTCCTGCCCCCCCCCCGGACCCTGTCTGTTCATAACCACTCCTGAGGCTGCAATCCCTTGGGAGGCCCCCTTTGCTTTGACCTCTCCCAGCACTTTCGGGACTGCTGTCCCTCCGCCACCCCTACTCCTCCCAAAACCAAGCCCCAGCCCCCATCCCGACCTTCTTGCCAGCCGTCAGGCCCAAAAAGATACGAGGCCAGGGGGCACTTGGGATCCCGAGGCCTTGGCACCCCACGTGCTGGTGGATGAGATGCGCAAGTTCTTGGAGGACATTCGCAGCTCCAAGAACAAAGTAGATCTCGCCCTCCAGCGCTGGGGTGACTTTCACTTCATCCTTGAGTCCATGGGGGTCCTTCTAAAAGAGGGCAAAGGGACCAGGAGGAGGGATGCTGCGGCCTACCAACGAACCCGCAGCTTCCGTGATGCTCTAATCACCTATGGTGTCCGCCATGGCTTGCTGCACAGCCCCACGGGGACCGCTGGCGTTCCCTCTGGTGAGGATCCTCCCCAGCCCTCTAGATGCCGCCGATCATCTTTGCCACCTTGAACACCAGGGGCTGTGGATCGGGTCTCCGCAGGTGCCAGGTGCTCTCCTTCCTTCGGGGGGTGGGTACTTGGTCACCTTCTTATAGGAGACCCACACTACTCCGACTGCCAAAGCCAGCTGGCGGCTGGAGTGGGGAGGCGGAGTCCATCTTAGTCACCTCTCGGCCCATCGGGCTGGGGTAGCGACCCTGTTCTCCCCAGACCTGCAGCCTGAGGTGCTGGGGAGCATTGAGGTAGTGCTAGGCCGCCTGCTGTATCTCTGGGTACAGATGGAGGGGCTGCCCCTCCACCTCATCAATGTTTACGCCCCAACATCCGGCCCAGAGAGAACATCCTTCTTCCGGCAGGCGGCGGCCTTCCTCGACTCCATCGATCCTCGCGAGTGCCTGGTCCTCGGCGGGGATTTTAACTGCACCCTCAAGAAGTGGGACCATATGGGGACGGAGCAGTGCCAGGCCGCTGCGAACGTCCTCAGGGAGCTCATCAATCAGTGCTCCCTGGTGGACGTCTGGCACAGCCACCACCTGGACAAGGACACCGTCTTCACCTATGTCCGGGTGGTGGGCCACAAATCCATGCACTCCCGGTTGGGCCGCATCTACATCTCCCGGCAACATCTCTCTCGGGCCCACTCCTCCAGCGTATGGCCGGCCCCTTTCTCAGACCACCACCTGGTGGCCGTGAAGGCTTCCCTCTCTCGGGGAAGCGGGGGTCGGCCTACTGGCACTTCAACAACAGCCTGCTGGGGGATGTGGGCTTCGTGGCATCCTTCCAGGAGTTCTGGCTGACCTGGAGTGGGCAACGGCACACCTTTCCCTCGGCACAGTGGTGGTGGGATCTGGGAAAGGTGCGCACGCGGCTCTTCTGCCGTGACTATGCCCGGGGGGCCAGCCAGTGGCGGGATGCGTTGATAGGACAGCTGGAGCGGGAGGTTCTTGGGCTGGCGGCCAGGCGCCTCTCCAGCTCCAGAGATCCATCCCTCTGCAGCACATACCGGGAGAAGCGGGACAAGCTCGGGGTCCTCGACGCCCTTCAGGCACAGGGGGCCTTTGTGAGGTCATGGATCCAGCTCCTCCAGGAGATGGACCGCGGCTCCCGCTTCTTCTATGCCCTGGAGAAAAAGAGGGGTGCCAAGAAACATATCCTCTGCCTCCTTGCGGAGGACAGCACCCCTCTTACAGATCCGGTGGAGATGAGTGAGGGGGCTCATGCCTCCTACGCCACCCTTTTCTCCCCGGATCTGACCGACGCCGATGCCTGCAGAGTGCTTTGGGACCAACTCCCTTCGGTCAGCACAGGCGACCGGGACTGGCTAGAGCTTCCTCTCACTCTAGCTGAGCTCTCGGAAGCCCTCCATCTCATGCCCACCAACAAATCCCCGGGCATGGACGGGCTGACCATGGAGTTCTACTGCATGTTTTGGGACGTCCTCGGCCCAGACCTGCTCAGCTTCTCGGCCGAGTCCTTGCAAAGCGGGGTCCTCCCCCGTCATGCAGCACGGCCATCCTCACCCTGCTGCCCAAAAAGGGGGACCCTCACGACCTTCGGAACTGGCGTCCCATCTCACTCCTCAGCACGGACTACAAGATTATCGTTAAAGCCATCTCCCATCGCTTGGGGTCTGTGCTGCAGGACGTGGTCCACCCTGACCAGACCTACACCGTTCCGGGCCGCACCATCTTTGACAATATCTATCTGGTCCGGGATCTCTTGGAGCTCGGGTGTAGGGATGGTCTGTCGTTCGGCCTCCTGTCCCTGGATCAGGAGAAGGCGTTCGACAAGGTGGACTACGGGTATCTCCTGGACACTCTGCAGGCCTTCGGCTTTGGACCCCGTTTCATCGGGTTTCTCCAGGTGCTGTACGCTGCCTCAGAGTGTTTGGTCAAGCTCAACTGGACCCTGACCGCTGCGATCAGCTTCGGGCGAGGGGTGCGTCAAGGCTGCCCGCTGTCAGGCCAGCTCTACGGTCTGGCCATTGAGCCCTTCCTCTGCTTCCTTCGACAAAGGTTGATGGGGTTGGTGCTCCATGAGCCGGAGCTGCAGCTGGTTCTGTCAGCGTATGCCAACGACTTACTCCTCGTGGTCCAGGACCTGGAAGACCTGGCGCGGTTTGAGGCCTGCCAAGCTATTTACTCGGCAGCCTCCTCCACCCGGGTCAACTGGGTCAAGAGCTCTGGCCTGGTGGTCGGGGCTGGGTGGCAGGCAGGCCGCCTCCCACCCACGCTTCAGGTCATTCGGTGGAGCGTGGGTCTGCTGTCCTATCTGGGCATCTTTGTATCTGCCCCGCATCCCTCTCCTCCAGAAAACTGGCAGGGTTTAGAGGGCAGGGTGGCTGAGCGGTTGCGGAGATGGGCAGGGCTGCTCCAGTGCCTCTCCCTACAGGGGAGGGCACTGGTGCTTAACCAACTAGTCCTGTCCATGCTCTGGCACCGTCTCAACACCCTTGTCCCACCCCCGGGTTTCCTGGCCACCCTCCAGAAGGTAGTTCTGGAGTTCTTTTGGCCAGGACTGCACTGGGTCCCTGCAGGGGTTCTCCATCTCCCCCTGGAGGAGGGAGGACAGGGCCTGACCTGCCTCCGCACTCAGGTCTATGTCTTCCACCTCTGGGCCCTGCAGGGACTCCTCAACAGCAATAGTGCAGATAGTCCGGTGTGGAGCACGCTGGCGCACACTTTCCTCCGTCGCTTCCGAGGGCTCCGATAAGACCGGCAGCTCCTTTATTTGCCTTTGAGAGGCCATCCGTGAGACCTCTCAGAGCTGCCGGCCTTCCACCAGGACCTCCTCCGCACCTGGCGGCTGCTCACAGTCTCCAGGCCCTTAGGGGCCACCGCGGGGGAAGACCTCCTTGTGGAGCCCCTACTACACAACCCCTACCTCTGTGTGCAGGTGGCGGAGTCCCCCGTGGTGTGCTGGAGGCTGGTCCTCAGTGGAATCACCAGGGTCAGAGACCTCCTGGACTACAACCGGGGACACTGGATGGAGGCCCCGGCGCATGGGGCTCTCCACCCTACGTTCTCCCCGGCGCGTACTCGAGGAGGTGAAGGCTGCCTTGCCACCTGCTGCTCATGCCTACCTACGCCAGGTCCTGCGAGAGGGTGCACCCCACCCCACCCCCACTCCTGGCCCTCTGGATCTCTCTGTGGGCCCCCGGCTCTGTAAGCTTTCCCGCCCCACCCCCCCCCACATCATCCCAGCCAACTGCACGCATTGCAGCCGATCCCCTTTCGAACCGTGCCCCGAAGTCATCTGTACATGCTCGTGCTTCACACACTCCACTTCCCCACCTCACACGTCCCGCCCAGATCACAAGTGGCGGGACCTTCTACCATCTTCGGAGGGTGGGGAGCCCCGGTGGGCCAGCCTTTATTCTACCCTGGTCCCACGGCCTGCCAGGGACATAAGCTGGAGAGTCCTTCATGGGGCGGTGACCACGGGTGTGTACTTGGCACGGTTCACCCCACTCCTGGACACTTGCTTTTTCTGTGGAACGAGGGAGACCCTGGCGCACATTTACATTGATTGTGCCAGGTTGCAGCCCCTCTTCCGGATCCTCCAGAACCTCCTGCTGAGGTTCTGGCTGTACTTTTCCCCACACCTTTTTATCCTTGCACACCCCATCCATGGCCCCACTAAGTCGCGGGACCTCTTTGTCAGCCTCCTCCTCGCTATGGCCAAGGTAGCCATTTATAACACTCAGGAGAGGAGGCTGGCAGGGGGGGAAGCCTGTGACTGTAGGGCCTATTTCCGCTCCGCTCACGAATCCGGGCAGAGTTCCTTTGGGCGGCATCCACTGGCTCTCTCGACACCTTTGAGGGGCAGTGGGCGCTGTCCGGGGTCCTCTGCTCGGTGTCCCCTTCTGGTTCCCTCGTTTTAAACCTTTGACCTCCACTCCCGTCCCTGTTTTCTCTTTAGTTGTCCCCCGTACTTTGTTGGGGCCAGGGGTTTTTTTTAATGGGTTCCCTCTCCCTTTAAGAGGGGCCTTCTAGTCGTGGGCAGGCTGTGCCCGCCCACACCCTAGCCTTCAAATAGAACCCAGTATACTGTCCTTCTAGAAGGCTCCAGAAGCTTCCAGGTAAGGGTCTACCACTGGGTTTACCACGCTTCTCATTTGCATACTCACACAGCTAATTTGCATAGCAGCACAAGATCTTGTTGTCGACAGAAGCTGTTGCCAGCAGGAAACATGCCATGTGGACGTGCGTCTGCTGGCTAAACCCCACTTCTGTCACCAGTCCCTTATCCCCAAATTATTTTGGTCTCTATATACGTGGATGAATACAGACAGCAATGCATATTTTACACACATTCCCCAACATACAATTGCAATATGATGACAATGAATCTTGCCCCCCTCCCGTGTGTGTGTATATCACTCCCTAATCCCACTTCCCTCTGTACCATACTTCTCTGTCCTTAATGTATCTCCCTCTTTCTTCCATTCACACACCTACCTACGTACATGTGCCCCACTTGCTAGAAAATTAGCACACTTGTGGCTGCACAGGTGGGAGGGATGCCCGGCTCTGTGCCCCAGAAGGGGCAGAGCTTAGGGCAGAAGGGGGTGGGGTGTAGGGCAATTGACTCTCAGGGGCACCCGGACCATAGCACTGCCCCTCCCCTATCAGCTCTATGTGGCAGCGCTGCTGCAGCGAGTAAAAGGGGCCTGGAGCTCCAGTCACTGCTGCTGCCAAAAGGAGCAGCATCTGGAGCTCAGAACCCCTTCAAAATGCTGGGCCTGAGGGCAATTGCCCCCTTTACTGCCCCTGCCCACCCATCAGCAGGCCTGAAGCTGTGCACTTGGGCCAGCCAGGAGAGATTAAGATGCCACCCAGCTGATTAGCAGAGCACCCAGAGCCAGCAGCATATGTGTCTATTGGTGATGCCTCAGTACACACAACAAGATTTCTTTACCACATGTGTGAGAGAGAACATTGCTATGCATCCTGACTCCTGGTTTTCTTCATAAAAGGAGACAGTGTCTCCCAGCTGCTGTGTTTCTCGGCTTATTGTTCAGCCCACTTTCCCATCTGAATTTTTAATCACCATTCATAATGGGTTGCCTGGCTATGGGTTGCTATTTATCTCTTTGTCTCAGTGACTGGTACAAAGAAGTCACTTTTATAACTCCAATAAATAAAAATCTGAAACACTGTATAACTCTGCCGCATGTTTCAACCAGATGTGACTGCTCTTCTTATCGTACTTATTTACAAATGCACTTACCTGTACAGATTTCTTCTGTTTCATCATCCAGGCATTCTCGGTCATCACACTCACAGAATTTACCATAGATCAGTCCATTCCCATCTGAATTCTCACACTTACATCTGCCACACTGGCATACACCTTTAAATATAAAATATAAATATGTGATTACAATTAAAAGAAAGAGTAGTTGTTGCTGTTTTAATTAATACAGGGGCAGTTTTATACACTTTATTGCTGTGCTTATTGAAAACTTCACATAACATGAGGGCTTAGGGAGTCCATCTGAAGTGTAACAAGAAGTCCTGTAGCACCTTATAGACTAACAGATATTTTGGAGCATGAGCTTTCATGGGCAAAGACCTGCTACAACAGATGATGCGGGTCTTTGCCCACAAAAGCGTATGCTCCAAAATATCTGTTTGTCTATAAGGTGCCACAGGACTTCTTGATGTTCTCCAAGATGCACACGAACACGCCTACCTCTCTGATACTTGTCATCTGAAGTGTAGATTTTTTTAATTGTCTCACTCTACAAAGAATAAATAACCATAACAGGAAGTAGGATATTTCTTGTGAGCCCAGTAAAATTCACCCCAAGGACTACCTGGTCACATATATGCTAGAGACATCATGAACTCCACAAACATGAGTGCAATAGTGGAAGACATTCTCTTTCTCATGCAGGAAAAAAATGTAATTCTGCACAGCCAGCTTCTCAAGGATGGCATCTGACTTTGTCCAATTCAATGGCCATATGGCAGCAAAAGAGCATGACTTTATAATTGGAATCTTAGAAATAACATTGGAAGAATTCCCTCATTATATTGAGAGAGTCCCAGAACTTCCTAATATCCTCTGCACAATCCTAGTATGGAGAAAGTGGTCTCAATGTTGTGAGATGAGGAAAATCCTAAGACATCTGCCTGAACTAATGCCTGCAGTAAGAACACATGCTCAGACATCAGGGAAGGAGACCCAACTTTAGACAGTAATTATCACAGCAATATCTTTAATTTGCCAACTACCTAGCTAATTGCAGTGCAAATGTGAAACAACCAGTAAGTACCAAGGTGTAATCAGAAATGTCTAATGGAAATGTGGACTTTTTCTTCAAGGATGTACATTGAAGGGATATTTGACACAAGAGTGTAAGGTGATCACCTATTTCACTGACCTTAAACTTCTCTGCAACATTCATGGACAAACAAGGAAGATTCCTTGGTCTGTTAATGTAGTTTTCAGTAGGCTTGGCAAACTAGTCAATTGTCTGACATTATTTGTACAGTCAGTTGCCTATTTGGCAATGGTCAAATACCATAAAATATTTCATCCAGAATACCCTCATATAAGTGGCAGTCCAACTTTCGATGGTACCCTGGCACCATTCTTTAACTTTTTAAGATTTTAATTTCATTGTTTATATTTTTCAGAGTTAAAATAAGTTAGGCAACTGTTTTTGTAATCAGGCATGAATATTTAAGCATAAGCCTATTGGAGACCATAAAGTCTTTTTTTTTTTTTATAACTGATGTTATTCTAATAAATTAGTTCTTTAAACTAGTTGACCATTTGCAAAGTTATCTGACAATATTTGGCCAATATTTCATAGTCAGCTGGCCAATTATTTCTGAACTGGTCAAATACTCAACACTATTTTCTACTATTTCACTATTTTTTTTGGCAGTTACTCAATAATTGGTAGGATATCTTCATGTCACCCTCCTATTTGTCAGTCCACTGATGGCTGATCATCCAAATTCTGGAGCCACAGATCTTGTCACAGAAGAGACAGGCATTGGTAACTGTTGGAGGGATGCAGTGCAGTTTTTGACACACTTTTTTTCTTCTCTGCCTCTCCTCATCTGCATTGCAGTGGGACCTCTCAAATTGCACTATCCCCTCGTGGATTACCATTCTCCAGTGGGGACGGTCTTGTGCAAGATTCCCCCAAGTGTCCATACTGCTGTTGCACTTTTTCATGTGTGCCTTCAGCATGTCCTTATATCACTTCCACTGGCCCCCAATGCTCCTCTGTCCTTACTCCAACTCAGAAAACAGTGTTTTGGCAGGCACTGATCAGACATCCAAACCACGTGACTAATCCAACAACCCTTTTGATCAATGATAACGGCTTTGATGCTGATCGTGTTCGACTCTTCCAGGATGCTAGTGTTCGTGCGCCTATCCTCCCAAGAGATACACTCTTGATAAAGTGTTGATGATATTAGTCAAGTGCTTTCAAATGAAGCTTGTATGTTGTCCAAGCTTCACGCGCATACAGTAGTATTGGAACAACCACTGCACAGTGAACAAGGAGCTTTGTCTTGGAATAGATATCCCAGTTCTCAAAGACATTTTCTCTCAGGCAAACAAAAGCAGACCTTGCACGGCCCAGATGATGCTGGATTTCTGTATCAGTGTCAACCTTAGTGGAAAGATGACTTCCACTGTATGGGAAATGCTCCACTACCTTCATTGCCATGACCCTACACCTCATTCATGGCAAGCTTCCAGATGGCATGAAGACTGTCTATAGAATGAACATGAGGTTTTTCAATCTCAGGAGACTGAAAGCTAAAAGCAAGACCTCCACGACCTCAACCATGGAACTCCAGAAGGCGGATGACAACATGGTTGCTGCTCTCTCTCCTGCAGCCCTTCAGACCATCTTAAGTGCCTTCACTGAATCAAACAAGAATCTCAGCCTCACACTGAACATCAAAAAGACCAAGGTGCTCCACCAAACTTCACCGATGGAACAATCTCATGTACCTGCTATTGAAGTTAATGGAGAACTTCTGGAAAAATGGAATTCCACTGCTACCTGTATACTAAGGGCTCATTTTTCCCTTCAGCGATTGACTGGAAGTCTTCAAACTCTGGGTTAATTAATGCATTTGAAGAACTGCTGGTTGCATCTATGATAATATCTTCATATACCCAGACTGTCTTCCTCCATACAGCACAGACTTCGAAGGACATGTTTCCCTGTTTGTGATGGATCTCATAAAGGAGGGTGTGGTTCCACTGAAAGTGGACGGATTTATTAACATGCATGTTATTTGTAAAAGATTGACAAATCATGCACAAATGTCTGAAAGAGCTTAAATAGCAAAACAAAATGCTTGGAACTAATACAATGTACAATGGTCATGACAGTGATGACTCTGCTCATATGTTATATTTCATTCCTTTTCTCTGTGGGTGCACTGGAACCACAGCTCATCATACTGGATAATATTGCCTTATTGATATTGTCATATGAAATTCTAAAGTGGGATCTGAGGAAAGAGGTCTGTAAAATGTGGTGTTGGATAGTTCTGTAGCTGCCTCCTGTTCGAAGTCTAACTTATTCATGATGACAACAGCACCTCCTTTGTCAGCTGGCTTGATTACAGTATCTGAGTTATTTTTGACACTCTGGACAGCAAAGCATTCAGCACAGTTGAGACTGTATTTATTGTTTCCTTGTACTCCCCCATCTTGTATTCTACATCCATTTGTTGTCTCTTGTCTTAGACTGTAAGCTCTTTGGGGCAGACACTGTGTTTTCCTTCTGGGTTTGTACATTTCCAAGCAGAATGGTGCCCTGGCTAGGGCTCTGAAATGTTATAATACAAATAAAGATTACTGTATATTTAGATTGCAAGTTTGTTGGGCAAGAACTTTCTTATTCTGTGTTTGTACATTCCCTGTCCCACTGCTCCTAGTTAGCCTTTAGGTGCTACCAGAATAAACAAGAAACTCAGTAATCTGTATTCCAAAGTTATTTACGAGGTTGCTTCAGCTCTTTTGATGCTTCTTGTGTGTTTGCTTTCCACAAATATTTCAGTAAGTGAGTTTTCTGGAATAAAAAATGGTTCCCAAAGTAGCACATGTAAGTTAATTGTGCATAACACTACTGGAGAAATAAATTTTTCCATTCAGATTTGTACTTACAATAGCAACTGACCAAGTGTCATCCTCATTCTGACCAGAAATAAAACCATGTCCTGGAACCTACAAGTCCAAGCTAAACAACTCAAATTTAAAAACTATGACAAGAGCTTACAAATAAACTACAAATCTAGAAACATTTGCTGAAGTTATTTAGCAAATAATGTTGGGTAATGGATAACTTCAAGAAAACCCCAATTTATCAAAAGATGATTCACAAATATAAATCTAGTAGAGAAAAGTTATTCATTACAAGTTAATCAACCAGTTTTCTGTACAACTGTGCATGCATTTGTTTAAAATGCATTGGGGAGTTGGGCTCCTATGCTTCTGGTACATATTTCTGCTTCAGATATGAACCTGAGACCCCAAAAATAAAGCTGTGAAGATCAACTCCCTGGGTGAAGGACCTGGTGCCTGACTGGGCAATTATACGAACAAAGACACGTTTGGTTGATTGACTTGTTTACTTCAGTTTCACACATAGATGCAGGTGTTCCAGGTTCTAGGCAATCTGATAAATAATTAAAAAAACCACCCATAGTCCATAACTAAACAAAACAATAGTAGAAACCCAGTGGCCAATCTCACACAACACCAATCATAGCCTGTGAACAAAAGAAATTACACAACTAAAGCATTCCTTCCCCAAGCCTGACAATGTACCCCCATTTGCTTTAGTTTCAGCACCTCGAATTGCTGCTCAACTTATTAGGCTTTCAAAGAGTCCCAGAAGTGAACAAACTCAGGCCTTTTTTGGCCAAGAGGTGGGAGATGGATGGGGTATATTCAAAGCACCTCCTTCTCTTTTAACCTCAAGGGGCTCCAGCTCATGCATTTGTGCTGATTACAATTGATATGGTTAGAGCCATACCCTCATTTAGGTCTTTATCAAAAGTGGTATACACCTGAACCTCTTTAATCCAGCAATTTTAGGAAACAGGTTATACCAGATTATGGAATTTTCCAGGACATAGGTGTTCACCACAGTGAAGGGTAAACAAAGTCTATATTACTAAAGCTTCTGTATGTGCAAAACTTTACAGAGTACTGTACATGTATACCATGTCATAAGGGAAATCCTTAATGCGTGATATTTAAACTGTTCTTTTGCTTTTATCATAGATAGGTAATTAAGCAGAAAACCACTAATTGTACAGCACAGAGCATAGACATAACAAGTGGCGGGGGGGGGGGGGGTGGGCAAGAGAGGCACTTGCCTCAGGTGGTATAGCTGAGGGGGCACAGTTAATATGCCCAGTGGTACCATTTTTAAGAGTCAGCTGGGTGGCTCCATCCAAGCCACATACAGCTCTTTAAGAAGCCATTTGCAGCTTGGGATGCTACGGCCTCCCAGCTGACTCCTCCTCCACTCCCTCCCTTCCCTAATCTTCCTTGCCCTGCTGTGCCACACTAGCTAATGAAACTCAGGCATTAAACCAATTAAATTGCGTTCCATTACTTAGCATGGCAAGGTGGGAGTGGGAGGGCATTTGGAGGAGGCGGTGGGAGTGGCAGAGAAGCAGCAGCAGTATGGGCAGCACTCAGCAGTAGCACTGGAGCTCAGCACTATATGAGGTAGGGTGGCCCAGGGACACAGGATGTGGAGTGGAGCATTTTGGCTGGGTCTGTGTGTGGGGTTTAAGGTGGGGGGTGGGGGCGGAGAGTGGGGCCTGGGGACCAGGAGCTGGCAGGGGCCATGGCTGGGCCTTTGGGCTGGGCTGGCAGGGGTTGGGGGCTGGGGGCCAGTGCTGGCCTGGCAAGTGTTCTGGACTCCCAAGCTCCAGGCTCTGCTCTGTACAGTCCCCAGGGGGAACCCCCTCCTCAGGGGTCCCCTCTCTGTCAGGGTAGCCTCTGTACCTCCTGGGACCACATGTCTCAGAGCCCCCGCACACCTGTCTCTGCTCTGGGCCCCTCAGGGAGTCCTCTCCCTCTGCCCCCGGGGGTCCATGCCCAGAGGGAGCAGTGCCCCTCTATGCTCCCTTCTCCCCCCCTCACATTCTCTAGCCTTCAGTGACTCCCAGACAGCATTAAACAGGTTTATTGAGCATCTGTCCCCAGCCAAGGCAGTCATTGGGCCCAGTGGACTCAAGAGACCTGCAGCCACCCCCCACCAATATTCTCCCACCCCCATCTCCAGTCCTGTGCCTTCTGCAGTTGAGGTGGGCCAGGGGGAACGGTTTGGGCTGGGGGGCCAGGGAGTTGCAGTTTGTGGCTTTTCAGCATTATTGGCCACTTGATATGTGAAGGGAGTCTGTTCCATACTATGTGATTTCTGCTATTAAACACTAAGCTAAATATTTGGCCTCTTTGGTTTGACCATCAGCCTAGGAAAGACCAAGGTACTGTTTCAACCTGCTCCAGGGTCTGCTGCTCTCCCTGCTTCAATCTGTATTGAAGGAACAGAGTTAAAAACAGTAGAGGAGTTCAAGTACCTTGGCCGTGTGATAGCCAATGATGGCTCCCTTGACAAAGAAATCAATGGCAGAATCTGCCAGGCCAGCCGGGCACTAGGATGTCTGAGAGTGCGAGTGTTGAATCAGCACAATATCTGACAGTCCACTAAACTGAAAGTGTTCAAGGCTGTAGCCCTGACCAGTCTCCTGTATGGCTGTGAAACCTGGACCTTGTACAGAAAACATATAAAACTGCTGGAGCACTTCCACACACGCAGCCTGAGGTCAATACTGCACATTCAATGGCAGGACAAAGTTATGAACCTGGAAGTCCTGAACAGAGCAGGAACCACAAGCATCGAAGCCATAGTTCTGGAAGCCCAGCTTCACTGGACAGGGTGCGTCATACGAATGGAGGAGTCACGAATCCCTAAACAACTCCTCTACGGTGAACTCTCCCAGGGCAAAAGGAATCCAGGTAGGCCTTGCAAGAGATCTTCATGCAGTCTTTATACCAACGTTGCTCAGGCTGGTTTAAAACCAGATCAGCTAGAGCAGCATGCACAAGACTGCACAGGCTGGCGTGCTCTCGTACGACACACTTATGACAACTTGGAAGAGCAGCAACACGTACGCCTCATTGATACTCGTGAAAGGAAGAAAGCAACAGGAGGAGCTGCACCAACAGAGCCAAGACAATTCCCTTGCCCCCACTGTGAATGCCCATGCCATTCAAAGTGTGGACTCCTCAGCCACATGCGAGTCTACAACCAACGAGCCTGTGCAAGCTCAAGACGTCATCATTGGACACGACTGTCTACCTACTATATATTTGGCATGTACTGTTCTTTCTTCTACCATTTTGGTAAGATAGTGAAGGCAATAAGACAAGAGTTCAATTTGCATGATGGGACTACTACTGAAAGGCAGATAGCTATTAATTCCAACTCTTAAAAAGGACTCATTGTCATTTTATGCTAATGGAGAAATGGTTAATTATTTTCCACAGTGTTAAAAGCAGGCATTTCTGTGTTAGGAAGAAGCAAATGATTACATGGTTGCCACTTTATAGGTAAAAAAGTGTTGTTCTAATATCTTCCATCCCACACACAAGGTGGTGACTACTTGCATGTAATGGAATCTTGTCTGAGTTGCTTATTAGGCCATGCAATGAAAAGTACTGCTTACAGAAGCAGCAGCAGCTCAGGCTTTAATAGCATTTTTAGTTGGTCTCTCCCCCACTGCCAGTTGCTCCTACAGCCAGATCATTTAACGTGAGTCTTAGAGACCACTACATTACAAATGGAAAAATGCATTGCCAGCGATGTATGCTGTGTAACACATTGCATTTCTGAGGGTTGCTTGTTTTTAAGATATCTGTGTGAAGAACCTCCCTCCAGCACCCACTCTGAAGGAAAAATGAGTTTAGATAAGTCTAAAGTTAACATCATAAGGAAACAATGTATAGAATTGGCAAAAATCGTTTAAATAGATGCACACAAAATATAGTGGGGAGGGGAAAGATGCAGTGTGTATTAAAATTGAAGTTTGCTTCAACCTCCCATTTTCAATTTGTTACAAACTTGCAGTTTTCTTGACTCTGTGGTTCTTTCAGTCAGCACTCAGTTAACAAGAGAGCCAAAGTGACTTAGATAAGTGACAGAGAGATAGCCATGTTAGTCTGTTTTCTAGCAAAACAAAAAAAAGTCATCAAGTAGCACTTGAAAGACTAACAAAATTATGTAATAAATTATTTTGTTAGCCTTTAAAGTGCTACTTGACTGCTTTTTTGTTTTATTAGAGAAGTGAGTTTAGGTAATACAACCTAGCCCTTGGCTAGTGGCTTTGGGTTTTACTTGATCACTTTCGAGTCAATTGCTACAGGGAGGATGAGCAGTAAAATACAGAGAAGTATCTCCAGCATGCTTTTCTTCCCTGTTCCCCATTTACTAAGACTCCCTCTAGATCACAGCCCTGCTGCTTATGAGTTATGGCTGTTTATATGATAAATATAATTCTTATCAATGAACCAACTAAAGAACATGCAGGAATGTTGAGTTCTAAAACTCTAAATCTGTGATAATTTACATCAGACTATTAATCCTACTTTCTGGGATACAGTGCTGTCTGAATGTAACCAAATTACTGTGCTGGCTGGGTCTGTTTGTGTGACTCATCCACAAATAGCCCCTAACAGGTGTTTTTTCCTCCCAAAAGGGAAGGTTACTGGAGCAAGGAATAACTCTGAAAAGAAGGTCAGGAGGGTGGATGCTTCTTGCCCGGATGAGAGGATGAAAGTTTAGGAATCAGCAGCACCAAGAGGGAGCTCTCTTTCTTCTTTCAGTAGGAGTAACAGCAGAACACATCTGTGATATTGTGCCTATAACATTCCAGGTACTCCGCCGGCTGTCTCACAATAGTATTATAACTATAGTGACATCCTCTGAACTTATTCTCACTATCTTTCATGTCACCCAAATTATCTAATGTTGAAATTACCCAACTGATGCCACCAGTTCCTCTCCTCATAGTGGAACGAGGCTTTGGTTGCCACTGGATTGATTTACTATTGTTTTAAACTAGAATTTGCTCTGAGCAGAACTGTACACCACAGTTATTAAATTCTGATGGCTCTGGATGGCTGTCTGCTCTAGCACTTCTACTGTTACTAGGGCACTACCAAGTTAATGGTTCATTTTGATCAAAATTCATGGTCATAGGATTTTGAAAATTGTAAATTCCATCATTTCAGCTGTCTCAAATTTCACAGCATTGAAAGTGTAGGGTTTGTGACCAAAAAGCAGTTTGGGAGAGTGTCATGTGGTTCTGGTAGGGTATGGTTGCAGTCAATGTTCCCCCACCCTGCAACTTTTCCCTGTCCGAGCAGAATGAAGTCTCTTTATGTACACCTCCATTGTGCAGCTGATGGGTGACATCACCTTCATCATGTTGCACATAACAAAATTCACGTGGCAGGAGTAAGGCCAAGGGGTTCTGAGGGTGACACACGCACACCCTGCAACATGAGGGGGTGCAATTTTATATTCTTGCTTCGGGCACAAAATTATCTAGTCACAGCACTGGTACGGTGGTCTGCCATTTCTCACGTTTACAAAATAAACTTGTGCTAGAGACTATCTTGTAAAAATGACAAGTGGCAGAGCCCTGTACTGTACAATTAGTGGTTTTCTGCTTAATTACCTGCATATGATAATAAAAACAAAATAATAGTAATAATAATACATATCTATTGTTGTGCATATATACAAATATGTATACTTTTTGTTTCGCTGCACTGTATTTAAACTTACTTGCTTTTTATTATCATTGTGGTGCTCCATCCATGGCGTGGGTTGTGGGGAGGCAGGGGAAGCTTTCAAACTACAGGTGTTTATGAATTACAAATGCCCAAATTAAGGAAGTTCAAGAGTATTTTAAACTCAACCTAGAAAGAAACAGGTAGCAGAGCAGGTCCTGGAACTCCTCACAAAACACAGAACTCCAGCTTAAATGTTTCCATATATACACATATACACTAATTATTTGCGTGTCTAAGTGAAGTGCCTGTGTATGTTATGTTTCCACGACTGCTTAGCCACCTCTGATCATCTGGCACTACATGATGTTTAGCAGAGAGAGAGCTGCCTGGGTGTTGATTTATGACCAATTCTTGGTCCTTCTCTTGTCCAACATGGTAAGCCAGTCACTTGGTTTATGTAGTTTCTCTCATCTCACTCTCTCTTTGACACAATGTATCATGGCTCATTTCTGATGGCAGACTTGCTAATGACTCTCTGTTGTTCAACACTTCCTGTTGCCCATCAATATCTCCTTATCTGACAAGCTGTAAGAGAGTGTTTCACTACTGACTAAAGCGAATTTCAAAACATGACAATATAAACTGACTACATAAAACGCACTTAGGCCCAGTAACCAGATATCTGCCACAAAGAGAATTTCTGCAACCTTGGGTCTTACTGCAATGTTTTAAGGTTCACCAAGGGGAAAACTAAAGGTTTTTGTATAAAACAAAGGAAAAAGAAAGGAGAGAGAGAGTCCAGCTCTGGTTACACAAAAACCTACTCTTTAAGGAGAGCTTTCCCTCCACACAAACCACCTCCCTTTTTAAAACTGAATATCTGACTGAGGCGGCGTCTATGCTATGAGATAAAATCGGTTTTAACTCAGTTAGCCCAATTTTTCCCCAGTGCCTGTCCTCACTGTAAATTCCATTAGCTCAATTTATGGACCACTAAAATTGACATGATATCGAAATCTTAAAATCGAAGTAACCCGATGGGTGTAGCGCTCTATTCGAATTTAAAAATCTGCATGAAGGGTAGTGAGGATGCAGCATGTCTTTAAATTAAATTCATTAGCCTCCACAGACGTCCTGTATGTGCCCCACAGTTCTCCGCTCTGGCCTCTTACATCTCCACTGCTCTCAATTGCATTGAAACTAGGCAACAGGACCGTTGCAATTTGGCACCTGCAAGCCTGTGGCTGTAGGGTCATGAGAGGCTGAAAAATCTCCTCTTTTTCTTTACTAGAGGCACAGCTGTGGGGTTAGTGCTTCTGTGTACACCCCTAGTAGCTGCCTTTTTTCCCCTGTGCTGCCTGGCGCCTGCCGCTGGCCCCCTGTACCATGTGTCAGCTAAGCTGTGTGTGTGGAGGGGTGTGTGTCGTGCTTCTCTGGTAGTACGAGAAACTTCTTTTCAGCCCTTTACATGTTGTCCTGTCCCCCAATTCCCCTCTCTTCCCTCCCCCCGGAGGCGCCACACAGTCTGGAACATTCCCACTTCCAGCCGTGTCACATGCCTTGACCCCAAACCAAAAAAGGACTTGCCGCTCGAGGTGCCAGGCAGATTGTGCACAGTGAGGGTCACAATTTTCAGGGGCTGGCTGTAGCCAGGGGTCTTGTAGCTGCCCCCAGCCATACATGTCTCAATGAAGGCAATGCATTAGCTATACAATTACCACAGTTGTTGAAGTAAGGCTTGCAGCAGGGAATGTTCATGTCTTAAGGGTCTTCTTTTCCATGTGCAAACCTGGCTGTAGTCTGGGGTCTTTTACCCTGATGAATCATTTGAATTTCAGTGTAACAACCGTGTCTACCTGGGCATAAGGGTCTTCTTTCCCAGGTGGCCTAAATCCCTACGCATGTCCTGAAAGGACCTCTGTGGGCAGTCATAAAATTTTCATGATTGTCAACTGTGTGCCGTCTTTTAGCTGCCCTGGCCCATTACTGACGATTCATTCTAGTTTCAGTGTAACAGCCACGTCTATTTAAATATACTAAACATGGCGGGGGAAATAGGGGAATGAAATGTGGGAAGATGGTGTCATATACCTACATCTACTTGTGGGGTCAGAATATAACAGGGCTCAGGGAACTGTGGGGTAGGTTCCCACAATACACTGCAGCAGCACTCAATTTAAGCTACTTGTGTGTAGCAGCAGTAAGTCGATTTCGTGGGGAGCATGTGGGAAGGTGAAAATGCTCAAAATTGAATGGATAAAACCCAGCGTTAAGAAATAGATTTTCATACAATTGATTTTATCTAGTAGTGTAGATGCAGCCTGATTCTTCACCAACCAGTCCTACCTTAATTCCTTGCCAGTCTGAAGTTAAGTAACAAATGTCTTAACATAGATTAAATTCAGCTCACATAATTCCTAGTACTTTTGCTGTCTTATCTCCAGCAAAGAAATGGTGATGGCCCCCTGTTTAGTGCCAAGATGCAAAAATGAATAAGATAACTATCCTGAAAGTATCAGGGGTGCAGTCATGTTAGTCTGTATCCACGAAAACAACAAGAAATCCTGTGGCACTATATAGACTAACAGATTTAATGGAGCATAAACTGTCATGGACAAAGACCCACATCGTCAGACATGTAGGCCAAAAAAAAATCTGTTAGTCTATAAGGTGCCACAGGACTTCTTAATATTCATTCCATAAGTATAAAACTACGAACATGTATGGGATTATATGTAAATTAATGTCCTGACAACTTTGGGCAAAAGAGTGCGGACTTAGCAACTCCCCCTACTGCTAGGTTGTTAGAGATTTGTGAATGTTCATCAAAAGAATCTGATTTTGGTTCTGATTGCCTGCAAGTGTCCACCAAAATTCTAAGGTTGTGCAGCTGGATCGACAGGACAGTTCTATCTTCTCCTGTTTACCTGCTTGGATAATTCCCACAGAGATTAGCACCAATCATAAAATGTAAATGAAGGAGAAAAACAGTTGCAACCAGTCAGATTGCAGAAGGGTTTTGGCTGGAGGTGCTCTAACCAAAATTAGGTGGCAAATGTTTGTCATAAGTTTTAATAATCAGTGTTAAAGCATCTGTTTAAATTTCCAGAAGGCATGTTTGCAAATGCCTCATTTGCATCTTATCAAAACAAAAACCTAAGCCCTCTTAGTGTTCATGCTCTAACCACATCCTTTTGATGGGTAAAACATCTGGCACAGCTGGAATCTTCATCAATTTAAAATAGCTATGGATGAGCAAACATTCTGAGTACTCTTTAGAGGTAATTTTCAAGTTATAAAAAAGCTTTTCAAATAAATCCTTGGAAAAAGTATAAACTAGCATTACATATCATACCTAGAAATCTGCAGGCTATAGATTAGGTTACTTTATTTTCCACTGATTCTTAGGGATATAGAAGTCACTCAGAACAGCTAACATTCATGTGAATTTCAAAGAAAAGATTCACTTCACTGACGTATTTTCATTGTATTATCTGAATTGCATTACACACAAATATGCTCACAAATAGATTTTCACAGAAGTGCAGTATGTCTCTGCAACTATACTAATTAATGTTTAAAAACCTGTTGCATGAAGTTTTAATTAAAACATGTAAAATGTCATCATGATATACAAGGTGACAAAAGGAGAACTTTAACCAATAAGGAAAATATCTTTACCTGCATTAGAACAGATAATATCTTGAGAATTCTTACACATTTCATTGCTCTTCTTCCGTGTAAGGTTGCAAGTGGTTGGGTACTGACAAGCTTCACCATACCAGCCTTCATCACATTTGCATTTCCCACAGTCACACCTTCCATGGCCTAGGAATTTACAGAAACAGTGTCAAATTCAGTTTTCATTCCAACTCATCTTTTCTCATCTGCTTTTTCACAAAGCTACAGTTACATTAAAAACGTTTAACATTAACAGTTTCCATTTGTCATGTTACGCAATTATGAACATGATTGATTTTCTGAAAGCTAGAAAAAAAGTTTAAATTAACTTTCAAGAGAGATTTTAAATGTACATAACATTTGCTCAGAGCATATTATTTTGATAGGCGTGAATGGCTACCCTTTCAAAAGGGTTACACAAGTAGACTACTACTACATAAGCAATACATATAGCGTGAAAATCTTTTCCTAAAGTATTTTCATTGCTAATCATTATTATCACAATAAAATGAGAATATTAATGTTAGTGTTTAAAGGCAACAGGAGATATATTTCATTAGTAGTGTCAATATCATTACTTGCTAGGACATACTGCAAGAGCTTCAAGGACTAATACAATTATTTTTTTTCATCGGGAGATGGCATAGTGTATATCAATATAGATCTGTAAAGTGCATGTCTTTTGCAATGTCTTACAGAGCAAAGATATCCATATGAACCTTAAGCACGCTCTGCCATTTTAACTATTATTTCTTATACAAGGTCTAATAGGTTTTTCAGATCCTTTAAATGTCTTAAAATATTTCCGACCACACTGACTAGATCACAGACTGAACTGTTCATTTATGCTATGAATGAACCATAGTATTCCAAATAAATAATTAAACATAAATTATAGTCAATGTATAATCTCTTATAAATCATTTTATTAAGAGCAACATATGGCTTCAAAGAGTTGAATACAAAGGGCATTTATCTAATCGGCAGGTGAACATGCTAAGTGGGTCACTTTGTTTCTCATTACTAGAATCTGAGTTGATTTTAAATATGTCAATTTGCCTGCAGTCAGAAACAATAAAGTACAACACACCCCCTGCTAGCACACTGGAATTTAAATAACCTACTGTAAACAATTTTTTTTTTCATTATGTAAAAACCAATTTGTCAGTTAATTCATATTTGCTGTCCCTGGTGGTCAAGAGACACAGTTCAACTATTAAAGGACATGTTAAAGAACATCATTATTCATCTAGGCTATGTCTACACTAGCCCTTGCCTTTCGAAAGGGGGATGCTAATGAGACACTTCAGGATATGCTAATGATGTGCTGCCATGACTATGCAGTGCCTCATTGGCATAATGGCGGCCACAGTGATTTGAAAGTGCCACTTTCAAATCATGCACCGCCCATGTAGATGGGGTTCTTTTGAAAGGATTCACCCAGACTTCGAAAGCCCCTTATTCCTAAAACCAAATAGGAATAAGAGGCTTCTGAAGTCCAGGGGGTCCTTTCAAAAGGACCCCATCTATGTGGGCAACACGTGATTAGAAAGTGACACTTTCAAATTGCTGAGGCTGCGATTATGCATATTCATGGATCGCCTCATTAGCATATCTTGAAGTGTCTCATTAGCATTGCCCTTTCGAAAGGCAGGGGCTAGTGTAGCCATAGCCCTGCTATATATTTCAGAAACTTTCTGTCTACCTGTCTGTGTGTGAGTCCCCTTGCTCAAGAACTCCTCCTAAATGATAGTTCTAGGACCACCACATTTGGTATGCAGCTTTCTCTTGTAATAACCTAAAGCAAGATCAAGGTTTGGTTCTGCCAGGACAATGGGATGTGGTGTAATTCAATTGCTTGTGATTAAACTGAAAGAGAGGGGCCTGATAGTAGGAACAGTTATACCCCAGAATAATCAGAGGGGGACAGCAAGTGTGGGGGACAGCTCTACTGCAGAGTCACCACAGGGATGGCTGCACCTGTAAAATATTGGTTCACTGGGGGAGGGGCTTGCATGTTGCCAGCCACCACCCAAGGGAAAGGGACTCCCAGGACCCACAGCTGGAGCCCAAACCCTGGAGCTCAGCCGGGCAGTGTGGCCCCTACCATCCCAGCAAGCCCCAGAAAGCAGCCACTAGCTGGGCAGATTTAGCTTCAGGACTCTCTGAGCTGCCCACCCTCCCAACAGTAGTAGTAGTAGGCATCCTTCAGTCTGTACAGACTATGGATCGCGCCCTTTAAAGTTTCAATTTAAGACTTCATTTACAGCATCTATTGTGACTATAAAGACCCACACGAGAGTGACAGTCCTTGCTGCATCTCTTGCAGATGTAGTGGGTGTCTGGCAAGTCCTTATTGTGCTTTCAGTGCGCTCGCTTCTCTTCTGCTAGCTGTCTGATCTTCAACTCGCCCTTCTGAAGGCCCTTGTGTAACCCCTGCCTCCATCTGCCTCGGTCGTCTGCTAGTTCTTCCCAGTTGTCCAGCTCGATGTCTACCTCTCTGAGGTCTCTCTTGCAGACATCTTTGTAACGCAACTGGGGGCGTCCGGGGGGTCTTTTGCCAGAGGCTAGCTCACCATACATGATGTCTTTTGGAATCCTTCCATCATTCATCCTGTGGACGTGGCCAAGCCAGCGGAGTCAACGCTGCCTGAGGAGGGTGTGCATGGTTGGGATTCCAGCTTGCTCAAGGACGGCTGTGTTGGTAACTCTGTCCTTCCATGATATTCCAAGGATGCGCCTGAGGCAGCGCAAGTGGAAGACGTTCAGCCTCTTTTCCTGGCGGGCATACAGGGTCCAAGTCTCGCTGCCATAAAGGAGGGTGCTGAGGATGCAGGCTCTGTAGACTTGCATTTTGGTGTGAGTGTACAGCTTGTTGTTATTCCACACTCTCTTGCTGAGTCTGGACAAAAGTTGTGGCCGCTTTTCCGATCCTACTACTTAGCTCAGTGTCCAACGACAGGGTGTCAGTGATGGTGGACCCGAGGTAAACGTACTCGTGGACAACCTCTAACGTATAGTTGTCAATGCTGATTGATGGGGATTCAGCAACATCTTGACCAAGTACGTTTGTCTTCTTTAGGCTGATGGTAAGCCCAAAGTCCTTGCACGCTTTGGAGAACCGATCCAGCAGTTTTTGAAGCTGGTCTTCTGTGTGAGACACTACAGCAGCATTGTCTGAACAGCATGTCTCTGATGAGGACTTCTCGCACCTTAGTCTTAGCTCTCAGCCTTGCAAGGTGAAACAGTTTCCCATCAGATCTTGTGTGCAGCAAGATGCCCTCTGTTGAAGATCCAAAGGCATGTCGCGAACAATGTCGGAGCAAGCACGCATCCTTGTTTGACGCCGCTCCTGATTCTGAAAGCATCCGATAATGCGCCGTCATATTGGATGGTTCCTCTCATGTTTTCGTGGAATGACTGGATCATCTTGAGTAACTGTGGAGGACAGCCTATCTTGTGGAGCAGTTTGAACAGACCATCCCTGCTGACCAAGTCAAAAGCCTTGGTCAAGTCGATGAAGGCTATGTAGAGTGGCTCTCTCTGCTCCCTGCACTTCTCCTGCAGCTGCCTTAGAGAGAAGACCATGTCAACAGTAGACCTCTCTGCGCGGAATCCACACTGTGATTCAGGGTACACCCTCTCAGCAATCTTCTGGAGTCTGCCAAGGATGACGCGAGCGAACAGTTTACCAGTGACGCTTAGGAGGGAGATTCCACGGTAGTTGTTGCAGTCACTTCTGTCTCCTTTGTTCTTATACAACATTACAATGTTAGCGTCACGCATATCCTGTGGAACCTCACCCTCTTTCCAGCACAGGCACAGTAGCTCATGCAGGGGTTCCAGGAGCGTGTCCGCGACACATTTGATTACCTCTGGTGGTATACCATCCTGACCAGGGGCCTTTCCTGCTGCAATGCTGTCGATGGCTGCCTTCAGGTCATCCACAGTCGGTTCTTGATCCAGTTCGTCCATTACTGGTAGGAGCTCGATGGCATCGAGGGCTGCGTCAACCACAACATTCTCGCGTGAGTACAGCTCAGAGTAGTGCTCGACCCAGCGCTCCATCTGTTTGGCTTTGTCAGCGATGACTTCACCAGATTTGGATTTCAGAGGTGCCATCTTGTTCTGGGTGGGTCCTAATGCATTCTTCATACCCTCGTACATTCCTCTGAGATTACCAAAGTCGGCACAGGTCTGGATGCTGCTGCATAACTGGAGCCAGTGGTTGTTGGCACAGTGCCTGGCTGTCTGCTGTACTGTTCTTCTGGCCTCTCTAAGTGCTTGCTGGGTACTGTGGCTCAGTGAGCGTTTGTACTCCAGGAGTGCAGCACGCTTCTTTTCAATGACTGGAATCATCTCATCAGAGTTAGCTTCGAACCAGTCGTTCGTGTTTCTAGCTCTTCTTCCAAACACCGACAAGGCCTCAGATGTTGCCATTTGGATGTCGCATCGACGCCCCCATGGCCGCTGCGCAGATTTTCCTGGAGGGTCTCTCTGAACTTTTCAACTTTCTCCGAGTTTGCCGTCTTTCTGGCGTCAATGTGGGGCCTTCCAGCAGGTTTAGAGCGGTACAGCTTCTTGGGTCTCAGCTTGAGCTTGGAGCAAACTAGCGAGTGCTCTGTATCGTAGTCAGCACTATGATAGCTGCGTGTCAGAAGGACGTTTTTGAGGTTGTTACGCCTAGTGATGACCACATCTAGTTGATGCCAGTGCTTCGAGCGTGGGTGTCTCCACGACACTCTGTGCTGTGGCTTCGTTCGGAAGAATGTGTTTGTGATGCACAGACTGTGGTACGTGCACAGTTCAAGGAGACGCTGTCCATTTTCATTCATTTTTCCCACACCGAAGTGTCCTAAGCAGGAAGACCATGAGGCCCAATCAGCTCCAACTCTTGCATTGAAGTCACCCAAGATGTACAGTTGTTCACGAGCAGGTATTTGCGCTACAGCAGCACTAAGCACGTCATAGAACTTGTCTTTTACTTCTGGTGTGGCGTACAGGGTTGGGGCATAAGCGCTGATCAGGTGGACAGGACCGGCGCACGTTTGAAGCGTGATCTGAAGAAGTCTTTCTGATCCGCCCATGACTAAATCAACCATTTGTAGAAGGGTGTTTCTGACAGCGAAGCCAACACCATGCTTTCTGGGTTCTTCTTGGGCTTTACCCTGCCAGAAAAATGTGTAGTCCTTTTCCTTTAGAGATCCCGAATCTGCAAGTTGCGTCTCTTGCAGTGCAGCAATATCAACTCGGAGCCTTTTCAGTTCCTCATTGATGACAGCAGTCTTGCGGGTGTCACTGATGGCCTGAAGATCTTCAGTCAAGCTGGTCAGCATGGTCCGCACATTCCAGCAAGCAAGCTTGAATTGTTGATGTTTCTCATTTCTTGTTGATTTTCTTATTGGTTTGCCTGGTGCCCAAATTTCAGTCACTTGTCAGGTTCAGGAACCTTAAGCCTCACGCACCCAGCGAGGCAGGTGAACTGTGGCAGGACAGTACCCTATTGGCTGGGGGCTGCCCAGCTTGAGGCGGGCGGTGACTGTCCAGTGAGATGCGAGGATCCCTCCCACCATCGAAAGCAACCCCTGGCGCTCGTTCTCTACGCCAATCGAGCAAGAGCTTATAACCGGTAACTGTTGCCTCCCGTGTTGATGCAATGCTGTTCAGTGATGCCGGAGTACCTCTCCGGGCGCGAGCCTGGGCATTTGTTATGGAGACTCTGGACTGCCCAGACACCAGTGTCCCCCTCTTGGCTTTACTGATATAGTCCAAAGGAGAGGATAACCTCCACGTCTGGTACCAGCTCAGCTGCAGGAGTTGCCGGGACAGTGCCAGAAGTTGACACTGAACCGCCTTCAGACTCCACTCCGGGTTTTCTGTCAGGGTTTACTGCCTTAGCCTTCCTCCTTCCCAGGATAACCCACAAGGCAGTGGGGTGTGGAGTTGTGGAGAATGTGGTTAAGGATCATACTACTTCATACCTCCCTGTCAGCATGAGTCACCATAGCTCCCTGTGGAGCCATGACCCTTCTCCCTACCTTTTGCCCCCCCCTCAGCTACCATCACCATAGGACCCTCCCCAACCCACTACCCCCATCTGCTCCCATGTCCACCCTCCTCACTGCACTGGCCCCTCTCCCCCCAGCTGCTCTCAGTGCCCCCAGGTCCACCTTCCCCTATCACTCTTCAGAGAATTTTTTTTTCTTCTCTCTCTCTCTCTCTCTCTCTCTTTTCCTTCTTCTTCCCTCTCTTCCCCTTCTCTCTTCTTCCTTCTTCTTCTTCTCTCTTTTCCTGGTAGTGCTGCCTTGCAGGGCTCAGGTGGAACACCATACCTGAAAAGGACAAACCCACCCTCCCAATACCCTGCCCTGATTCCTATATGGCCCCACCCCTGCCCTGAGCCCCCGTCCTCTGCCTGGATTCCTGCACTCTCATCCCCCTTGCCCTGAGCCCCCACATGGTAGCTTTTTAATAAATGAATAAATCAGATAAATTAAGAAAAGATGTTTAAAGATTTGCCTGATGACTTTGCCGTATCATCTCCGTTTGCATATGAAAAAGGTGAACGTCAGCAGAAGAAACACGCTATTCATATAACGTTTTCCTTCTTTGGTGGTGGTTAATGGCAGAAACTCTCGCTAGTAAAGGGAGATAACCCCTAGTGAAGCTAAAACAAATGAAAATAACTGCAATAAGCCATTTCCTTCCTTTTAAAGAATACTCAGGACAAGAGCCGAGGCTTCTTCCATATCACCTTTCCTGTTGATTTCATGGCTTAATCTCTGCTCGTAAAGAAAAGAAGCTCCAGGAAAAAAAAAGGGTGAAACACTTCCTCTCCTCCTTCCCCTCTTTTCTCCCCCGCCCCATTTTTCATTCCAGGGAATAATACAGCAACTCATTAGCAACTGCTGCATACTCTGCCTTACTTGATGGTCTGGCAGTGTAGCTGTGTTGTTGGATGGTTGATTGTTTTATTTAAAACAATTGTTTAAAAACAAAATTATTGGAGGCTCTTTCTCTGAAAAATAAAACTGGTGAAATAGTATAAAATGTTCTCTCCCCTTTCTGATTTTGAGCAACCCTAAGGAATTTTGGTGATATGAACACTAAGACAGTACTGTGCATTTATTTTATTTCTCCTAGAAACACTGGAGGCGTCATAATGATTATCATAATTGTTACAATCTTATAGTTACAATCCTCATTCAGGGGGCAAATCCTCAAGTGAGGGTTCTCATAGGGCAGGAGTTCACGTCTCCCTGACTTCTTCCATTCTAAATAAGGCAATGAACAGTAGATCTTCACTGCAAGGCAATGTATCCACCAGCCCTATCCCAGCTTATGTCTCATTTAAGGAAGCCCTAGAAACCCCATAGTCCTCCTTTGTGTGGCAGGATGTCCCCTTTAACACACAAAAGGGTGTGTAACTTCCATGCAGACATTTGCCCCAAAGAAATAAACCAGTTCCATTAAATCTGAGGACCTCTGTGACGGTGGATAGGAGTCACATGACCTGCTGTTGAATGCACAGTAATAGGTATATATCCAGCAACCAAAACCAAAAACCAAAATAAACTAGTCAATCAAATCTCAGCATTAACTCAAACCATGTTAATTACAAACAGATTTATTTGGCTACAAGGTTTGGTGGGCAGAATTCCACTTTGTCTGATATTTTTGTGAACACAGACTAACATGGCTACCTTTCTGATACTCATTCTAATTATTGATAAGAATCAGAGGGGTAGCCGGGTTAGTTTGCATGTGCAAAAACAATGAGAAATCCTGTGGTACCTTATAGACTAACAGATTTATTGGAGCATAAGCTTTCGTGGATAAAGACCCACTTTGTCAGTTGCATGTAATTATCGTTAAGTAACCTGTGTTTAATCACATACTCATGTATAGCTAAATCCAGACATGCACATATGGGTTTGACCAGATCAGTAGCTTTTAATTGAGGAAGGGACTTGACACAGAATTTACAAAGCAGCATTTCTACTGCTGGGCTTTTCCCTTGGATGCATTCCGCTCATCCTTGATACTCTTTCAGCTTTGACTCTACCATTCCCTCCTAAAGCTTATTCGGTGCTGTAACACGTCCAGAGACGCCCAGCCCCTTGGCCTAGGGCGGGCAGCAGCAAAAAGGGGTTAGAACACCAGCCCGTACTCAGTTTGGGTGGTCAGCGGCTCACCGCTACAACACCATACAGGCCCCAGCCCTCAACCTAGGGCAGGGCCGCAGTTTACAAGAGTAGTACAGTTCTGGGCCCAGCCCTCAGTCCAGGGCAGGGCAGCAGTTCACAGGTAATAGTACCGTTCTAGGCCCGGCCCTCAGTTCAGGGTAGGGCAGCAGTCCCCAAGTACTAGCACCGTTCTGGGCCCAGCCCTCAGTTTGGGCGGGGCAGTAACACAAGGTACAACCACAGGCCCAGCCCTCAGTTTGGGGCGGGGCAGCAACACAAGGCGTAACCATAGGCCCAGCCCTCAATTTGGGGCGGGGCAGCAACACAAGGCGTAACCATAGGCCCAGCCCTCAATTTGGGGCGGGGCAGCAACACAAGGCGTAACCACAGGCCCAGCCCTCAGTTTGGGGCGGGGCAGCAACACAAGGCGTAACCACAGGCCCAGCCCTCAGTTTGGGGCGGGGCAGCAACCCAAGGGTTTAAACACAAGCCCAGCCCTCAGTTTGGGGTGGGGCAGCAACACAAGGGGTTTAAGCGCAGGCCCAGCACAGGCTGGCCCTGTCAGGGAGGTGGGTAGGGGGTCGCAGGCCCTCCCACTCCACTGCGACCCGGCCCGGGGCCCTGGGGGGTCGCTCACATGCCACCCCGGCAGTGGGGATCCAGACCGCAACACACTGCCATGGGTTCGTGAGCGTCGTTTCCCGGGCCACTTCCTACCTCACCCTCTGCTGGCGGAAGGTCCCAGTCCATCTGGTCGAGGGGTCCCCCTAGGTCGGTCTCCTCCGGGTCATCCACCCTCGGGGGCTCCGGTCAATCGTCCATAACAATGTCGTTAGGGTAGTCAGGCGGCGGCAATACAGGAGATGCAAGGCGATCCTGGGTCTGCGTGCTGTAAGGATCCGCTGGGACTCTGGGGCAGCCCACTCCCGGGGCCTCTTCCAAGGCGGGGGGTCTCTGCCGGCGTGAAGGTCCTGGTAGGTCTGGGAAGTCCGGGTAGTCCCCTTGGGGCATATGGACCCGGGGTTGCTTGGAGCCTCTGGGGGCCTGCTCCTCTGGCCTGGCTGGGCGGCCGCAGGCCCTCTCCCTTTGGTGCTGAGGAGCTCGTGCAGGCACGTCCTCCCTGCCCGGAGGCCCAGGCCCAAATGGGTCCTGA